>NC_090447.1:138876014-139179044 GCF_031143425.1 Pleurodeles waltl | reverse complement strand
CTCCTATATGCCCCACACTTTGTGTGTAAAAGTATACTGACCTGTGCTATCCTGCACAACATTTGTGTGAGGAGGAACATCCCATTATATGAGCCGGACCAAAAACTGCCTGAGGAGGAGAGGGAGGAGTATGGTGACAGGGAAAATGAGGGGGAACAGCAGAACACAGCTGCAGGAATGCCCAGCAGACGGCAAATTGTACACATCTTTTTCACTTAATAGTCACTTTACACACCTTATTAAGATATGTAAATAAACACCTTACTTATTCACAAAATCCTGCTCTAGTTTCTTCATTCTCCATCACATGTACCATAGAAATGTGAGTATTACCTCAGGGACCATGTTACAAGACAAATCTGACTACTTCTGCTGCAGTATCACAGGTGATGCGTATGATTGTACAGCAAACATCACACACATATAAAAAATTCTCATCTCGTGAATGTCACATATGAAGGACACAATCAATTGAGCACAACATCTGAGTTACACCCACGTTGCCAACATGGTCTAATGTAGCACATGACACACAACTATGGCATATCCATTCATAAGGTAAATAAGCGCCCCATACATGAGGCAGTGGATGTGAAATATCAGAAGTACAGGAATGTATGAACAGACCCCTGACATTACTAAGTGAGACACTTGTAATCTCTGCAAGGAGCTTGTGTGACAGAGGGGCATCATTTGTGGAGTGTCCCAGGTATGACAAACAATGTTCACAACACATGCCCTGCACAGTCCATCCCTGGAAATCAGTCTTGCCACTGCCATGAGTTACATCTTGCCGTCTCATCTCTAGGGGGTGCTGTAAAAATACTATCCGTAGCCTGGGAATCATCATTAACACTCACCCAGACTCCCTTTCTGACTCCTGTTTGCTTCCCTTTTCGATATGGCATGCTATAGAAGAACTAAATTAGCTCCCATGGACTTCAGGTCTCATAATGCACTGCCTGGTAGTCAGTAAGACCTGTAATCTTCTGTCCACTGCTTCCTATGGGAAAAGTCCAGTTGTCCCTTTATACTGGATTCTCTCCTCCAGGACTTGTGAGAGACTGAAGCTGCACCCACCTGTGGCCTCTCTTATGCAGTCCAGCCATGTGACTCTGCCCTTGGTTTGCTACTGCCTGGAACTGCTTATAAGCCGTCATTCCCTGAAGCTCCTCGTCGTGCATTGGGGTACGATTCCTTTGTGTTCCAGACCCCTTGTTGGATTGTGTTATAGCCCTGATTCAGCCTGAACCTGCTCTCTGTTTTCCCAGTCCTGCTCCTGCTTGTTCCAGTCAGAGTCTGCTCCCTGTTTCTTAGCCTTGTTCCTGTTTGTTTCAGCCAGAGCCTGCTTTCTGTTTCCCAGCCCTGTTTCTGCTTGTTTGAGCTCTCTGTTTCCCAGGCCTTTGCATCAGCCTAAGCCTGTTCCCTGTTCCTGGCTTTGCCTTCTAGTTTGTTGCTTCTGTTTCCTCTTGGGTTGTCGTGTCTGGTAAGTGTACTATCAGTCCTCACCTGTGTAGAAGTGTTTTTCTTTGTACTTGGGTTGGCACCTGGTTTCCAGGAGGTAAATACAACCCTCATCCTTTGTCTAGTGTTGCAGGAAGTCTTTTGTGCCTAACAGTGACAGTGTGCTATGGCTGTTTTCCAGGAATTGCCACTGTGTCTCCAGCTGGACCCACAAGGGATAGTCTTGTGTATGTAAGTACAATCCTTGTTTGTGCCCTAAGGGTCCTGAGACAGAACCACTTCTGTTGCCTCCTTTCTATGGGGCTTGTGTGGTGACTATCTGTAAGAGTAATCTGCACAGAGGCATTGACGTTCCCTGTTGCTGTGGGAAGTTCTGAGCCTATCCTGCGTGCAACCTTAGTGATAACCCCAGCGTGTTTGTCCTTTACTGATCTCTTTCATGTTTGTTGTTTGTTCACACTAAGTTTGCTCTGCCTTCACTTTCCTGTTGTTTTCTCTATCTTACCATAGCTGTCCTTTCCCCCCTTGTTTGCCTTTAGCTGCTCTTCTGCTTTGGCACACTACCTCCTTGCCAGATACTCTGTGAACTCAAGGGGTGCCCCTAACAGAGTCCTGACTAGACCCGGCCGAAACCGTGACACGATGGAGCCCAATCCAGACACAGGGTATACATGCCCACACACTTGAATCGAACACTTCTGTGGAATGCACATCTGAAAATATGTGAACTCATGTAGCCAGGGCAGCAGGTCCACCACAGCAACACAATTAACAGGTAATTGTAATGAGTCACACTGACGTGTACCAAACATTGTATAGGTGGAATTAAAGCACAGTGTCTCAAACACAGTACGTACCAAACATGTACACATGTCAGACATTTGTGTGGTCCATACGCAAGTCAACATGAAGTCGTAACCAAAGATTATTGACATATGAGGGGTAACATATCCTACATAGCACTCATCAGCCATCCTCAATGATACCTGGCTTTTGTTTGTCGTCTGAAATGTAACATCCCCTAAGTCAAACAACTACACACATCACATGAGTCAACACGCGTTACAAACACATACCATGACTGTTGTACAGCACTGATTGCCATCAGATGTAGATACACATTTGGCACACATTCATACATTTGCATGAAGTCCAAAGTATTGCATGCCATTTCTTCAGAAACACACACATTGTTTTTACAGATCATTCATACCCAAAACACAAAGTTGCATGCTCGACCACATGAGGCACCATATTACACACTGAAGGCCATACCATCCTATCTTCATGTTGATACACGGTTTATCTATGTTAAATGTTAGAAAATGACAAAATCGCAGATAGAGTCAAAAAGTTTGATGCAAGTGCGTGGAAAACTCCTGCAAATGCAAACTAACCATACATGGGCCCTTTGCATGAATTCCACCTGCACACCACACTCATGTGGATATCCATTGAAATTGAAGTATACAGGTATTGCATGGTATTTTGCCACACATGTAGGTGATGCGTCAAAAATATTCACAGAAACATCGTCTGCGTCAAAATAATACATGCATGATGGAAAACGTGCTGCAAGGGGACAGGAAGTAATGTAATAGTAAATCCTGTTTAAAGGCATGGTACAGTGGGTGTACTTTCACTTTCACTGTACAGTCTGTGCAATTTGTTGACTGTATGGCTTTGTCTCGTGTTGCTGGTTTGTCGATTGCATTTATTGTATCTTGCAGTGTCTCTCTTGTTGTGTCTTTTATGAAATCTGTTTTTTTCTTGTACCAGTGTATGTGATTTTGTGAAGTTTAGTGTCTTTCATATTGTATTTGTACTGTCGGCTGTCTGTCTAGGGGTTAGATTAGTTGGGTTAGTTGGGGTTCTTAGGTTTTGGCTGAAAGTTTCCTTTATTTTCATTTATTTTCCTCTTTTTTCTACATTTACTGTTTGGATTTGATGTTGAGGGACATGTCAGGAAGGGCGAGGCTGAGACGCATGGGGGAGGAGGAGCTTGGGAGCTTTGTGTGGCTGGTGTGCTACTTCCTACCCATGATGCTGTAGATGGGTGGGCGGGTGATACAGGGGTATCACACAGAGCTGAGGCAGCTGCAGTGGGGCAAGGTGCTCTACCACCTCAAGAGGGTGTACCATACCAGCTGGAATGAGGACCAGCTAAAGCATTGCTGGGCTGACCTGGTTGCCAGAGAGCAGGATCTTCTGAACCACCTGGGTATGGTGATCGGTGGCCCTGTTGGTGAGTATCACATTGATAAATGTGAACAGTAGAATGCGCCTGAGTGACAGTAGCAGATGTGTTGACGTGCTGCATGCAATGTTTGTGGCCAGGTTGAATGCAAGAACAACAAAGTGTTAGTGTCCCAGTACTGAGACGGAGTCCACATGTCAATACATGTCAGCAATGCAGGCCTGAGGTTTGTTGAGTGATGTAAGACTATCACTTAGGGCCACATGTACGAAGCTCTTTTTTAATTGTCGCAAACGGCCTGTTTTTCTGAACTGGTGCATTTGCGTCAAGATTTTTTTTTTCTTCCAATGCACATACCCTATTTGGCATTCTGCAATCACATTGCCAAATCACAAAACAGGGTTTGCTAGTGGCATTTAGGAAGGGGCATTCCTTTCCTATTTGCGTGTCGCAGTCCGATGTATGATTGTTTTGTGACTACGAATGCTGTCACAAAACAATTGCAGTTACCACCAGTTTCAAACTGGTGCTAACCCATTGACAAAAGGGAAGGGGACCCCAGGGGACCCCTTCCCCTTTGTGAATGCATGCAAAAACATTGTTTCAGAGCAGGAAGTAGTCCCACGGACCACTGCTTGCTTTAAAAAAATGAAAATAAAAGTTATAATATTTGTTTATGACATCCATTCCTTTTACCCTTAATGAAATAAGGCTGCATTTCAAAAAAGAAAATACAGCTTTTTTTAAAAGCAGTCACAGACATGGTGGTCTGCTGAGCCCTGCAGGCCACCATCCTTGTGAGTGCTGCCATTCCCAATGGGTTTGCCAAATGAGACCTACCTCATGAATATTCATGAGGTAGGTCATTTGCTACCCCATTTGTGAATTGCAAACAATGTAATTGACAGTGTTGTACATCAGATTATCCTACTCGCAAATTGCAAGTTGCTAAGACTTGCAATTTGTGACTCACAAAACCTGATCTTCGTACATGTGGCCCTTAGTCACACATTTCAGGTGCTATGACAACACCTGTGCCCATGCATTCTGTCAATGGTGATCAGGTAAGACACTGTCAGCATACCACATCTGGACAGCAAAGTGGGCAATCCATGTTTAGCGCTACATTGCCATCATTACACACACATGATCCCTGCCCTTATGTTGGCAAAGGGGGCATACCCGGCTTTGGGGACACTGCCAAAGGGGCATTTGTTACCTACATACAACTGTGCCACATCTGTCATGGACCACTAAATGCATGATAATTGCAGACTGAAATTTGAGCCACATGTCCATCACACAGTAACTCAGTGTCTCTTGATGCACAAGCCATAATACCTGAGTCACTTGTATTGCAGTGCACCAGGGAAGTGCCTCTGAATTTTTGACCCAAATTCAAATCATACCATGGAGTACTATCTGAAATGAATTAGCCACATATGGTTGTAGTAGGGTTTAGCACCACATGTTTGTTAGGTGGAGTGCATGTGTGCAGATGTGTGGGTATCACTCACCGGAGTGTCAGTGTCAATGTGAGTTTGCAGTGGTATGTCTGTTGTACTGTCTTCATGCAGGATCACCAGCTCACTCATGTAAAATGTTATACACTGTGATATGTTGTCCACACGTATAGACAGTGAAATGACATTGAGCATATTTTTCCTTTCCATGTTTTACAGGTGGACCTGCACCCTATACCACCGGGGAAGTGGCAAGATTTCATGACCCATACGTAGCCTGTAAGTGTGATGATGTCTGTCCAGTGTAGTGATTGCGGCTGTTGTGTCAGTGACTCGTGTGTTGCACTCATTGCAAGATATGATGAGATGGCACGTGATCTGAAATCATACTAGGCTGCATGGTGACATAGGGGGTTATTCTAACTTTGGAGGAGGTGTTAATCCGTCCCAAAAGTGACGGAAAAGTGACGGATTTACCACCAGCCGTATTACGAGTCCATTATATCCTATGGAACTCGTAATACGGCTGGTGGTATATCCATCACTTTACCGTCACTTTTGGGACGGATTAACACTCCTCCAAAGTTAGAATAACCCCCATAGTGTTCCCAGCAAGGGTTACTAATTCACAAGCTGAGAGTCATATCTTGGGAGTTTTGGGCTGCTCAACAGGCAGCAGCGTGTGATCAAGGTGATTAGTAGCCACATGTAGGCCCACATGTGACTTGGAAGTGCACCAGTGTTAGTATATTGGCACTGGGTCATACCCTCATTGTCACAACACAGTGATGCATTAGTTTTCATCACAAATTTGTGCATCCCTGTATTGTAATGTATATGTAGGACTGTATGGGTGACTTTGCCACAGCATGTAGCCCCATATGTTTTACTCCACTTATGTGACACTTATGTGGTATGTAATAGGCGTGCATGCAGGTCAAGGCCAGACGTGTGCTGGCATCAATGTGGGTGTTTTGGGAATTGTGTTGACAGATCAGGTGTTGATGGGTGTCCACAACTGGTCACATGAATCTAGATGTGAATGACCTATGGATACCTTATTCCTTAGGCGTCTGCCCTCCTCACATGTGTTCCACTCACTAAATCCATGTTTAAGTCGACATGCCACCGTAGTTGTCCTCGATAGTTGTGAAGCACAGGGGTAGGGGAACAACAGATATGTAGGTAGATGTGATGGTCACAGTGTAGATGACAGTCATATCATTCAAGAGTGCATGTGTCCCAAACAACACTGACCCCTTATGATTACCAACTGCATACCATCCTGCCAATTACATCTACCAGTCACTGGTCTTGTGTGCCTTGAAGTTGACTCAGATGATAAAGATTAGTAGGCCTGGTCCATGTGATGTAGTTGCTGCCTTTGCATTGTGAAACATTGCACTAAATCAATGCACAGATCACTTTATTTGGTACAACTATTGTTGTGCTTTGCTTTGGTGTAAATTACATGATGGGTAGGCAGGGTTGCCATTACATTAATCAGGGACATTGTATTATCTGGACTGTGATTCGGACTGCATGTGCAAAATCGAGGCAGAGTGTCATCTATACATGCATCACACAATGATAACACTGATAGTTGCCTGTCTCATTTTTACAGCTGCCAACCTGGGTGCTGCGGAACTCAGGCATTCCAAAAGTGGGCAGTGTGATATCACCACATCTTGGATGTTGAGTCTGGGTACCGCAAGATGGCATGACGCTATCAAAGAGAGCGAGCCACAAGGAAATGGCGGGCATTCAGCCAAGGGGGACCCGCATTGGCCACAGAGTGTAGCCAGCACCACACCTACACAGGTGTCCACAGCCGCCACTGTCACATCTGCCCCACCTGCTGCACCATCAACATCAGCACCACAGCCCACCACATCTGCTGCAATGGACATGTCGGCAATAAGGGAGCTCCAGAGGGACATGAAAAAGGTCCTCAAAAAGCTGGACAGCATACAGAAGGATGTTGACAGGAATACAAAGACACTGAAGACCATCAAGAGGACACTCAGGAGGGCCAACCTCTGAACTCTTGCCTCCCCTCACTCCTATTTCAGTCCCCTCCCTCCTCATTCCTCATCCTGTTTTGTAGTAGGTTTAAGGGGTTTAGTGATAGGTTAGAGTAGGGTAGTTGTTTAGATAGGATAAGTATGTTTCGGGGTGTTTTTGCATATTATTACATATTAGTTTGTGGGTGGGTAGGTGGTGTTTTAAATGTTGGGACTTTTGTGTATATAAAAAAAATATATATATATAAAAAATGTAAAAAAAAATATATATATATATATATATATATATGTTTAGGATTAAATAGTATATGTTTAGGTCAGTATATGTTGTCCTGCATGTGTCTCATCAGCTAAGGGGGGTGGGGGGCAAATGTTTAGAGTGTGTTGTTACATGTGGTAAGTAACTTAGCATAGGGTAGTTAGGGCCAGTTGTGGGTAATGTATAGTTACAATAGATTAGGTTAGTATAGGTGTGTTACATAGATATAAGTTCAGTTCCATACATAGTTAATAAAAATGTAGGTACTCCCTTACTGCAGGTGTCATATCCTTGGGGCTCATGGTCTTTGCATGAGTATACAGTGACAATTTTCTGTTGGCCTGTGGATTCCATCCTGCATCCACATCCCTCTCTTGACAGGTTAATTCCCACTTCCAACTGAGCTGTCACATTGGCAGCTACAACAAATCTAAATCTCAAAGCATCTGTCAGCCATTGTACCCACCACTCAACGTGACTATGGTTCCCATGTATTGGACAGGTAGGTGTGCTTTTTAAGCTGTAATTGTTTGGATCCTGTGTCAAGATGTCGGGCACTGTGGGACATCTGCGTGCAGCCTGAAGTTCATGTCAGCACTGCTAAACTGAGTAGTGCCAATTTCAGATGAGGTCAAGTATATACATTTTACACCAATGTGTTTTACTTGAACTCCCAGCTGACGTTATTGGCCGAACACTCTTACACAGCTATTCCTGTTTTATGTAGTGGGTATGTTTTAAAACACACAGTGACTTGCTTGTAGGGGATGTGGCCAGCATTGGCGTACATCATGTAGATACCTTGGCCCATATTTATACTTTTTTAGCGCTGCATTTGAGTCGTTTTTTGACGCAACATCGGCACAAGCTTACAAAATACAATTGTATTTTGTTGGTTTGCGCCGTTTTTTCATCAAAAAGCGGCGCAAATGCGGAGCTAAAAAAGTATAAATATGGGCCCTTGTGCATAGATATATGCCCACATTATTTCTGCACTCTTGTATTGACACTCTGTAACCATAGACATGTAACACGCATCACAAATCTCCAGCAAAGTAGATGTGTCACATTACACAGAGACAAAGTGGTTTTGTAGGTGCTGTTTATTTTAAAGTGCTGTAGTGCAATATTTACATAGTCCAGGTCTGTGACCCCATTAGTGTAAACCATTCTATTGTGACAAAAGAAAAGTGCAAGGTTGAGGGACATGTCACTGGACATGCTGAGGTGAAGTGTTGTTCAGTGCAGGGGAACATTAATTGCCAATGGAGTAGTGAGAGACAATTGCAGCCCATAGTGGAAAGGTCAACAGTGTGTTGGTGAAGAGTGCATGTCACCAAATGTAGCAACCCTGGCATGTTGTCAAGCACAGGACAAAGGGAAATCAATGCCCATGTGGCATGGGCTGTTGCTACTGGGTACTCCTACGGGTGAAGATGATCTGTTCCACATCTTCATCCTCTGGTGGTGGTGGGTTTGAGGGTGCCACACACACTTCAGTGGTTGGAGAAGTGGACACCAAATTCCCGGCAGCTGGCATCTGTGGAACTCTATATGGCATTTCTGCAGCAAGGAGGAGCTGATGATTATTGAGTATGGCAGCTGTTGAGGCGGGGCCGCTCACCTAAAAAGCAGGATGTCTGCAGGGGCGAAGGTATGCCCACGACCTCCTGGAACACCTCTCCGCACTTCCTGGTGGACACAGAAGACCTGGCAGGTGTTCCAAAAGGAAAGGGGGAATGGAAGAGAAAGAGACAAAACACTTCCAAGTCTTGCCGGTCCAGCCAGGCACCCTGTATCTTCGGGGAGGTAGGTTGTTGTTGACAGAGTGATAGTGGAGTTAGTACACTCAACTTCTTTGAAACTGAATCTCTCTTTCTGATATGGACATGGGAGCGGTAAAAGAACACCGGGATGCTCCAGCACTTTTCTTGGATTATAATAACTGTAGGCACAATTACTAACACTGCATTACCAAAAACCCAAACTGAGTACCATAACAATAAGTACTGCGACACTAAGGCTGGCTTCACAGAGATTCACTGTTGCACACTGCAATTAGAACTGTGGTTGCACTTATCATGCAAAAGAAAGACAACCAAGGGCATTATTTATATCACATATAACTTTCCTGCATGCATAGGGTTAAACTAAAAGGAACAAAAACAATCCAAGAAATACAAATGTCCACTCTGGGTTCAAACAATTAGGGTGGCACAGTTTGGTTTCACTGTGTGTGTGACAAACCCTTCAAAATGCAAATTCGCCAAACCTGGAACACAGGCATGAATGACACAATTCAAATCCAAGAGTTATGCTATTAAAGAAATAAAAGTCACGTAAATGCTCTTTTAAAATTGCACTGTCACTTTTTGTAGTACTTGAGCTCAAACAGATTTCCTGAAGCACATTTAGGCAAATAACTACAATAATAATGTAGAATGTTCAGAAATGCATTTGTCTCTTCAAGATAAGCACTCTGCCAAACTACGAGGCCTAAAATATACCAGCTGTTCTAGGAAAGCACAGTGCTCAAAGAACAAACTCCCTGGAGAATGCTAGCCATTTAGCTGCAGTCTTTTCCAGTGTACAGAATTGCCTCAAAAGTCCTGAATACGAGGATGACAGCAGGGGCTGGACTGCCAAGTCAGATGCTGAGATCAGGAAGCAACCAAAGCCAAGCAGAGAGGCACGCTTCACTCTGCTATTTATAGCCAATCAGGAAAGCAGTTGAGTTTCCACATGTGGATGAAAATAACTCACCATGCCCAATTAGAAGCACATGTCTACACCTGCATTGGTAAAACAAGCATTGATAAAACCAATTGTGTAACACAGCACATTATGGTTACTTAGAAACATGAAGATTTAACCAAGAAAGAGATATGATTTAACCCTAATCCCAGGGTATGCTGACAGATAATGCAGGAGGCACCTTGGGGACTAATGACAGCAGCAACATCCTTGTGGTGGGCAGCCATGTCTGCCTTGAGGGAGGCCAGCTCCCAGTGCATGGAGTCCTGCTTGTTGTCATGCATGCAGCAGAAAGATTGGGAGGGCAGGTGTTGTGGCAACTCCCTCACGGCAGTGGTTAGGTCCCTTAAACAATGTTGCACTCCATGCAGTAGGGATTGTGTGCCTTATTTGGCTGCTGTCTGTTTAGCGGATGTTATCATGCACATGCACATACTCTCAAGGCTGGATAACATAGTTTGCATCCCCACCCACAGCGCCTTGGCCAGCTCCCGCTATTCTCCCACTACTGTCCTCTCAAAGATGGTCCCTATGTCATCAGAGTCCTCAGCTGTGTTTGAGCTGGCAGGTCGTACTATTGGGGTGGTGGTGGGTCCTCTGGGATTGCTGCTACATGAATGCTCCTCCTTGCAACTGCAGGTGGTGTCTGGAGGGTTCCCAGGACATCTTGGAGGGGTTCCTGGCTGATGGGTGTCAGCTGGTCATCCTGGTCATCAGGGTAGTCCAGGACAGGCAGATCCACAGAAGACCCATCGTCCTCTCCAATGAGATATTGTACAATTAGTGTGTCTGTGTTGTGGCAGTTGATATGTGATGTCACTGACTTCCTATTGGTGGCACATTGTCATCTCGGTTCCCGTACATTGTTCTTGTACTTCATGTTTGCAGTCTCTCAGCCCTATGCCCCACCTGCATGTCACCTGTACGGAAGGGCAGTTTGCACAATTGTCTGCATCACATTTTCTAGGTGTGGGTTTGTCTAATTTGTGGCTTGCCATCATCTTGTCCTCATCAACCGTCCCTCTGCTTTCATTAACACGGTGAGGCCTTTCAATGAATGTTGGTGTGCTGATGCCACAGCACCACACATGACAATATGGCCCCGTCCCAGTCTTTCATTTTTCACATACAACTATGCGGTGCTGAGACCTAGCACCACACCATGCATGGCATTCCCATGCGACAATGCATGTGTTACCATTGGTAGTTTCTCATGTTGGTATTTGCGTATGTGTGCTACATTGCATTGCACTGATGGACCTGGCAGAGTTCCATTTCCTCTTGTGACTGTGCGGGTGTGTTTGCCTTCCTACACACATATGTCCTCCCCCCTCAGTGCAGTTGTCTTTGCACTATGAAACCTGAGATGTTGCATGATGACATTGCAGCTATTGTGACACAGGCACAGGGGTAAACCCAGGGATGGCCAGCATGGGTATGAGATTACTGCTGTGTACATGGTTATGTATGTGACAGTGCCTGATGGTTCTTGAGACTATGAACATGACTAGTTGACAGGAGTTGCGCTTGGATAGGGATTGATGGGGATTGATCACGTCGTCATGCTGAACCCTCATTTTGAGTATGTTTGTTCCTTGGGCACCTAACTGCCATTTCCTAATTGACCAGCTCAAACAGCACAGGTAGTTATGGCTAATGTTGTAAATGGGGAAAGCCGCTTGAGCCAATGGCCTGAGACTGGGCATTGTCCTGTAGTTTACATTCTGACAATACCAGCTGTCCTGTGACACAGACCAGTTTTATTTTCTACCCTACCCTCCTGGTCTACTTTAGCATTTCCACCAGCCTTGATATGGCGGTGTATCCCCATGCAAGGAGTGTTGGTGTTGTGTTGTGCTGTGCCCCTGGATGCCCCTGCACAGCCCATGCACCTGGCATGGGCAATGCAGGGAGGCCCATGCCCTGCCTTTTTGCCCTTTCCACTGCCTGATTTGCAGGGCTGACATGCATTGTGTAGTAGGTATGTGCCTCCGCCTTCTTGCACTTGACATTTTGGCATTTTTGTCCCCCATGCAACTTACCCTGCATATGTGTTATTTCCTAGTAATCTGCGCTGTCGTGTCCTGCGATACCAGTGACGATTTCCTCTGGGATGCAACCATCTCCTCTATCTCGTCCAGGTCCTCTTGCGGTCCTGGACTCCCACCTCCGATCTGCAATACTGCCTTCCTGTTCCTTGCCATTTTCTCCTTTGTCCTCTGCTTGCAGTCATGCCAGAGTTTCTTGCACTCATTGAAAGTTCACCTGACCTCTGCCACACTGTTAAACTTGTCCACAATCTGCTGCCAAATTGCCTCTCTCCTTCCAATTGGCAATTTAGAGGTGATGAAGAGTTGATGCTGGTGCTCTGTCACCTCTCTCAACAGTATTTCATGCTCCTCTGCGCTGAAGAGCCACTTCCTCTTCTTCTTGTCTCTCCCCTGGGTCTTGTCTGTGTCCTCCTGGCTGGTTGCACTTTGTCTGGGGTCTTCCTGGGGTCTCTCCTGATTTGTGGATCCATCTTGCCTCTCCTTTGCACTGTCTGCTCCGTTTGAGTCGCTTTTTGACGCTATTGCGGGCAAAAATGACGCATTTCCGTTTTGCAATATGTTTATATGTCGTAAACCGGATTAGAGTCATTTTTCCTGTGTTAACGTCATTTTGCCTTACGACAAGGTGCAATGGTTAGCATCAGGAAAAATGACTCTAATCTATTCTTAGCGCCACCCAGCGTCATAGTATAAATATGACGCACAGGTGGCATTAAGAAATGGCGCTAGACAGCGCTAAACTTTTTGACCCAAAACTGCATTAGCGCAGTTTTGCGTCAAAATGTAAAAATCTGGCCCCTAATGTTTAATAATCTACTGAATTATACACAACAAGAAGATCACATCACCTGGTTAAGCAAGGCGGGAGGTTTTACAGGTCAAATTGGGCACCAGGACTAAACGAAGTTTCCAGTTCAGTATACAAGTCAGATCAAGATAACTGGGCAAGTAGGCTACATCCTCTTTTTTTCATTGCTATGACCTGCTTTTTTCCCAAACTGATGGAAAGGCTTAATTCTATTTCCAAGTTACAAAAAGGGAAGACAGGGCCAAGCCAGAAAACTATCACCTTATTGCCCTCTGACACATAGAGGTAAAAGCATACATAAGAATACTTTTACAAGCCCTTGAATGCTGGGCATTCGAGAACTAAATACTACCCTATTATCAAACTGGCTTCTGATGAAATTCTAGAACTACTGATAACATCTTTGCATTGTCTTACATGGCACAAACATCAGTCAGCACACCTTTATTTGTGTGCTTTGTGGATTACTCAGTGGCTTCTGACTAGGTAGACCATAGCATTCTGTGCAGGGGGTGCTCCTTCGATATGGCGAAGGAGCGTGGCCCCACTGTCTGTGCCCGAAGCAGAAAAATAAAGCAATAGTTTTCTATTGTCTTATTTTTCTGCTTCTGGCACAGCAATTCAGGGAAGCGCGGGGCTGGGCTGTGGAAGGTGGGAGGGGGGAAGAGTGCCTTAAGTGCACATGTGTGTTTTGCTTGCCGTCTGAGGCTGGCCAAACACACATGCACACTTAGGTTTCTCCAACCCGACTGCATACACAGCCGGGCTGGAGAAACTGCACACACCCCGGTCCTGTGTCTGAGCAGCAGTGACTGCCGCTCAGACCAAACCTGATGCTGCTTACATGCTATGTATACCATATAAGCAGTGCCAAGATTGCTGGGGAGCCAGTGAATGCTGGGACACCAGAAGAGGATCAAGGCGTTGGGTGGCTGCAGCAGCGACGGAAAGAGGTAAGTTAATTTTTTTATTATTTTTATTGAGATTTGTGGCAGCCTCCACTGATTCTATGGTTCATACTATCAAACTAGGGCATGTCAACATAACGTTTTAAAGCAAAAAGCAATCATGCTGCTTTACACAGACACCATGCAGTCATGCCACAGATCCCATTAATAACAAGACCTTCTGGACTCAATATTGTTGTCCTTAAACACTGATATCTTTGCTACAGCACTAGCCGGTGTAGGAACATTCTCCCCAGGAATAAGAACACAAAATATTCATAACTCCAGTATGCTGGAGACCTTGTAATCCTGGACGAAGGTAGAGACTTTAGGTAAAGAGAGCCTTAGAAACACTGAGTATTTACAGCCATCAGAACAAATGCATAGCAAATGAATTGAACGCTAAGGTCATGATCTTTGGGTAATATAAAAACTCAATAGTAAAGAAATGGTTTCTAGAGCCAAGAAAACTGGCTAGTCACAATTATATAGGCACCTTGGAATTTAGATGTCCAACAAAGGCTCCTAGAGATACCACTTTTTAGCAATAAAAACGCTGATGCTTTGACTTTTGCACTTGGCAGAACTAACTTGAAACTTGAGAGTCCGATCGCCGATCCCATCTTCAACGTAATCTGGCTAAAGTTCCTGCCATCTCTCTCTCATGGCCTACCTATTCCACCAGCAAATATTGACCTGTTAGATACAATGCAATACAATTTTTTAGGAAAGTTTTTTGCATCCCAAACTCCAGGTAATTCTCACAGATTCTCTTGAGTTTAATTTACAAATGCAATATATTGGCTATAACTCTGCCTTCATAAAATGTTCCTACAGTAGAAAACACTCCACAGCTTAACCCCTTCGGTGTACATGACGGAATAGTTCCATCATGCACACAGATGCTCCTGTGCTGAGGACGTACCATTCCGTCCTCATCAGATGAGCCCAAAAGCCCTCTGCTGCTTACAGAAGAGGAATTCGTTTTTTGTAAAAATGGATTCAGGAACTGGTAAAGAGCTTTCCCAGCTCACAAGGCTATTTTTAATTTTCAGTGAAATGACAGTGCACTGACGTCATTTCACTGAAAACGAAAGTGAAATGAGCTAATCGACTCATTTCACTTTTAATGCCTAGGTGCTCATTGGGCTATCTCAGCCCCTGAGTATCTAGGCAGACCGGAGAGGTACCATTGGTAAGGGGAGACGCTCCCCTTTCCAATGGTACCCTTTCCTATTGGATCCCTGATTGGGGATCACCGCATGAGGGCAATCTCCAAGCAGGGATCCTTTTTACTAGGCACCAGGGAGGGGGGAAGCAGCCCCTTAGGCAAGCACCTTCACTCTCCCCATATTATTTTGGCCAGTTCAGTCTTTCTGCCCCCTCCCCCCGGGCAGGCAAAAAGCCCACTTGACCCAGGGATTATTCTTATTTTAACTTATTGTGGTGGGGCCTGCCCAAAATGGTGTTGCCAATGCTCTCACCCCTCTCAAGACACAAACCGTTTTTCTGCCCCTCCTCCCCCCAGTGTGGTAGATGGGGATTATTACCCCCGATCTGCTACTCAGTGGGAACAGAAAGCCCACTAGACACAATGGCTTTGTTTTTATAAAAGAGGAGTGGGGCTGCCCACAATGGGAATGCCAAAGCCCCCACCCCCACACCCAAATAGGAGCAGACTTTCTGCCCCCCTGGAGGGTAGTTGGGGGTTATTCTCTCTGATCTGCCCCCTGGAAGATAGAAAGCCCATCAGACACCAGGGATTCTTTTGTTAACCAATAGGGGTGGGGGCTACACAAAATGGCATGCCAATGTCCCTGCCCATAAACAAACAGTCTTTCTACCCCCTCGGAGGCAAATGGGGGTTATTACCCCAATCTGCCCACCAGGGGTTGGGCAGAAAGCCCACTAGACACCGGGATGTTTTTAATAAAGAGGGATGGGGGATGTCCACAATGGGCATGCCAATGCCCCCACCCCCTTACACCCAAATATGAACAGCCTTTCTGCCCCTCATGGAGGGTAGATGGTATTACCCCTGATCTGCCCACCATCTGCCCCCGGGGGGTTGATAGCCCACTAGACACCAGGGATTACTTTTTATTAATTTGTATCGATAGGGGCTGCCCAACATGGGCATGTCCATGCTTCCCACCTAAAAACTGAAGCAGTCTTTCTGCCCCCCTCCAGGGATGGAAGGGGGCAATTACCCCAGCTGCCCACCCTGATCGGACCGAAAGCCCAATAGACACCACGGATTACTTTTTTGTAGGGGTGGGGTTTGCCCAGCATGGGCATTGCCATGCCCCCACACCCTCAAAAATGAGAAAACAGTCTTGTTGCACCCCTTCAGACCATAGCATTTCACCCCAATAGCAAGAAAGAGGATGTGTGATTTTGTTGGGTCTTGTTTTTACAAATTAGGCCAGGAGTGTTTGGCTAACTCCCAGTATCATTCGACTTGCCATGGTGGACAGCTGCAACTTTTTGGGCTTGGGTAGGCCACCACCTAGAAAAACATACCAGACCCAGACAATTCTGAAAACTAGACATTTGGGAGAGTCCAGGGTGCTGTGCTTTGCATCCATCCCACACCATTTTCTTTCCCATAATGTCCTGCAAACCTCAAATGTGAATAACATTATACAATGTCCTTGCATTTATGTGCCATATTCTTCTGGAAACAGATATAAACCACACATTTCCTACCACCCACCATTCCCCTTGGTCTCCTGATAAAAATGATACCTCACTGATGTGGGTGCCCAAAGCAGAGCCAGCCAACAAACGTATTTAAAAAACTGCCCTTTTGGACCCACTTTGATTCCACCTCAAACTATACACATGTCTAGCCCTTCGCTGTTGCATGCACTTGGCCCACCCACACAAGTGAGGTATCATTTTTATTGTGAAACCGAGGGGAATGCTGAGTGGTAGGAAATATGTGGCTCCCTTGAGAATCCAGAACTTTCCATCACAGATAAATGAGGAAAGTGTGTTTGTTGAACACATTTTGAGTTTGCAAGGGATTCTGGATAGTAAAATGTGGTGTGAGCCACACATCTCTCCACCCTGGATTTCCCTAGGTGTCTAGTTTTCAAGGACTTACAGGTTTTTTAGGTTTTCCTAGGTGCAGGCTGAGCTATGGCCTAAAAATCACAGCTATCCACTTTGGAAAAAATGGGTCAGGTTTGCGTGGGAAAAATTGATGGATCCTTGTTGCATTTTTGGCCATTTCCTGTCACGGCCACTAGGCCTACCCACACACGTGAGGTACCATTTTCATCAGAAGGCATAGGAGAATGCTGGGTGGATGGAAGCTTGTGGCTCTGTGCAGATTTCAGAACTTTCCATCACTGAAATATGAGGAGAATGTGTTTCTTCAGTCAAAGTTTGAGGTTTGCAAGGGATTCTGGGTAAAACAACCTGGTGAGAGCCACACAAGTCACCCCATCCTGGATTTCACCAGGTGCCTAGTTTTCAGAAATGTACATGTTTGCTATGTTTCCCTATATGCCAGCTGAGGGAGGACCCAAAAACCACATTTAGCCACTTTGCAAAAAACGGGTCAGTTTTGCATAGAAAAATGTGATGTATTTATGTAGAGTTTTTGACCATTTCCTGTTGTGGGCACTAGGCCTGCCCACACAAGTGAGGTACCAATTTCATTAGAAGACATAGGAGAATGCTGGGTGGAAGGAAGTTTGTGGTTCTGTGCAGATTCTAGAACTTTTCATAACAGAAATATGAGGATGATGTGTTTTAGTCAAAGTTTGAGGTTTGCAAGGAACTCTGGGTAAACAACTTGGTGAGAGCCACACTAGACATCCCACCCTGGATTTCACTAGGTGTCTAGTTTTTAAAAATGTACAGGTTTGCTAGGTTTTCCCAGGTGCCAGCTGAGGTAGGGCCCAAAAACCACAGCTACCCACTTTGAAAAAAATTAGTCCATTTTGCGTGGAAAAATATGATGTATCCATGTCTCCATGTTGCATTTTGGGCCATTCCCTGCCGTTGGCACTAGGCCTACCCACATAAGTGAGGTATCATTTTTATTGGGAGACTTAAGGGAACACTGAATAATAGAACAAGTGTTCTTACCAATTGTATTTCTCTGCAGTTGTACCTTCCAAATGTAAAACAATATGTAAGAAAGAAGTAACTTTGAAAATTACTCTCTAATTCACATGCTAGTATGGGTACCCACACATTCAGAGATGTGCAAATAACCCCAGCTTCTAAACTCCATATCTTGTGCCCATTTTGGAAATACATTGGTTTCCTTGATACCTACTTTTCGCTATGTGTATTTTACCATACGAATTGCTGTATACCTAGTACACAATAAAAAACCATTGCAAGGTGCAGGTCAGTTATTCTCTCTAGATACATCATGTTCTTGGTGAACATAGATGCTCAATGTATCCTGGCAACTAGAAGGGTCCAGCAGATGTAACAGTATATTGCTTTAAAAAATCTACCATAGTTTAGAAAAAGCTATAGATGAAAATGTAGACACAAATGGCTGTTTTTTTCAACTGAAGTTCAATATTTGTTTATTTAAACTGGTACTTTTTATGGAAAAGCCTTGAAGGATTCACACAGATGATCCCTTGCTGAATTCAGAATTTTGCCTACTCTTCAGAAGTGTATAGCTTTCTGGGTCCACCATTGGTTTCACATCCATTTCTGCCACTAAATGAAAAGAGGTTGAAAGCACAAACATAGGAAAAATGGACTATGTCCCTGTGCAATGCCAAACAGTGCTGAAAAATGAGTTTTTCTGATTCAAGTCTGCCTGTTCCTGAAAGCTGGAAAGTTGGTGATTTTATAACCATGACCCATTTGTTGATGCCAGTTGCATGGAAAAAAAACAGGCACTTTCTCCTGCAGCACTTGTTCCCAATTTTTCCCAGAAAAACTCAACATTTATCTACATTTTGCCCATTTTCTCAATCCACAAACTCTGGGTACCTTTAGAATCCCCAGGATGTTGGAAAAAAGGACACACATTTTGTGTGAATACCTTATGTGGACAAAAAGTTATAGCGGCCTAAGAGTGAATTAACCTAAGTAACCCAAAAAATGGCCTAGCATAGGGGAGGGAGGGCCTATCAGTGACAGGGTTAAAGTTTAAAATTCCATCTCATCAAGGTAATTTATGATTAAGATCCCAACAGAAATGAATGGGTGCAACAATTGGAAAGGACAATCACAGCTCTGGAACTAAACTGTGAGGTGCCGAACTTCCATATCAGTGTTAAAATCCCTGCTTCAAAACAAAAATTATATTACTCTTGCTCACAAAAGATCTTAGCACCATGGCCCTTTTTTCGGGAAAGCTGCAAGTCTATGTAACTCATATGATACGCTAACATGCCAAAACTATTTAAAGAGCTTAAAGAAGAGGATTAATCAGGAAAACCTCATGCACATGAGATTCCAGCTGTACCCAAACAAGCGATGTAGGAAAAAATGGGTTGCATCATTACAAAACTCGTACCAGTGCAGACTCTGCTCCTACCATCAAGAAACAAACTCTCTATCTCCTCTGCTCCTGCCCAGGAGCCACAGTGGAGAAAGGGCTGCTAGTAAACTCTATTGCACATGGAGGCCATCTTTGAGCTATCTCACTGTACAAAGTTTTTAAAGCTGACTTTTTAAAAGAGTAAGGGCCTGATTTTGAGCTCGTGGATGGGATGACCCATCAGCCGAACTCCGACAGGGAGGCTGCAGCCATAATGGCTACCTACCCACCGGGCCCGTTACGACATTCCCGCTGGACTGATTCTGCCCTTCAGCCGAGCAGGAAAGTGGCAGCAGCATTTTTGCTGGCTCACATTTGAGCTGACTGCAATGCTGCCGCCTGCAGGGTGCACCAGCACCCTCGCAAAGTAATGTGTGCAGACAGTGAGTATTGTGAGGGTGCTGGGCAGGGTGACCCCTGCACTGCTCATGCCACGTGCATGGGTAGTGCAAGGAGCCCCCTGTGGACTCCTGCACCTATTCTCCACCAGCCTTTTCATGGCGGTGAAACTGCTATGAAAAGGCTGGCGGAGGACCAGGTTGTTATCAGCAGGGCAGCGCTCACTCCAGCGCCACCCTGGATGATTCTGACCTTCCCCATGTGAGCCTGTGAGGGTCAAAGATCCCGGCGGAGATGGCAGTAGGTTGGTACAGCTGCCCACCAACCACGCAATGTGGCAGTTGGAACGCCTCAACCCCTGTGGTCTAACAGTCACCAGGAGTGTGGCGGTCCTAAATGTGATTAACCGGTTGCAGAATATTTTAATTTTCTTAACGATCTGACTGAGAGCATATTTGTTAAAGACCACATACAGGCCTATGTTTTATAACAATTTTTATTGATGGGAAAATAAAATGTACCCACTTACAGATACATTGCTTATTCCAAATCCATATGGAAATTAGATTTTCTACCCAAATCCAGATGACTTTAGTTATAATATGAGCAGAATATTTACCAGCAATGTGTGTCTTTCTAACGTCCCACCACTCATTTTCCTGCATAGTGACCCAGCTTTAAAATGCTTATATATATTAAAGACTTAAGGGTATAAGCTTATTGTTCATATTGAGTTGCTTTTTGTGAATTATGTGGATAAAGCCGGCGTTAAATATGGCTGAACGAACAAGCATGTGTCTTAAAATGCTCTACACTCCATTATTTCGTTGTCCTTGTTTAAATTGGATAAACTGCTAGTGGTTCTTGCTGTTTGCAATGACAAACAAAACATTTCTGGGCTTGAACATAGTTGTTCATGGGGCTATAATAAAATCTTCTGATGCATATTCATATAGGCCTTCTGTCTAATTTTGAATTATTATTCTACATAGCATCAACCTTATATATAAACCACAGTGAAAAATATAGAGGGATAAATAACCTGAAAGATTAACTTCAAGGTAAGATTACCACAAAGTGCCTTTCTTACTGATGACACAGTTATGCATTGAATCAACGCTAATTACTGAAGGTAAAAAACAAATGCTATTAGCTTTGTTTCTTCTAGGGTGTGAAAGTGTCAATTTGAAGTCATGACGATAGATTGCAAAATGCTGACTGAAACAGAACATCACAGACAACAAAAATCTGATTATTATGTAAATACAATGACCACACTTTGGAACACTTGCAGGAGCCTACAATGGAAAGTGTCCTGGAGACAAACAACCACACCTGTGTTCGACAAAGGTCATCTGTGTGATGGTGTGGAATGTTTCAATTGCCTGAGCGCAGTCTTGCATAGATCACTCATTTTAGCTAACCCCTATACCCTGATTTATACTTTTTGGTGCACAACTGCACCAACACAGTTTTGCACCAAAAAGTTTAGCACCGGCTTGCACCATTTCTGAGCACCAGCCGGGCACGATATTTATGGAATGGTGCAAGCTGGTGCAAAGGGTAGGCTAGTGTAAAAAAAAATGACGTTAGCCGGGTGGGGCTGGTGGTATGGAAGAAGGGGGTTTAGCACCAAAAAATGAAGTTAGGCAGGGTAGAGTAAAACAAAATGACTATAACCAGCCTAGAGTCATTTTCTTATGCGAAACCATCTACACCACAAAACTCCTGTCTTAGAAAAGACAGGAGTCATGCACAACACCCCAAAGGCCAGCACAGGGGACCAGGGTCCCCTGGGCATGGCCATTGCACCCAGTGCCATGTAGAGAGGCCCACTTCACGGCCCCCAATGGCACTTTAAAAAAACAAAAAACAACCTGTTCTTACCTATAGTTACCTGGGATGGGGTCCTCTATCCTCCATTGTTCCTCTGGTGTGGGTGGGGGTGTCCCTGGGGCCTGTGGAGGGAACCTGTGGGCTTATTCCATTGTGTTCCACCATGGAACTAGGCCCACAGGTCCCCTAACGCCTGCCCTGACCCAGGTGTTAAATAATGGTGCAAAGCAAACTTTGCACCATTATTTGTCCCCTCCCCCCATGCGTGATTTTAGCACGGGGGATAAATATGGTGCTAAGGCCATAGAGTCATTTTTTGCACAGGAGCGCCTACTTTGCATCTCATTGACTCAAAGTAGGTTTCCACATCCAAAAACTGACTTTGACTCCATCAATTTAGCGCTAGACGGGTCTAGCGCCAGGTATAAATATAGAATTAGTTTTGCACTGAATTTGCGGACAAAAATATGACACAAATTTGGCACAAAACAAGTATAAATATGCCCCATAGTATTTTGAGTTGTCTATTTTTCTCATGTTGATGCCCACACGTAGGTGTTGCTCATAAATGAAAAATGTTTCTTAGTAAGTGCTGGGCCCCTTTTTTTTATGTTTGAAACAGGTTTCTTTGCAACTTTAAAACTTGATGGATGTTGAGGATTTATTTGGTTTTTCAAAAAAAAAACTTTAATATGAAAATTCCTTACAGTAAATCTTAAAAATATAGGGTAACATTTCTAATATCCACAGGAATTACAGGAAGTCTAAAAGAAAAACTTTGGCATTCTGCAAAACCCTAATTTACCTACAGCTTTCGGATTAAGGTCCTAATCAACCAAAAATACACATAGGCCCATTTTATGGTCTATTTGAGCCGTTGTAGTGTCATTTTGTTTACGCTAAAATGGCACAAACATTACTCCATAGTTATAATTTGACACTAGACCCATCTAGCATCAAAATTTTGGAGTTAGCTTCATGTTGTGGATGCATCAAACTACATTGTGCTAATTAGATGCAAGGTAGGTGTTCCCCTCCACAACATGACGCTAATCCTCTACCGCCTTATTTATACTCCAGCGCAGAAACGACGCTCACAGAGTAGGCGTCCCAAATATTGGTGCTAAGCCTGCTTAGCACCATTATTTAATGCCTGGGTCAGACCAAGCGTTAGGGTACCTGTGGACCCATTTCCATGGTCAAACCCCATGGAATGGGCCCACAGATGCCCACACCAAGCCCCAGCAACACCCCCTCCCACACTAGAGGGACACCATAGGATGGGGGACCGCATCCTGGGTAAGTATGGGTAAGTATTTTAATTATTTATTCATTTGTTTTAACATTTTATTTGTATTTTTATTTTATTTTTAATGTGCCATTGGGGGCCCCTGCCTGGCACTGGATCTTATTGTCGTGCCCAGGGGACAATGATCCCCTGTGCTGGCCATTGGGGTGGTGGTCATGACTCATGTCTTTACTAGGACAGTAGTCATTTTTGGGTGTTAGTGTGTTAGAAAATGACGCTAGGCTGGTTAGCGGCATATTTATTGCAACCAGCATAGCGTCATTTCTGATGCACTAGCACCTTTTGCCCTACAGCCACTCCCCCGGCTAGCTTCTTTGGCCCTGATTTATATGACTTGACTCTAAAATGCGCTAATGCAGTTTAGCATCAAAAAGTATACCGCCAGCTAGCTCCATTCCAAGATGCCTGCCGGGCATCTTATATATGGAATGGTGCAATCCGGCGTAAAGGGTGGGCTAACGTCATGGAGAATGACATTAGCTATGTGGGTTATGGCGGTATGGGAGTATTGGGTTTAACATTAACAAATTACGTTAGGCTGGTTAGAGTAAAAAAAGAAGACTCTAACCAGCCTAGCGTAATTTATTGACACTAAACCTACCATACCACATGACTCCTGTCTTGTAAAAGACAGGAGTCATGCCCACCAACCCAAAGGCCATTGCACCCAGTGCCATTTATTGGGGCCCATTTCTGGGCCCCCTATGGCACTTTAAGGAAAAAAGGTAAATATTTACCTTTACTTACCTGTACTTACCTGGGATGGGGTCCCCCATCCTCCATTGCCCCTTTGGTGTGGGTGGGGGTGTCCCTGTGGCCTGGGGAGGGCACCTGTGGGCTTATTTCACAATGTTCCACCATGGAAATGGGTCAACAAGTCCCCTAATGCCTGCCCTGACCCAAGCGTTAAATAATGGCGCTAAGCAAGCATATTGCCAATATTTAGGCCCGCCTACCTCCCGTGAGGCATTTTTGAATGGAAGGATAAATAAGGCGCAAGGGCCTTTGAGTAATTTTTTGCCCGGGAACGCTTACCTTGCATCTCATTGACGCAAGGTAGTGTTCCGCAGGCACAAAATGACTTTACCTACAATATTTTGGCGCTAGACATGTCTAGCCCCGAAATATAAATATGGAGTTAAGTTTGCATTAGATGTGCATAAAAAAATGACGCCAATCCGGCGCAAACAGAGTATAAATATGCCCTGTTGTTTTAGACTCTAGCCTATCCTTAGCGCCGGCGTGCACCATTCCATAGATATGGCACACGGCTGCCGCTATGGGATGGCGCTAGCCGCTGCTATGGATTTGGCTGCGAAACTGCGTTAGCACAGTTTTGCGGCAAAAAACATAAATATGCCCCTTAGTGTTTCCTAAATTGCTATTCATAACGATTCACAAAATAGGAATCATTAACTATGATTTATGTATCTTTCTAACTGGCAATTAGCAAATTTGAAGCATTCAGGACCTGATTTAAGGAAAGTGGCGCTGCACCTCTGGCAGCGCCACTTTCCTTGCGCCCCTTAGTGCCCCCATAACGCCACCATCTGTACACTGTATCTGGGATAGGGCCCACCATGGTGGTAATTAGGGAAAGTAGCATCAACATTTATCAAACATTTTAACGCTAATCCTGCAAAGCCTATTGAGGCTCATTGAAAGCAATAGTGTGCCTCCTTTTAACGCCTGCTCTGAGGAGGCATTAAAAGTGCGTACAATAATGATGCAAAGAAATCTCTTAGATTAGGGGAATGCCCCCTTTGCATACATTATGCCTCGTGCAGGCATCATGTAGTGCAGGCATAATGTAGCGCAAAGGGTTACAAAGTGGAGCAGTGCATGCTTTGCGCCAATTGTTAAATCTAGCGCAGCAATTTTGGCCTTGTTGGGCCACACTAGCATAAAAAAATGATGCTAATTTTGCGCAAGGAGGCAATAGGTGTTCTGAAATCAACCCCACAGTATTTTAAAGTACCGCATTAGAAATTGCATATCTATATGATTTGCAAATTGCTATTGTCACACAGGCAGCAAGTTATAACTTCACCCATTTCAGGAAATACATGTACTTTAGGTAACAGAGACCAAACTAAGTTTCTCTCAGTACAAGTGGCTCTAAGGTATTACCATGTCCATCCAAGAGCCAGAGGAGGAGCTGGGGAGGAAAATGAAGAAGAAATTAAGTACCCAGAGTAGTAGATATTAGTGAAGGAGTGTGTCTCAGACCATGGCAAATTGTTTGGTGAAACATCAATGTCAGTTCCTGAGAAAATCAAGAAGCAAATGTGAACTAGAACCCAACAACACTTCAGTGATGTAGGTCTCACCAAAATGTTGATGGAAGAGATCTGGAAGCAATGGTATGACCTGTGCACCCACACCAAGTAGAATGGAGCTACCAGAAAAAAGGAAGCTGCAGCTGCAGGTTGAGGGTCAAGAACAGATACATCGCTGACCCCTATGGAAGAAATGATTGAGGCAACATCGCAGCCTGATGTCATCTAGAGTGTGTCCAAGATTGACACTTCAAAATAGTACATTTTAGGTTTTCATAGTTTTCTATCTAATGCATTCAGAGCAAAGCCATCTAAATGCATAAGAAATACTAATGTAAAACACTTGCAACTATAAAATTGTAGCTTCAGAGACGTGTAGCAAGATTAGAACCATTTTTGAGGGTAATGAAACCATTAGATCAGGCTTTGAAGAGATAAAAATGGCTATCAAGGATCTGTCCACTCATACGGTCTCAAGACTCTCCATCTCACAGGCATAATAAACAAAAAATGATGAACACTCAGCTGTCAACATTTGGCCATTCTTCAGAAAGGTTGACTGTTGTGACCTCAACTATGTTTCAGAGAGCCGCAAACATGCAGGTGAAGGTAATGCACTGCTGTACTGAGGTACTAAGGGGCATATTTATACTCTGTTTGTGCTGGATTTGCGTCAAATCTGGTGCAAACTTAACTCCATATTTATATTTTGATGCTAGACCCATCTAGCATTAAAATATTGGAGTTAACATCATTTTTTGCCTGTGGAAAACAACCTTGCGTCAATGAGGTGCGAGGTAGGCATTCCCGGGCAAAAAATGACTCTAAGGCCTTTGCGCCTTATTTATCCTCCAGTGCAAAAATCACGCACGGGAGGAGGAGGGCTTAACTAATGGTGCTAAGCCTGTTTAGCGCCATTATTTAACTTTAACGCCTGGGTCAGGGCAGGTGTTAGGGGACCTGTGGGCCATTTTCCATGGTCAGAGGCCATGGAAACAGACCACATGTGCCCTTCCCTGCACCCAGGAACACCCCCACCCACACCTGGAGGACACCTAAGGATGGGGAACCCATCCCAGGTAAGTCCAGGTAAGTTTTTTTTTTTTTTTTTTTAAAGTGCCATGGGGGCCTAACGTGGGCCCCCCTACATGGCACTGTGCCCAATGGCCATGCCCAGGGGACTGAGGTCCCCTGGGCATGGCCATTGGGGAGGGGGGCATGACTCCTGTCTTTAATGGGACAGGAGTCGTGCCTATGGGGGTTGAGCATCAAAAAATGACGCTAGTCAGGTTAGTATCATTTTTCTGACTCTAACCTGACTAGCACCATTCTTCAACACACAACCTCCTGTTTCCCCTACGCCTCCCCCACCCGATTAGCGTCATTTATTTTGATGCTAATCAGGCCTTAATGCCTGCTAGCGTCATTCCTTAAATATGACGCCCGGCTGGCGTCCAGGAATGGCGCTAGCCGACAGCAAACTTTTTGACACAACCTGAGCTAACGCAGGTTTCCATCAAGAAGTATAAATCAGGGCGTAAATGGCCTTGCCCAAATTTAAAGCACTTTGGAGAAAGTCAAATTGCTACTACAAGAAATAGGCCACCAAGCTCTGTTTGAGGAAACTGAGGGGGATTCAAGTATGAGCATTCTTTCCAACAGTGAATTTCCTAACACAAAAGAGATAAAATTACCCAACAACCAGCCATCTCCAAACTCTCCTCTTGCTACCTACTTGCGTAGTCAACAGTGTCTAAAGTTTTCATGAGTGCTCAGCCTGAATTGTGCAACTAGGTATGTGATCAGACATTTGGGGCTAGATTTATACTTTTTCATGCAACACTGCGTTAGCGCAGTTTTACATGAAAAAGTATAGCATAGGCTAGCGCCATTCCAAGATGTCGGCCGGCCACCATATTAATGGAATGGCGCTAGCCGGCGCTAATGCCCTAGGACACTAACAGGGTGGGGGAGGTGTAGGGGAAACCGGGGTTTGTGCAAATTATTGCGCTACACTGCTTAGAGGCAGACAAATTGCCTCTAAGCAGGGTAGCGCCATTTTCTGGCACACAACCCCCATGGACATGGCTCCTCTCTTAGTAAAGACAGAAGCCATTCCCAACACCCCAAAGGCCATGCCCAGGGGATGAATGTCCTGGGCATGGCCATTGGGGCCAGAGCTGTGCAAGGGGCCCCAAGTCAGGGGCCCCTAGCATTGAAAAAATATATATAATACTTACCGAGACATACCTGGGATAGGTCCCCCATCCTGTGGTGTCCCTCTCGTGAGGGTGGGGGTTGGTGGGGTGTCCCTGGGGCCAGGGAAGGGCACCTGTGAGCACTTTTCATAGTCTCTGGCCATGGAAATATGCCTACAGGTCCCCTTACGCCTGCCCATACCCAGGTTTTAAATAATGGCGCTAAGCAAGCTTGGCACCATTATTTAAGGACTCCATTCCCCGGTGCTGGATTTTAGCATGTGGGATCAATATGGTGCTATGGCCATATCATCCTTTTCTGGACGGGAATGTCTACCTTGCATCTCATTGACGCAAGGTAGGTATTTACGTCCATAAAACAACGTTAACTCCATAACTTTGGCACTAGACGTGTCTAGCAGCAAAGTATAAATATGGAGTTAGGTTTGCGCTGAATTAGCGTAAAAAAAATGATGCTAATTCAGCGCAACCTGAGTATAAATATGGGTTGTGGTATTACATACTAGTATATTTAACTAATGTTATCTGTTTCTGTTGTGATACACACACTCTGTTTCAATGGGTGGACAAATTAAAATATGTGTACTATCTACATATCCATTATCTTGGGGGAAATGTGCTACTGTATAGAATTGGACATATGTAGCTTCCAATTCAGCAGGGGTCGATGGAATTGCAATGTGTGAATTATTCTTGCCAGCATTGCACCTTGAAAAAATGTAAACATCCTGCATCAGGAACTCTGGGATATCCCTACTGCAATGGCAATGGTAGCCATAAGATATTAAAAACCTGAATGTGTGAAGGAATAGCACAGCTGTAGTATGTAGGCCTGCTTTGGATAGGGCCAAAGTCATTAACTAAAGATAGAAATGCATGTTTGGTAAACCTATGCTTAGCATTAACACCCTTATCTGTTTGATCAAACAGAGTCACCATCTATATGAAAATCCTTTTTTGTAATCTCCTCCTCCTTCTCCTCTTGAGCTCCAAGAATATGCATCATCCTTACTATAGCATGGGGTGTAGCCATTGTGGAAAGTTATCAATTGTTTCCAAAAGATAGTATTTTGCACATGCAAAATGCTATGGTTTAACTAATTTATTTGCAAATGCTTTGTACGCTGAAATAGTGAGCACACTTAGGCCCTGATTTATACTTTTTGGTGCAAAACTGCAGTTACACAGTTTTGCACCAAAACGTTTAGCACCAGCTTGCACCATTTCTGAGCACCAGTCGGGCACCATATTTATGGCCGCCATCTTGTCAGCACCTGCATCCACTTGATCACACCAACGAGCGCTATATAGCGCGTGGGGGCACTTCGCGGCACAGGACGCGCCAGGAACTCTGCAGGGACTAAATATCCCAGACAGCTTTGTGGCCCCAGGAGGAGGCCATCTTGTCAGCACCTGCATCCATTTGATCACACCAACGAGCGCTATATAGCGCATGGGGGCACTTCGCGCACAGGACGCGCCAGGAACTCTGCAGGGACTACATATCCCAGACTGATTTGTGGCCCAGGAGGCGGCCATCTTGTCAGCACCTGCATCCACCTGATCACACCGACGAGCGCTATATAGCACGTGGGGCACTTCACGGCACAGAACGCGCATGGGCCACGCCCAGGCAAAGCCCTGGCCAAGGGCAGGCTTGTCCACACCCGTCGTAGCCCGGACGAGGCTGGGCTGGGCCACCCCGCTAAAAAAAAATATTTTAATAGGCTCCATTGACTCTTGCCACTACTGTATCTTTTTGCAGGTCTATCATTGAACAATTATCCATTAATTATAAGCAAATGGGCAAAAGGAAAGCAATAAATGGTGGGGCAGGGGTGGTGTGAAAAACTAAGCGGAAAAGACAGAAACATGTAGTCAACAACTGTGTTATGGAGAGAATCGACAACCTTCTTGATGAATGTGAATTAATCTTAAACTCCTCTCCGGACAACAGCCCCACCGGAATTGGGAGAGAGTGCTCGTCTGTCAGGAAGGGCGCTGGCCACAAGAAAATTGCTGACATATTTCTAAAGCGTGGCCAACAGGCTATAGCCTCCACAGGCCAGGGGGAGGGCAGGGATGTCATCACCCACGCTCCCCCAATATCAGCGGAAAAGCTTCCAGCTAATCCCAGGGACCCTATTCAATGCACCAACCGCTTTACCCCCTTAATAAGCATCCCAGACTCTCAGGACGACCTAGATCTATGTACCAGGGTGGGTGGGTCAGTAGATGTAGATGTAGATGTAAATGAGCACTCAGTCCAGTCAAATGCACAGCACATGCCATGCTATGCCTAACGTCATTTTTGGTGCAATACCCCCTTCTTCCTTACCGCCAAGCCTACCCGACTAATGTCATTTTTTTTTTATGCTAGCCTACCCTTTGCACTGGCTTGCATCATTCCATAAATATGGTGCCCGGCTGGTACACAGAAGTGGTGCAAGCCGGTGCTAAACCTTTTGGTGCAAAAGTGCGTTAGTGCAGTTTTGCACCAAAAAGTATAAATCAGGGCCTTAGTGCCATATTTATCCCCTGTGCTAAAATTACGCACAGTGGAGAAGGGGACAAATAATGGTGCAAAGCTTGCTTTGCGCCATTATTTAACTTCTGGGTCAGGGCAAGCGTTAGGGGACCTGTGGACCTATTTCCATGGTGGAACACCATGGAATAAGCCCACAGGTGCCCTCCCCACGCCCTTGGAACACCCCCACCCCCACTAGAGGGACAGCAGAGGATGGGAGACCCCATCCCAGGTAAGTATAGGTAAGTACAGGTAAGTATTTTTGTTTTTTTAATTGCCATTGGGGGCCAGAAATCGGCCCGCTACAATGCACTGGGAGTAATGGCCATGCCCAGGGGACCCTGGTCCCCTGTGCTGGCCATTGGGGTGGTGGGCATGACTCCTGTCTTTTTTTAAGACAGGAATTACGTGGTATGCATGGTTTTGCATCAGAAAATGACGGTAGACTGGTTGGAGTTATTTTTTTACTCTAACCTGCCTAACATCATTTTTTGGTGCAAAACCCCCTTCTCCCATACCGCCACCCCCAATCAGCTAACATCATTCTTTTTTGCGCTAGCATACCCTTTGCGCCGGCTTGCACCATTCCATAGTGCAAGTTGGTGCAAAACTTTTTGATGCAAAACTGCATTAGTGCAGTTTTGCACCAAAAAGTATAAATATGCCCCTTAGTATTTAAAAGTGGTACCTGCAAGAATTTATTGTTAGCATGTACCTACAGTGACTAGTCCCCAAAAGCTATTTTCACTATGAAGGGCTGTGGGTGTCCTATGAGAAAAAATCAAAATTCAGAATAAAATACTATTTTTGCTAATTCACGTTTGGGATAACTTACAGGAAGGACTCAAGCACTATTTTTAACATTTAATAAAAAACAATTTTACTGGCAAAGTAAGATTTTCTATAAATATTTAGGAAAAATAACTTTTACAAAGTTGGATTTTGCCTGCCTCAACCTCCAATAGACAATAGGAAGAAGTATTATTCTGTTAGCAGCCAGCCTCTGTCAGTGCTGCCCTTTGATGAGGTTTGAACACAGTTCCCAGAGCAGAAGCATTGACTTAGGCCTTTAAGCAGGAGGACCTGGGTATTGTGTGTGACTCTTCTCAGTCAGGAAGGAAAGTTAGGAAGGGTTCATGGACTTCATTAACTTGAAATGTGCCAGGGTGAGGCCTGCCCATTCATGGTATTTGTAATAGTGTCCCCAGTTTGCACTAGTCCAGGAGGAGCCAGAGCTAGTCCCAGAATCATCTTAGTAGGATTGAAGAGGAAGGGACTGCTTATGTTCCTCAACATTCCCAAGGATAGAAGGGTGCTCCTCAGATGGATTCTACCCAGCATAGTGCGGGCAAGATGTGGTGCAAAGGTAGGAAGGCTTGCATGCACCTGGGAGTTTTATATCATTGGTTAGGGAGTGTTCAGGAATCGCCCCACTCACTGGCTACTGAATCCTACAAAAGTGATATCTCGCTCACAGAATATCAGAACCTGAAGAAGAACAGGTAAGGATTGGACCTGTTGTCTGTGATTGGTAGTGAAGACCTGAGGGGTTAAACTTGATTTGACTTGTACCCAAAAATGAGAAGTAGGCTTCAAAGGTAAACTGGAAGACCTCCTGTGTGGCTACAGGGACACACACAACAAGCAGAAACACAACTTTTTCCTGGAGTGCCTAGCCAAGAAGTAACAACTGGACTTAGACTGCAACATGCTGGTGGCCTCTGCTGGAGTAAGTTTTAACACTATAGGAACCACTTTCGGAGATTACCTGTCTCTGTCATACTATTAATAACTTTTTATTGTCTGCTATAGAGATTTAGAGCATCCATTAAAGGCTTCCTGTAGGATGATAGATCTGAGTCAGAAGCAGAGGCCCATAACAAAGGATGCAAAGCAGAGGCCCATAACAAAGGATGCAATTTTTAACTGTTGGTATAGCCCACTACAGCAGGCAATAGGGCATTGGGCACATTTATTCCCTTAAGGACAGAATTTATGTTTTCCCATGCTCAAGGTGATATTGGATGTAGGGCCTTCACTACACACCATGCCCTGCCCTCCAAATAGCAGTCAACCCCACATGGTTGGCAAAACCACTGCTATACATGCTCTTTGGCTGTCAGTAGTGTGGGGTTGAGAGCAGGGCCTGGCTTACGGCCTGGCACTGTGCCAAACCCTTATGGTGGCCAACCTCCACAAGTGTGAACCTCCATCCCAAGTTATTTCATATTTCTACTTTTTATTACTTCTTTTTGTGCTCTACTGTGCCCAACCCACACAGGTGGGCAACTCCATGTTGCCCACAACCTTTGACTGTGTGAGGCATGAAGCTGGCTGTAGGGCCTGGTCTGCAGCCACACCCTGTGCTCAAAACCCATGGCCAGTCAACCCTGTGCAAGCCTCTGAACTCCTGTGGACTGCCACTCCAAATTTTATTTCATATTTATTTATTTTTTCAAATACAAATTTTCCAGTACTGTGCCTATCCTTCCACAGTCGGGTAACTGTGCCATGCACAGTCTTTACCCATGTGTTAAATGGGGTTGGCATGAGGCCCTGACCTCTGGCCAGACCCTGCGAACAATATCCTGTGGGTGCCCAAACCCCATCAAGTGCAACCTTCAGCTAGGCACAGCGGGGGTTAAGTGCAGGTAACCCCTTGTAGGTGGCCTACTCCACCAACCCCTATGAAACCCTATGCCAAGTTGTTTATACCCAACCCAACCCCATAGGCATGCAACCCTCACAGCACATGGCCTTTGGCCATGTTCACCATAGGGTTCACCATAGGGTTTGCCATGGATCAGGCTTTAAGCCCATCCCCCTTCTGGCTAGTCAACCACCAAAAGGGCCCAACTCCCATGAACTCACCACCCTACGAGTTTTCTTATTAATGCATTTTTTATTTTTTCAAGCTACCACTCCCAACACCCCTGCAGGTGGGCAACCCCCCTGCCTTGAACCACATTCAAAAGGGGTGGTGTGGAATTGACCAAGGGTGTAGCCTGTGGCTAGGCCCTGTGACCAACACCCTATGCACACTCAACACACTAATGCGCAGCTTTCAGCCATGCAAAGAGGGGTGGTTTGGGTTTAGGATATGGCCTCCAGCTAGGCCCGCAGCCATCTGCCCACAGCAGTCAATTGCCTGTGAACACCCACCCCCTGGAAGTGTCCATCCCCGTGAACCCCACCCTGTATGTTTTCATATTTGTTTACTTATCTATTTTGCTGCAGCATGCCCAATACCCCCACGGCAGCCATCCCCCATCGGGCACGGTCTACATCTAGGCCCTGCACCCCAAGAGAGCCCAACCCCCTGTCACACATGGCCTGCAGCCATGTGTGGTTGGGGTTGGTTGTGGTGCCTATGCCCAACCTCCCCCGTGGTCTCCAGTACACTGCAAACTCCCACCTCACAAGAATATATATATATATTTTTGATTGTACTGCTGTTTCCTGCATTACTCCCACAGTAACTCGATCAAGACTCACATTCTTAGGGGCATATTTATACTCCGTTTGTGCCGAATTTGCGTCGTTTTTTTCGACGCAAATTCGGCGCAAAACTAACGCCAAAGTATGAGGAAAGAGCGTCATTTTTTTGCGTGAACGCCTTCCTTGCGTTAACGAGATGCAAGGTAGGTGTTCCCGTCTAAAAAAATGACTGCGACGCAAATGCGTCGTATTTATACTCCCGGGCAAAAATCACGCCCGGGAGTGGGCGGGGCAAAAAAACCCCCATTTGCGCCGGATTTTAGCGCCTGGATCAGGGCAGGCGTTAAGGGACCTGTGGGCTCAAAATGAGCCCACAGCTGCCCTCCCATGCCCCCAGGGCCCCCCCCTGCCACCCTTGCCCACCCCAGGAGGACACCCAAGGATGGAGGGACCCATCCCAGGGACATTCAGGTAAGTTCAGGTAAGTATAATTTTTTATTTTTTTTATATTTTTTTTTGGCATAGGGGGGCCTGATTTGTGCCCCCCTACATGCCTCAATGCCCAATGACCATGCCCAGGGGACATAAGTCCCCTGGGCATGGTCATTGGGCAAGGGGGCATGACTCCTGTCTTTACTAAGACAGGAGTCATGTAAATGGCGTCTGGGCGTCGTTAAAAATGGCGCAAATCGGGTGGAGGCGATTTTTTGGCGTCAACCTGACTTGCACCATTTTAAGACACCCTAACGCCATTTTCCCCAACGCCGGCGCTGCCTGGTGTACGTGTTTTTTTTCCACGCACACCAGGCAGCGCCGGTCTGCTAACGCCATTCAATAAATACGGCGCCCGCATGGTGCTTCAGAATGGCGTTAGCCGGCGCAAAACTTTTTGACGCTAAACTGCGTTAGCGCAGTTTAGCGTCAAAAAGTATAAATACGGGCCTTAGTACCACAAGACCGTGCAAGCTTGACCCAGTAAAGATTGCAAGGAACTGTGATACAGTTACCACAGCAGTACCTAATGGGAGGGCTGTGCTGGGGTTGATTGTTTATTTTTTTGCCCCCTGGAGGTGGTTCCTCTGGGCCCCCGATAAGTGCTAGCAGATCAGGGTGTCCTTACCCTGTCCCTTTACATCATCCTTTGATAACGTCTCCAGGACACGCCGAAAAGGTCCTCGTGTCCTATACTGGTGGTACAATACTTATTTATTATTTTTTTTCACAACGTTTCAGTTGAAGTTGCGGCCCGCCAATCAGATCTTTCAGTGCTGTGGGATCGGTAGAACAGCTGCTTGAGTTCTGCTCTTCCAGTGCATTTATTGTAACTTTTTGCCACAAATGGGGCCTAATGGCATGATTTCAGGACTTTTACAAAACATGCATCATGCCAAATTTATAAATTTATCAAAGTACCTTGTTTACAAAGTGAGCCTGCCTAATTTTTCTGTGGAATATTTGAATTGTTCAGAAGTATTAACGAGTGAAGAGAAGTAAAGGGAAATGTTCTTAAAAGTATAATTAGTATTTTTCTGGGATGCTGTAAAATTGTCTACTTAGCGCTCACTTGTTGAAATGTGTTACTGCACTGATCCATCAGTGCACCCATCTACATCAGTGCCTTGCTCTACTACGTGCATGTCCACACTAGTGTAACTCGTTGAACAGATACAGTCGTTCATTGCACACGATTGAATTTGCTCGCAGTCCATCTCCTTAACCTGTGCACGAGACTGGTGACTGACTGCAATTTCTGTATATGAATAGCAGAAGAAGCAACACTTTCTATCAAGGCTACTGTGGTGTACCCAATGACGGCGACCCAGATATCTGCTTTTGCATGACACCCGAGAGACCAAATGCAATGCAGGAATAAAATCATAGACGTATTTTCCCCAAATAAAATACTGAACAGTCTGTAAACAACTATCAAAGTTGTCTGTAGAAAGATCGGACAATTTCAAGAGCTCATACACCAGTGCTTACACCATTCTTCTTAAAAGGACATAGCAGCAACGCACTGCTAAGGTACATGTACACAGTCATTGTTGCAGGCCCTGCAAAACTTATTTAAGGAAAGTGTTCAACAGCCACTGGAGACAGGGCCCAAACTCTAAAAGGAGAGGCATGATGCTTCATACTTCTAACTGCTTTCAAACCACGCTATGGACCCCCTAACACCAGGAAAATGGTGGAGGACAGCAAAGCAAGACACAGAACCCTTTGGCCCAGATTTACAAAGATTTAGGCCCATATTTATACTTTTTAGCGCCACATTTGCGCCAATTGTTCACGCAAAAGCGGCGCAAATTTACAAAATACTACTGTAGTCTGTAAGTTTGCGCCGTTTTTGCTTCAGAAAGCAGCACAAATGCGGCGCTAAAAAGTATAAATATGGGCCTTAGCATTGGATTTAAGGTACTTATGCAACACAGATTGAAACAAAATCTACAGCCTACATGCAAAGAGGAAATTGCCCTTCGGTATATTTTTTGAAAAGGCGACCCCTTCTTGCACAAAAACATGCAGACCACAATGCTGATACTCTTGCACTATGGTGCAAGGGTGACTGCATTGGCTATAGCTGCCGGAAGTGAACCAGCACAGAAAGAATCGAAAATGGGCCATTTGTTAGTAGATACAAAGCAGTTCTACACTATCCCGTTCATGCAATGCAGCGCATCTTTACTTGCTGCCATGCATTCTTTGTAAATCTGTGCCTTATTGTAGTAAGAAAGAGGTGCACCATCATTACAGCACCGACCTCTGCTCTTCCTGCATTTAGGCCCGTATTTATACTCCGTTTGCGCCGAATTAGCGTCGTTTTTTTCGACGCAAATTCGGCGCAAAACTAACGCCATATTTATACTTTGGCGTTAGACGCGTCTAGCGCCAAAGTATGAAGAAAGAGCGTCATTTTTTAGCGTGAACGCCTTCCTTGCGTTAATGAGATGCAAGGAAGGCGTTCCCGTCTAAAAAAATGACGGCGAGGCAAATGCGTCGTATTTATACTCCCGGGCAAAAATCACGCCCGGGAGGTGGCGGGTCAAAAAAAACCGCATTTGCGCCTGAAATTAACGCCTGGGTCAGGGTAGGCGTTAAGGGACCTGTGGGCTCAGAATGAGCCCACAGGTGCCCTCCCCTGCCCCCAGGGACCCCCCCTGCCACCCCTGCCCACCCCAGGAGGACACCCAAGGATGGAGGGACCCATCCCAGTGAAGTACAGGTAAGTTCAGGTAAGTATAATTTTTTTTATTTTTTTATTTTTTTTGTGGCATAGGGGGGCCTTATTTGTGCCCCCCTACATGCCACTATGCCCAATGACCATGCCCAGGGGACACAAGTCCCCTGGGCATGGCCATTGGGCAAGGGGGCATGACTCCTGTCTTTACTAAGACAGGAGTCATGAAATGGCGTCTGGGCGTCGAAAAAATGGCGCTAATCGGGTTAAGACGATTTTTTAGCGTCAACCTGACTTGCGCCATTTTAAGACGCCCTAACGTCATTTTTTCCCCACGCCGGCGCTGCCTGGTCTACGTGGTTTTTTTCCACGCACACCAGGCAGCGCCGGTCTGATTGCGCCGTCTAACGCCATTCCATAAATACGGCGCCCGCATGGCGCTTCAGAATGGCGTTAGACGGCGCAAAATTTTTTGACGCTAAACTGCGTTAGCGCAGTTTAGCGTCAAAAAGTATAAATATGGGCCTTAATATCTAGTAATGCCTCCCTAAACACAGCTCTCCAAATCTAAGGCCCAGAGTTACACTTTTTGTGGCCGCATTTGCGTCAAAAAATTACGCAAATGCGGCGGAAAAAAAGTATAAATACGGGCCTTACAATCCACAAGAATGTCATCGTGAAATTACACACGTTATAACAAAATGCACCCTACCCGTGCTTCCACTTATTAAAAACATCCACGTTATGGGCATTTAGAAAAATGTATAATGTACACATTGTTCATTTGAAAAGAAAACAGAAATTTGAACATGAATGCCTGCTGTGAATATGTGTTAAATCCATAATCTGAAATATTAATACACAAGCGTTTTCAAGAAATACTGTTCTGGGCAAAATACAATTCCGACAAGGTATGTGCTTGGTCTATTCTTTTATGCTCGGCCGTTCTATTATTTTGCTCTGAATTCAAAAGAAAATGCATGTTATCTTGTCTCCAGGATAAATGATGATGAACCGATATACTACACAAAGGATCATCAAATCTCCTAACAGCCAATGTATTTTTGATCAAACTAATGATAGCTATAAAAAGAAATAATATGAAGCTGAGTGATAAAGGTTTATCTCTTTTGCTGTGATTCGGTTCAGCGGCCCTGTATGATTCTTGCAATAGTGATGAGACATTCAGAAATACATCTGAGGGAAGGACTGCTATCTGATTGATCGCAAGATCAGACATTGAAAAAGTAAGATGTGCGACCAGGAGATAATGAAAAAGCAGGTAGCTACATTGTCTGCCTTGGTTTAAGCCTACTCATAAAGAACAATAACAAGCAAACAAGAGGGAAAAATACACAATTGGCTTTTGCTGAACATTCAGGCTAATGACTTAATATTTTTGGCAAGCACTCTATCATTAAAACAACTTCTTATGGCATTAGTTTTAGGTAGGTTATTTGCTAACAAGCATCGCTCATAGGGAACACGTTTAAAAAAGGTTGCAAATAGCATCGATGCAACAGTTACACTATGGTATTTTCTTTTCTAGTTACCAATAGGAGACCTTACAGTTTTGCAACATCTTCACGTTCTAAAATTTCTAAATTTGTGAACAGTTCCATTATATTGAGCACACATGATTGGCAATTGTCATAGATGAGCATTTTATTTCAGAGGATAAATAAAGGCGGGAATCTATGGAGGGTCACAAATGGTGGCCCTAAAAATGTGTAAAATCAGAGGTGAAGGAAAAATCGCCAAAATTTACAAGGCCGACAATTAAAAGCGTGTGTTAAAAGTTTACTAATAAATACCACTACTGCAAAAAAAAAAGTCACAAAATCGATAGTTAATTCCAGTGCATAATCTAGAATAACTCACCCATATGTAAACCACAAATGTAAAAAGTAGTGCAATTACCGCAATAGGAGTTAGACTATAGGTCTGATTACGAGCTTGGAGAAGAGGTATGCCTGGGTGGGAAACCACTCAGCCTGAATCACAAAAGGCCCAGTGTTCCATCATCTGCAATTCCCAGTGCAGGACCTATAGGGGCTATTTATCAACTGGTAAAATCATGGAAGATTTGGGTTGTAAGTGCAGCTGGGCCCCACAATAAACTTGAAACCCTTCTACAGAATTGGGGAAGCATAGAAAGTACCCAACCGGCAATCCAAAGGCAGTCTATGCCCAATTCCACTCAACCCCCCTCAGCCCGCTCAAGACCCCTGCTGCCAGTTATCATCTTCTCAGAACTAGTGGAATTGGGAACAACAAGCAAAATTCGACCCAGAAAAGTGGTATCTGTATGGCTATTTCACAATCCCTGGAAATTAACCAGTAATTGTAAGATTTAGGTGCTGATATACGAGCTGGAACCATTATTTCATGCCACAAGGTTTCGACTTATCTAGCTCATCCCTACATATCATGAGGACAAATAGCACTTGGAGGAAACATGGTCATATAAACATATATTCAGCCCCTAGAGGGCATAATCACATAAAAAAGAATGATAAAGATTATTGTAATGTAATCATATAATCAGCCCCTTAAGGGCATAGTGTTTTACACATTTTCAGGCCTTGCAGGCCTTTTAAATATCATTTAACTGTGGAGTCAGTGGCACAAGGGTGCTGTGCTGTAGATCATTACTAGATGTCCCTGTAGAGTCAATAACAGAAGGTGCAATACCACTGGTTGTGACTAGATGTCCAGACATAATCAAAAACAGAAGGTGCAGTACTACTGGGAGTGACTACATTTCCCTGCTGAACCATCTGAATTAGCAATGCCTTGGGATCAATTATCATTTTGAATAAATCATAGTGCATTACACACTTCCAGAGCAAAGAGAACTTTTAGATTACTAATGCCAACAAAGAACTTATAACACATACACCTCTCAACTATGTTTTTAATTAAATAAATAAAAAAAAAAACTTTAAAAAAAACTTCAGCTATGAAAGAATTTAAAGATGCACTGAGTGGTATAAGAGGTTCTGATATTTGGGCCCCCTCTCACCTAGTGTGACCCACAAGATTGCCTGAACAGAAAGAGCACATCATTCTAAATGTTTCGGGGGTGGTTCCATTACCCTAGGACCACCACAGGGTGAGTTATGGGCACAAATGTGCTGCAAACCTAATGCCTGCAAATCATTTTTGGCTGAGTTTCCGTGAATACATTAAACCTTTATCAGAAATAAAGGCCCATATTTATACTTTCTTTGTGCCGCACTTGCGTCATTTTTTGACGCAAAAGCGGCGCAAACGTACAAAATACGTGGAAGAGATTATGATATTTGGGCTCCCTCTCACCTAATGTGACCCACAAAATTGCCTGAACAGAGAGAGCACATCATTCTAAGGCCCATATATATACTTTTTTAGCACTGCATTTGCTCCACTTTTTGACTGAAAAACGGTGCAAACGTACAAAATACAATTGTATTTTGTAAGTTTGTGCCCATTTTGCGTCAAAAAAGGAGCAAATGCAGCTCTAAAAAGTATAAATATGGGCCTAACTGTTTTGGAGGTGGTCCCATTGCCCTAGGACCACCACAGGGTGAGTTATGGGCACAAACATTTGGTAAAACAAATGCCTGCAAAACATTATGGGCTGAGTTTCCATGAATATATTAAACCGTTATGCAAAATGAAGAGAGTTATTTTTTCAATATCAGAGTATAACACACGACACAGCTACATGCCAGAAAGAATCATCAGAATACTTACAACCCACCTATTACACAAACTCCTTTAAGCTACACAAAAAAAAAAGTTTCAGGTACATGAGAGTTTAAATGTGTATTGAATAGTGGAAGAAGTTATGATATTTGCCCCCCTCTCACCCAGTGTGACCCACAAGATTGCCTGAACAGAAAGAACACATTATTCTAAATGTTTTGGGGGTGGTCCCATTGCTTTACAACCACCACAGGCTGAATTATGGGTACAAATGTGTTGTAAAACAAATGCCTGCAAAGCATTATGGGCTACGTTTCCATGAATACATTAAACCTTTATCAGAAATAAATTGCGTTCGTTCATTAGCAGAAGGTGCAGTACCAGTAGAAGTGGCTAGATGTCAAGCCAACTAAGTCAGTACTACCTCAGAACAATTATTCTTTCAATGTCGGGAACAATATGAGAAGCATGTAGCACATAACGCATCTGCAGTACAAGCAGAATTATCAGGATACAAACAAGGCCATTATAACACAAGCTCATCTCAGCTGAAGAAAAGAAAAAAGCTTCAGTTGCAAGAGAGTTTAAACATGCACTGCATGGTGGAAGATGTTATGATATTTAGGCACCCTCGCTCCTAGTGTGACCCACAAGATTGCTTGAACAGAAAGAGAACATTGTTATAAATGTTTTGGGGGTGGTCCATTGTCCTAGGACCACCTCAGGCTGAGTTGTGGGCACACATGTGTTGTAAAACAAATGCTTGCAAAGCATTATGGATCTAGGTTTCCCGAGTGCTTTTAATAATGTAGTATCGGCTCTCCCGCTGTTCCTAGGTCGATTTTATGTTTTATATAGCGACAAAAATAGTACAAAACAAAGGTACTTTACATAGACAGTTATTACTGACTATGTAAAGTAAGGACCCATTGAACACAGAAAATGAACTGCGTGTGTGAACATGACTGCTGACAAACACAAGAGGCAGGAAACAAAGAAAAATAATCTGTCCAAACAAAAGAAAAACATGTGAGGCGTAAGTAAACTGTACTTGGCCGGTAGTCTTTGGCCAAGTATAGGAAGTGATGTGTCGGCTGCCAAACCACTTAGAAGGCAGCACAACAAAAGCAACCCTGCCTTCAACCTATTGGAAGTGGCAGGCTGCGGTAGGCGGGATAAAAATGCCTATATCCCTAACAACAGGTCTTCCAGACAGCGCATTCATGCTGTCAAGACTCGACCTAATAAAGGATGCATCCCAATGGGGATAGAAGGAAAAGGAGGAGGGTTGTGATGATGTGCCATTGATGACTTAACCCACGTCTCATGAGTGATACACTTATTCTCATGGCATGTTAATATTGAGTCAACAGGGCTTGTCCATATTAACCTCCATTTTTGGGGACATACAGCTTATTATACACATACAGGCAGTTATATCTTCATTTGTGAGGTTGATGGCAGTGCTATATTATGTTTCATTTGTGTCTACCATCGTGAAAACACCTTGACACATGATACATTTCAAGTATCCTTTTCCCAAATATTGCTTGAGGACATGGGTGCTTTATTGAGACCAGCATGTATGTATGTGCTACTTATATAGCACAACCCTATCGGTAAAGCAAAAAAAGAAGATTCAAATCAGTTTTCCCACATGTCAGTGTACTGTAAAAGCAATTAGGGTCATATTTATAAGCCCCTTGAGCTAACTTGCACCACATAAGTGTCATTTTTTTATGCTAATGTAGCCCAATTAGGCCAAAAATCTCACGCCATATTTTCAAAGTAGCGCAATGCAGAGTGCATCAATAGCGTCAATAAAAATTACGCTATTGCCCCCTAACCTGCACCATGGTGCCCGTATCTTAGATATGGCGCACACATGGTGGAGGTAGGGGGCCCTAAGGGGGGCTAGGAAATAAGTGCTGCACCAGTTTACTTAAATATGCCCCTTAATGTGTGTTTTAATACAATTGTCAACTTCGAAATTTGCGACCTCATTGGGAATGGCCACACTAACACGGATGGTGGCCGGCTGGGGACAGAAGGCCACCATGTCTGTGACTGCTTTTAAATAAAGCTGTGTTTTATTTTTTTTAAATGCAGCCCGTCTTCCCTAAAGGAAAATGCGATGCATTTAAAAAAAATGAAAAGTTTTCTTTTAACTTTTTCAGAACAGGCAGTGGTCCTAAGACCACTGCCTGCTCTGAAAATATTTTTTTACATCAATTTACAAAGGGGAAGGGGTACCGCGGGGAACCCTGCCCGTTTGCGAATGGGTTAGCACCAATTTGAAATTGATGCTGACTGTGATTGTTTTGTGACCAGATACCCGGTCACAAAACAATCATACATCGCACTGTGACCCGCAATTAGGAAGGTTATGCTTCTTCCTAATTGTGACTCACAAACCCTTTTTGTGGTTTGGTAAAGAGATTACCGAATTGAAAAATAGGGTTGTGCATTGCAAAAAAATAAATATTGTTGCATACAGCCGGATTCTGTGAATCGGGCCGTTTGCAACATGAAAAATGCCTTGTACATGTGGCCCTAAGAACTAAGATCACTTAGGGTAAGGGCGTGATGTCGTAGATGCGTTTTGACAAGGAGAATCCGAATGTGGTGCATATATGTTTACTAACATTAAAAGAGCGAAAGACTGGATGTCGTGAAGGTTCATCAAGATTTCTTCTAGAGAGTCAGAGGAAAGGGCAGATCCTCTCAGTAGCCACAGTGCCGATTTGCAATTAAAATATATGTGTAAACTTTCTAGAGTTTCTTAGGACGAGAAATCTACAAAGGAAAGACAAATCCTCTTTCACAATCTTGATGGTTCTGATTGAAGTTGATGAATTTATACTGGAATTGAAAAGTGAGACACCAAATTTACATTGAGCCAGGGTCAAGAATCAGACAGGTATAGAAGTCCAGAACTAGGCATTCACAATTCATGAAGTAATTCAGATACAAAGTAGTGCGCCAATTGGGGACAAAAAATAAAAGAAAACAGGAGATGGATGCAATGAAAATAAGGGTGCAAATGCATTATGGTGCACCCATCTCATACTAGTGCCATCTCATTTATGGTCTCAAAAGGAAAGGGCATTTTAGAAAATATATTATCTCTATCTTGAATTGAGAACCCTAACAACAATCATTGGAAAAAACACTATCTTGGGAAGAGTTACACATAAGACTAGCCATGCCAACATCTTCAAAGACATGGCATCTTGCAGGTTTGAGAATTACCCCACATGAAACAACCCTCTTCTTTGTGAAACACACATATTAGGAAGGGTGAGGGTAAGGGATTAGTCCTGACAAATGCTCTTGTCCAGTGATGTGGCATAATAAGGGTAAGAAACATGCTGACTTCAGTAAAGGCTTACATTGCATAACTCATTTAGAACACTGACTTTAGTCATCCTTACCAGAGGCAACAAAAGGTTATTTTGAGACTCTTGGATGTATTCCTAACCCCACTGGTCCTACTCTTAAGGAACACATACCAAATAGTAAGGCACTCTTTCCTTACTTCACAGCAATGGAATGACCTAATAGACTACTAAAGTGGGATAATGCAGGATGACCATTACTGTGACCTAGCAGCCCTATATCAGACAGGCTGCCAGGTCAGATGTTTAAACAGGTGGAGCGAGTGGAGGCTTCACCAATGAAAACCTGATGCTGCTGCCCTCTCAAAACGACATGCTTGATGAATATGATGTGAGAGCTGGAAATACCAGTAGTGTAGTTTTTTATTGATGCCTTTGTTCCTGTGAATCCCTTACACTCCTCTGTTGGTCTTCTGAAGGTCGTTGTTTATTCCTGTTTTTGCATACTAATTATTCTTCAGAAGTATTTTAACATGATGAACCCCTATTTCTATTCAGCAAGGCTTAATATGGCACTTTTAACACTTCTGCCTGTCCGAGTCATTGATTTCTATGCACTTTTTCAGGCAGATGTAATTTTGCATGCCCACCACCAGTGACTGTTGCGTGCATTTATCGCATGCTTGTGAACAGTACAAGTGGGGCTGTGTGGTAAATGGTGTGGCTAATGGAGTGGACCAATAAGTTTATCTCCCTTGAAGAAATAGCACGTTGGGTGTCTTTTTGTATGTGTGTGACTTTGCAGAAGGATTTGCCTGGAATGAAAATATGTGTTTAGCACATATACTTTATGAAGATACATCTTAAAAGATTTCTAGAATTGAGGAAAACAAACCTGTTCAATGATATAAAGGGGTTACAGACAAAATCGAGATTTTATCCCTCTATATCTGAGATCCCTAATGAAAATTCTACTTCTGAAAAAGGCATCAAAAAGGACTTAAAGATGCTGAGTATCATACTGGACATAAGAATTTGGCATACAGTTTCAAGAAGTCAGAATAGCTCTCAACATACCCCAAGAAGATGCAAATCACACAATAAAATAAGCTTATATGGGGGGAGCAGTAGAGCTTCTTGCTAAGAGCAAATATGAGGAAGAAATACTAAACAATGGCACTCCCTTTCTCAGTTATCCTACAAAGAGACTAGCCAAGGAGGTTGACAGATTAATTAAGTTAGGTATTGATAACAAGTTATTTAATGGGAAAGAAGCAGTTTTTTCACTAAACAAGAAATCACAGATTCCAGCAATGCATTATCTACGTTCTATAAAAATATTCTTAACCCACCATACAGACCAAACCGTTCAGTAAATGTTCAGGCTTTCTTCTTTAATCTTAAATCCTAGATATGAAATTGTAGGTACAGGATAGCATGATGGCTCTGAACAAACTTGAAGTTGCACAATTTGAGACTGGTGGTTGGCCTTTTGATAACATGTAAGAGACTGTGTATAAAACTATACCTTAAGAAAGGCATAAGAAGTAATAAAAGAAACTCTAAATAAACATGGCCATTGCGAAAACATATCAACTCATCATTGAACTGGCAAAATTAGATCTAGCTGAATCTTCTATGACATTCATGATTTTATGCATACCTTTTATATTCAATCAGCGGAACTTGGGCAATGCATCTGAGGTACTTGCTGCTAAACTGTCTTGTTGATTACAGTGCATTGTTATATGACCGAGATATGGTACACAAATACATTGGCTTAGAGCACTCAGTGTTTCTTAGTTTAAGGTCCACTCTTTTAAAATCTTAAACAACACATATGATACCCCCCAGAAGATGTATAAGTGGGGCCTGAGGGAAACACTTACCTGGTTTAGGTGTGATGCCCCTGAGGCTGATACAGTACATATTTTTGCAACCTGTGGTTCCATCATACAGTTTTGGCATAAAGTGTTTGTACTCTGCAAGATTAATATTATTCCTGGTTCAAAAACTGTTTTGCTTGGGCATTATCCTGATGTCCCTTCAGAAGTTTCTGGTGTCTATTTTTTGCAGTAACTTCTGCAAGACAAACTAATGCTAGTTCCTGGCTCCAAAAGGAAGCTCAGGAGCCTCTATCCTGGTGGCACAAGTTAATATAGCTTTATATCCCACCATAGAAGGCTATACAGGCAACTAAAAGCCTGCTCCAGCATTAAAAGCGTTAAAAGCTATTAGAATATCCCACCCCATCATGGCAGAATGTTCTAATCAGTAAAACAAAGGCCTTGTGAAGCAAAAGGGAGTTGAGATCCCCTCAAACTCCGTGAGACCTTTGATCACAGCTGTTGCTGTTAAAGACAAACATTGGAATGTTGGAGCCATTGACACACTCACCAATATAGTCATTCACACAGCTACTCAGTCACCACAGAGCTGCTCACATACCTACTTATACACCCATACAGGAACTCTTACACCGACCCACACACCCATACAGGCACTTAGACACCCACTCACACACAAATACAGACAGTCACACATCCGCTCACATAATATATATAAAAAATACTTTCACTCATTAGTAGCACAGAAAGTATACTATTTTATCTTTGTGGTACCTTGGTATGTATGCCGAATACTCATAAACCTTTAGAAAACACTCACACTCACTGGATGATGTCATCAGTGATGTCATTTGAGATGTCATCAGTGATATCACTAGTGATGTCACTGACCATGTCATGAGTGATGTAATATGTGAGGTTATAAGCAGTGTATTGCAGGGGCATAAATTATAGTTACCTCAGGTATCTGTAACTACTCAATTGACCTGGTTTTCTATGAGTGAAGTGTGGGCCTAACTATAATGTCCCTTTAACCTTTGATTTTTTCAGTGAATTTCAAAGATTTTTTTAAATGTTGGTTCCTAACTGTAACGTACCTGTAACCTTTGTTTTTTTAAGGGAATTTCTAAGGTTTCTTTTAATTTTGTTTCCTAGCTGTAATCACTAACCTTTGACAGTGAGTGTGTGAGTGAGTGCATAAGTGCCTCAGTAGGTCTGTGAGTCGGTATGAGAGTGTGTGAGTGGGTCTGTCAGTGTGTGTGTGTAGGTCAGTGAGAGGGTGCATGAGTGTCTAAGTGGGTCTCTGAGTGGGGACATGAGTGTCTGAGTAGGTCTGTGAGTTGATACAGGAGTCTGAGTGTGTCTGTGAGTGAGTGAATGAGTTTCTGAGTGGGTCTGTGAGTGAGTGCATGAGTCTCTGAGTGGGTCTGTGAGTGGGTGCACGAGCCTGAGTGGGTATGTGAGTGGGTACATGAATGTCTGGGAGTGTCTCCGAGTGAGTGTGTGAATGTCTAAGAGCTTTATGAGTGGGTGTGTGAGTGTCTGAGTGGGTATATGAGTGAGCAAATGAGTCTCTGAGTGGATATGTGAGAGGGTGCATGACTGCCTGAGTGCATCTGTAAGGAGGTGTGTGAGTGTCCGTGTGATTGTGCCAGTAGCTGCATGAGTGACTCAGCCACAAATAAACCACACCTGCCTGTTTGTCCAGCAAGAGTCCACAGTTTTACACAAAATGTCTACCTAAATGGAATACTTACTACAGGTTAATTAGGAAGTGCTACCACATTGGATAAATGTTCAGTCTGTATTCTACATTACAGTTGTCAACTGGACCATGAAGAAATGTCTCCAGTTGCCTTGTGTGTGTTTAGAAATGTGACTGTTCCTTGTGCATCTTTCTCCAGAATTCTGTGATAACATGAATCTTGCAATAGAGAGGTCAGCGAGACTACAAAGACATAAATCTCCACCAAACTAGGGTCCTTCCTCTGAGCTATATGATGTAAGTACTTCTTTGTTTAGTGGGGATGTCCTAATTTTCCCCGGGCCTCTAAAACATGCCACCAAAATTGGTGGGATATGCACTGTGGGGCCTTTGGTGAACTGTCCATCATTCTGGCAAAAGACTGGAAGTCCTTTGCCTGGGGGAGAGGGAACGTGTAGCCACTATCCCCAAGCCAATTTCAACCCCAGAGACCTCATTCCCTGGGGCCCACCATAATTCACTGGAGGAAAGGGGCCACATCGCTACCTTCACCCACCTGTATTCAGCCCCGTGGCCTAGTCACGTCTCCTGGGTCCCCCTGGGCAGCAGTGGGATTGCAGGGGGGAGCCTGAATGCCCCTGTGGTCCCAGCTGGCTCCCGACCAACAATGAGCTTGCACTCAGATAGATGCTAAAAATGCAGCTCCCTGTGGGCAAGAGCAATTGTTTTATCACTTTCCCTTCCTGTATCTGTGTGGGCATTGAACAAGATGAAACATCTACTTCCAGCAGGTGAGAGCACTTTAACAGCTTTCGCCCGCTGGAAGAGGAGTGTTTGCTCTGACCATAGCAAACAGATATGTACCGAGGTGGACCCCTGGGACATAGCAGGAGCCAGGCCTGGCGGATGGTGGTCCCCAGGGCCATTACTGACTCCATGAGGTGGGCCACATGGCCCTCCTACAGTGTTTCTATTTAGCCTGGGAGGTGTTGGTCTTGGGGCTGTGGGCAGGGGCCGCGTAGACCCTCCCCTGCATTAATTGCATTTTTAGCTTGGGGAGGTGGCGGTCCCCAGGGCTTCAGGTGAGGCCATATGGGCCTTCCCCATTAAATAAAAAGGTTTTGGCTTGGGAGGGAGCCAGCCCCCAGGGCGCAGGGCGGCTGTGCTGCCTCCCTGCATACTTATTTTACAGTGCCACAGCGAGGTGGCAGTTCTGGGGCTTTGAAAAGCGCTAGGAGGAGGGCTCTGTACACCCCCTCTTTTTTCACCCACCAATGCCCTCATGACCTGGCCCACCTGGGGGAAAAATAAAACCAGTCACCAGGGACCTCACTTGCATTTGTTTTTTACTCACTGCAAAATTTGTGGATCTGCGGCAATTTTCATCATGATTTAAAAAAAATACTTTTAAGCCTTGGGCTGGTGGCCCCTGGGGGGTCCTGCATCAAGACTAGAGGGGTATGTTAACAGTACCCTAACCTCTTTTCATTTTATTTTCATTTTTTTTCAGACTCGGCTGAAGAAGCATCTTAAAATGTCTGCCAACACTTCCTAGTTGAAGTATTGGCAGCCAATCAGATCTCTGCATGAGATTGGTACTATTCACGAAGTGAACTCGTAATTCGGCGGGCGGGATATCCATCACATTAGGGACGGAGTAATCCCCTCCGCTGAAGTCCTAATCAGGCCCTTAGTTTTATATTTAGTTTTCTTTCAATATCTCCAAAACTGCTGAACTGATTTTTTCCTAACAACAAAAAAGGCTTCTTTCTGGACCAAAAGTTACCATTCTGCCAAATATGATGTAATTCAATCCAGCAGTTCGGACTCTAGTTGCATTCAAATTCCCAATAGGAATTATAATGGGAAATGCACTTTTTGTGACCCTCCCTCCACTTTTTTTCAGCCCCTGCCTTAAAAGATCACCCGAAGCTTCCCATGTACAACAATATTCTCAAGAACACTTTTTTGGGAACATTTTGTGAAGATTCAGAAAACCGCACCAACTATATAGGCAAGTCAACAAACACATTTTCTTTGGAAACGTAGGGCCAGAGGTAGGAAGCCTTTTGCACGTCGCAAACTGCGAAAAACGCAGTTTGTGACGTGCAAAAGGCCTAACGCGATGCACAACCTCAAATTGCGAGTTGGTACCGACTCGCAATTTGAGGCTGCGACTCGCAAATAGGAAGGGATGTTCCCTTCCTATTTTGCGACCGCATCGCCATGCTGAGTTGCTTTGTGACCGCGAATGCTCATTAATATTCATGAGGTGGGTCTTTGCGACCCCATAGCGAGTCACAGAAGGTGTCTGAGACACGTTTCTGCGTTTGGTTTTGCGAGTTACAATTTGCTATGACTCGCAAATTGCAAGTCGCAAAATTATACTTACCTACATCTGGCCCTTAGTCCTAACTATAACAGCCTACTGGAGACCGGCAGTAGGTAATATGTATATATATCCATATATATAATAATGTATATATATGTGTGTGTGTGTATGTATGTTTATGTATATATATATATATATATATATATACGTATATATATATATATATATATATATATGTCAAACCAAGGCCCTTTATATATATGTCAAACCAAGGCCCTTTATGTGTGTGTGTGTGTATATATATATATACATATATATATATATATATATTTTCACTTAAAAAAACAAAGGTTACAGGAACATTATAGTTAGGCTCACATTTTAAAAGTACGAAACCATAGATTCACCAGTTACAGTTAGAGTTACCTCAAGTAACTATAACTCGTGGCCTAAAATAACTATAACTTACACCCAACCTTCCACCACGCATGGCCTTCACCCGTGTGCAGGGGAGGTTGCCCGCAAGACTTGGTCTGCAGTCAGACCCTGAGGCCAACACCCCCTAACAACCCAAACCCATGCTGTGCACAACCCTTTGGCCGTGTGTGGCGGCTTCTCCTAATGGGAGAATAGGTGTGAGAGGGTGTATCTTGGAGTGAGAGTGGCTGTCAGATTGGCTGTCTGGATGTGAGAATGTGCACATCAGTGTTTTAGTGGGTGTGTCAGTGTGTGCGTGGGTCTGTGAGTGGGTGTGTGACTGTCTGAGTGTGTCTGTGTGTGGGTGCATGAGTATCTGAGTGGGTCTGTGAGTGGGTGAGTATGTGTCTGAGTGGGTGTGTGAGTGGGAGAAATTGATTGAGAGAGAGACAGAAATAGAGAAAGAAAATAAATGAGAGGGGAAAGTGATAGAGGTTATATAGGCTTTAATATTTAATATACTTAAAATGAGATATTTGTGTTGGATTTAAAAAAAAGTATTTATTGTTTAAAAAAAAAATAATATATATATATTTATTTTTTTTTTAAAAAGGAAATGAGTCAAGCTGGACTCGAACCCCCAAAGCTCATTGTGAAGGTCATAGACCTTCAAACTGAGCTATAGTGTGTGTGGAGGGGGGGAGGTTCTTCCCTTAATGGGCTTTCTTGAATGGTGAGGGTGCTCTCAATGGCTCCCCCCATCCTTATTTTATTATTTATTTTTTAAAGATATTTTTTTAAATAAAAAGCCCTTATTGGCTACCTGGCACAGCAGGGGCAGCCTTAAGACTTCTCTCACAGTGCCATTGCTTCAGCAAGCACAGAGTTCTGACAGTAGCTCTGTGCTTGCTGAAGCATTTCTTCTCTGTCCCCTGCGCGCATGGACAGTTTACACTGTTAAAACCCAAAGTGTTTGTTGTGGCTTGGCTGCAATGCTGAGGCCAAGCCATAGCAAGCAGCTATGTCCTGGGGGTAGACACCCTGTGACATAGCTGGAGCTGGCCCTGGGGGGTGGTGGTTCCCAGGGTCATCTGTGTCTCCATGAGGGGGACCCTGTGCCCTTCTCCAACAAGAACATAGCCCTGGTGGGTGGTGGTCCAGAGGGCTTGGGGGTCCCAAAAGAACCTCCCTTTCCTTTTTAAAATATTTGTCCCGTGGGTGGTGGTCTGCAGCCAGCGGAGGGGGCCAGCTGGCTCCCTCCCGCATACTATAATTAATACAGCCCTGGGGAGGTGGCGGTCCCCAGGGCAGAGGGGGGCATGCAGCCCCCTTGGATACAAATAATAAGTCCTGGGGGCTGGTGGTCCCCAGGGCAGTGGGATGGGCTGTGCGGTCCCAACAAATAAATTACATTTTGCCCCTGGGGATAATGGTCCACAGGTCATGAGGGGGCCACAGGCCTCCTGCATATTATTACAAGAATTCCCTGGGAGGTGGTGGTCCCCAGGCAGTGGGAGGGGGCTGGGCATCCCCCACATGTTAACACCCAGACCTGGGGAGGTATTGTTCCCCAGGACAGTGGAGGCACAGGCCCCCGGGATACAAATAATAAGTCCCATGGAGGTGGGCAGTCCCCGGAGCAGCGGGAGGGGGCCAGGAGCCTCCCCTATTTTTTTTACACAGAAGCTCCCAGGACTTGGCCCACCTGGGGGCTATAGAGTAATGAAGTGTGGGAGACTGTGCTTTGTTTTTACATTTTTTTACAGCAGATCCACAGATCCACCACAACTCCACACTTTTAGCCCTGGGAGGTCGCTTTGGGAACCCATCACCAGAGCTAAGGGTTCAGGGTGTCCGTACCCGGATCACTTTTCTTTTTTTTAAACTTTTTTTTGGGGACTCAGCTTCACCCGAGTCCCAAGATGGCTGACAACACTTCAAAAACTTCTGTTGTTGAAGTGTTATCAGCCAAATAGATTTCTGCACGATATCAGTAGGGGTAGCAAATCTTTCGTTTCCCTAGACATACAAAATTGGATTTTCATTAATTTCTCTAAAACTACTGTGCAGAATTACACCAAAACAAAAAAGGTGACTTTCTGGACCAGGACCTACGTTTCTGCCAAATTTGGTGTAATTCCGTTCAGCAGTTTTGATGCTATTGCTGTTCAAAATCGCTATAGAAAAATGAACGGGGAAAATGTGTTTTGGGCCCTCCTTTTTCCTTGCCCCCCCCAACAGATCACCCTTAATCTTTCCAGGCAGCAGCTCATGGGCCTGGCTTTGGAAAGTTTTGTGAAGATTTGTCAAGCTGTGCCAAAGATATAGGCAGATAAAAAAATGCTTTTTATATAGAAACTAAGTCCTAACTATAACTACCAAGTGGCAGCCAATAATCGTCAGGGTAGGTAGTTATAGTTAGGACCATTTTTTCCATAGACAGAGTGTTTTTTTTTTTTTTTTTGGCAATAGCTTTGGTACTCCTCAAAGAATCGTCACAAAAGTTTCAAAGCATATACTTTAGTCAGTTCAGCTCCTGTACTGAATGTTTCGGGTGATCCATCAAGGTGGGGGTAGAGAAACAGGGGGAGTCCCTATACACTTTTTCCCATTTCTACGTCAATGGGATTTTTCCGTTTTTTAAACTCAAATACAGCCCGAACTGCTGGATGGAATTACACCAAATTTGGCAGAAAGCTAGCTCTTGGTCCAAAAAGCATGCTTATTGTGATTTGATGTAAACCTGTTCATTGAGATATTAAAGGGCAGAAAATAAAGATATCTGGTCACACAGATACTCCGCAGATCCAACTGGCCCGTGCTGATATCTGATTGGCTGCCGACATTTCAACAAGGAAGTGTTGGGAGCCATCTTGGACTTGGCATCAGCCAAGTCCCAGAAAAAAAGTGAAAAGAAAAAGAAAAGGGCCCAGGGTAGGGTCACCCTAAGCCCCTAGCCTTGGTCTAGGGTCCCTTACTTATCCCACCAGGGCTAAAAAGCATTTTGTTTTAAAGGCAGGAAAATCCACCGATCCAGATATGTATCCTGTCCTTTTTTATTAGGCGTGAGTGGGGCTGGTCCTCGGGCTATTGGGTGCTTCAAAAAGGATGGGGGTATAGGGCACCTCTCCTATGCCTTGTATTTGCTCTGGGGACCACCACCTCCCTGGGGTGTTCAGAGACTAATATGCGGAGGCTGCATGGACCCACCCGCACCCCTGGACCACCACCTCTACAGGGCACAACTATAACTTGATATGGAGGAGGCCTTATGGACTCCCTCAGAGACCCAGTGACTGCCTATTTCTCAGGGCAAACATTAACTTAACATTTGGGCTGCATCGCCCTCCCACAGCCCTGGGGATCACCACCTCCCTGGGGCAATTGTGGATTGAAATATGAGGGGGGGCTGCGTGGTCCCCCACAGCCCCAGGATACCCCACCTTCCCAGGACAAATATTGATTGAAATTCAGGCTGGGTGAAAGCTACCCCTACACAACCCGAGGGACGGCCATCTGCCAGGGGCTAAAATTAAGGAATGAGAGGGGTCTGTTGCAGACCCATAGCTCAGGGACCACCACCTCTCTTTTTGCAAATTCTAATGTTGGAGAAGGAGATAAAAAATGTCCCTGGCACCACCACCTCCTGGCTCCTGCTATGTCCTGAGGTGCCCACCCTCTGGATATAGCTTTTTGCTCTGACTTGATGGGAGCTTTGACAGCTCCTGCCAAGTCCAAAAAACCACTCCGGTTCCAGCAAGTGAGAGCTGTCAAATAGCTCTCGCTTTCTGGAAGAGGAGGTTTCCTCTATTTCCCTGCCTGCAGCGATGCAGGCAGGAAAAGAGAGGAAACAATTGCTCTTACAGAGAGGGATCTGCATCTTTAGCAGCATTTTTTTTAAAATGTCCAGTAAATCCACCGTTAAGGATATTTAAAAAATACGGACCCTGCCAGGCTAAGATGTTTTTTTTTTAAACGTCAGGAAAATCTGCAGATCCAGTTCTGGCGGTCTCCTGATTTTTTAAAAATATGCCCTGGGTGGGTTGGTCCCCGGGGCACTAGGTCCTTTAAAAAGGAGGGGACACAATGGGCCCCCCTCCTAAGGCTTGTATTTGCTCCAGGGTCTATCACCTCCCCGGAGCGGTCAAAGACTAATATTTGGGGGGCCATGTGCCCCCGCACCCTGGGGAAAACCACCTCCTCATGGCAAAACTATAATTTGATATGAGGAAGGCCTGTGTCGCCTTTCCCAGAGCCACAGGGATCGCCACCTCCCCGGGACTAAAGATTAAATTATCATGGGGGATTGTGTGGCACCCCTCCAGCTCTGGGGACCGTTACATCCCCAGACCAAATGTTAATTTATATATGGGGGGTTGTGTGCCCCCCCCCCCACAGACCTGGGGACTGTCACCTCTCTGGGGCAAATGTTGATTTGAAATGAAGGGGGTGCATGGCCCCCACAGTCTCAGGAGCGATGGGACCGCCACCTCTCTAGGGCTAAAATGAAGGAATGAGGGAGACTGTTGTGGACCCTCAGCACGGGGACCCCCACCTCCCTGGGGCAAAGTCTAAAGTTGGAGGGACACCGCAAGGCCCCCTCAAGGAGCCAATAATGGCCCTGGGGACCGCCACCCCCAGGGCTGGCTCCTGCTATGTCCTGGGCTACCCACCCCTGGGACATTGCTGTTTGCTCTGACTTGGTAGGAGCTTTGACAGCTGCTTCCAAGTCAGAGCAAAGACTCCAGTTCCAGCAACTGAGAGGTGTCAAACAGCTCTCGCTTGGTTGAAGTGGAGGTTTCCTTTGTTTCCCTGCCTGCAGAGATGCAGGCAAGGAAACAGAGGAAACAATTGCTCTCAAAGAGAATGAGCTGCATCTTTAGAAGCTCCCTCTCCGTGACAGCAATGTTGGCTCCTGCAAGAGACAGGGAGCTGGCTGGGACTGCAAAGGCCTTCAGGCTCCCCCTGTGGTCCTAATGTGCACTGGGTACCACAGAGGGCACCCAGGAGAGATGGCTGGGCCCAGGCGGATGGGGTCCCCAAGGTCGAAACCGGCCTGAGGATGAGGCCAGAAGGCTCCCCTCCCCAAGAAAAAAAGAACATAGTAAGGCCAAGCCCTGGGGCCGAAATTGCCCCGGGGCCACACCCCCTAAAAAAGAAAAGGCTGGGACCCTTGGATGGGGTCGCTGGGGCCGTATTTGGCCAGTGAAGGGGGGTCCGCGCAGCCCCCCATGGAATTATAGTGGGCCCTGGGGGATAGGGTCCCCAGCACTTAAATCAACTGGGGAGTGGGCTTCACAGTCCACCTCCCCCATAATAGACACTTACTCAACAAGGTAGCACTCACTACATAACCAGTAGAAAGTGCTTAAGTTGAATAGATATTTTGTGCAAAGCTGTGGACTCTCGTTAGATAAAAGAGAAGGTGAGGTTCCATTCTGTCCATGATGTTCCTTTCACAGAAACTAAACCTCAGCAGGAAGCACGTACAAATTTAAATGCAGCAGGTGTCCCAGTTGAAGCTCCACTTCTGGAAAGGACAAATGATCCTAACTCCTAGGCTTGGCTTATCAAAGGAAAAGCAAGTGTGCTTACTCAGCAATTCCATATTGAAAAACAATCTGAAATCCTTTGTGGAGGTGAATGCATCTTTCATCCATTGGAGTGCAATCAGACATTCACACGCCCACTCTCACACCCACAGACACCTTCTCACACCCACTCTAAAGCCAGACAGACACTATGACAGCCATTCTCACACCTAGTGACCCCGTTGGTAACATTCATAATTCAAGAATCAGCAGATTTTCATATTTCATTTGGCGTCCCAGTGCAGGCGGGTACGCTCAAAATCGTCTCTGTTTGTTATCTTTTTAAATTTTGTGTTACTGTTAAATAATGAAGGGGAGCAGGGTCAAGACTGATTTGCATATGGTTAGGTCCAAACTGAAGTGCCATGTTGTGTAAACTTCTGATGGACAGGGATTCGGCCCTGAATAATTACCAGTGGCTGAGATTAATTAGTGGCATGGTGTGCAAAATACTGAAGAACAGGGATGCAGTGCTGACTAATTGCCAGTGACTGAGATTAATTCAAGTCTATCCATCACTTTTTGTAAACTCCACTGTGAACCTTAAGGAGGATGGGTATGCCAGTACCCGGATCATATGCACATTGTGCCACTGGAAATAAGCTACACCCAACTGTTGAGCCATAACATGGGTGAAAGCGGTTCTGGGTTGCTTGTGTTCCAGTTCAGGGTGGACCTGGCCTGGAAGTTTGAGCTAGACTGTTCCCACTGGAGCCGGCTCAAGACTGGTTTGCATATGGCTGGGTCCAAACTGAAGTGGCATAGGCCCTCATTATAACATTGGCAGTAAATCCTGCCTACCGCCATGGTGACGGCCTCCAAAAGACCGTCGCCGTGGTGACCTACCGTCCACCATGATATGATGGTAGCTGGAATTCCACCAGAAGGCTGGCGGAATTCCAGCTACGTTCATGGTGGCAGACGGTGGTAAGGTGGCGCTGCTGACAGCAGCAGCGCCACGCCAGTAGAATGCCGCTGACCGTATCATGACATATGATACGGCCTGGTGGTGTTCCGCTGGTGGACGCTGCTGTTGGCAGCAGTGCCGCGTCCCGTCTCCTGCCGGAGGACCCCCTGCAAGAGGGGAAGTCAGGTTCTCCATCAGGGGAGGGGGCGGGTTGTTGTGTGTGTGGGGGTGTGTGTGACTGTTTTTGTGTGCGTGCATGTGTGTGAGGCGTGTGTAATGCGCGTGTGCATGAATGGGTGTGAGTGTAAGTGTATGTTGTGTAGTGTGAATGCATGTGTGCTTTTATGTATGTTAGTGTGTGTTACAGAGTGTGTGTATGACTGTATGCATGAGTGGCTGGATGTGGGTATGCGTGTGTGTATGAGTGTGTAGGTCTGCGCGTGTAGGTGTGTGTATGTCGGGGGTTGGGAGGGAGAGGGGGATGCTGGGGGAAGAATCTGGGAGGGGTACAGGTGCAGAGGAGTCCCCTATTAGTGCCAGGGAAGGAATTCCCTGGCACTGATAATGCCTACCGCCATGGTTTTCATGACGGTAAGATTGCCACGAAAACCATGGCGGGGTCATAATCCCGAGGGTGGGATTTTGACGGCCGCCTGGCTGGAGACCGAAGTCTCCAGACCGGCGGCTGTTACCACCCTGGCGGACAGAGTGGTACCGTCAATGTCATATTTTGGGGAAAGGTACCGCCAGCCTGCTGGCAGTACCTTTCTCCAAAATAATGCTGTCCGCCACGGTCATAATGAGGGCCATAATGTGTAAAATAATGAGTGGTTGGAATGCAGCCTCAGTGGCTGAGATTAATTCAAGAATTCCAACCTTCACTTTTTGTATACTTCAGTGTGATGCCCTAAGTGACACTAGTGTACCAGACACGGGCCGCATGCCCACATTGCCACAGGAACCATGCTATACCAGGGAGATGAGCCCTTTTAAGGGCAAAACAGGTCCTGAGTTGCTTGTGTTCCAGTTCAGGGAGGACCTGGCAAGCAATACAAGCTGGACTGCTCCTATTGGAGGAGGGTCAAGACTGATTTGCACATGGTTGGGCCCAATGTCAAGTACCGTGGTATGCAAAATAAGGATGGAGTGGGATGGAGTCCTGAATAATTCCCAGTGGATGAGATTAATTTAAGCAGCCCAACCATCGATTTTTGTACACTTGAATTTAAATGATGAAAGGCATATGTCTGAAATTTGGGCTATACTAGGTCCCATTTATTAAGATTAAGAGTATTTTAGGCAAAAAGGAATTGAAATAGTGCATGTAGGACCTGTCAGCCTTAGGGTGCTCCTCTCCAAACCTTTTACTTCACCCGCCAATTTTCCTGAATTCGTTTTTGTTGGCTTTGAGACTATGTGCACTTTAACACTGCTGACCAGCGCTAACATGCTTGTGCTCACTTCCTAAAACATGACAAAATTGGGTTACGTCTGATTAGCATATTTAATTTAAATATAAGCACCTAGCAAGGTGGTACACCGTATACCCAGGGCCTGCAAATTGCATTTTATTTGAGAGCCTGCAGCATTTATTATGCAACCTACTTAAGTAGCCTTTTAAAATATGCCCCAGGCCTGCCACTGCTGTCTTAATTCAGTTTTAAACGGCCAATTCAACTTGACAGTACAACCCCCTTGACAAGCCTTAATCTCCCTTTTTATTAAATATCAAGAAGCATGGCAGCCCTCTGTCAGCCGGACAGTCCTTTTTCTGTAATGTCCAATGGTCCAGCAGTGTTTTGATAAGGGGCTCTAAAGGCCCAATATGTATACAAGGTGTTTGTGCATGAGGGAACTCCCTGACCTACCCCCACATCTGGTTCTGGAAAGTTGTTCTCTTCTCCTGTCAAGGCTCTAAACTGTCTCAGCAGGCAGGCCTGATATCAGATGTATTTTATGTGTGTAGAGCTGAGTCTTTTCAAAAGCAGGTTAGGCTGGTTGCATCTCCTCACAGTCAACCTGCCACAATGTCTCATCCTGTCCACACCTAAGCCTCTTTTGTGTTACTGTCTGGAAGCAATACATGAACCCCAACAGCAAAGCCATTCAGAGTGATGTGACCCAGGATACTGACAAAAAGCACAAATGGTTTGGACAAGAAAATGGCAACTTTCTCAAAGTGACACTTTCAGAGCTGTGACTTAGAATTCAATTTCACCATTAAAGAGGGTTTAAAATTATATTGTAAATAAGGTAACCCAGTGTTAGTAAGTATGGGAGATAGGCCTTCTAACAATGAAAAACAACTTAAGGAGTTTTCCACAGCATGAAATAGTAAACGTTAAACCTACATGTCCTACTTTCAAATACAATGTACCCTGCCCTATGAGCATTTAAACCCTATTTTACGGGTGAGGCATAAGTATTAAAATGCAAGGTTTGGGACTGCCAAAGGGTTTATTTTCCCAGGGAGAAATGGTAGTTGAAAACTGCAATACAGGCTTTAGTTGGAGGCTTGAGACATGTTTTCAAAAGTGTACTATACTGGGTGACACAATGATGGCTGCATGCCAACTTGTACAATTTAGGGTCATATTTAAGAGCCCCTAGCGCCACCAGAGCTTTTTGTGGCACTCCGGTGGCGCTAAGCACTGCTCCATATTTACAAGGAGCTGTAACACCACTTTTTTGTGGCGTAACGCCTCTTTGTACATATAGGCCCCTCCAACACAGTTTTCTGCATCAGAGGGGCGTGCAATGGGTGTTGCTGTGGACTTTCCACCACAACACCCATTGCTTTTGACGCTGCTTCAGATTTACGAATTGTCGTAAAGCTGAGGCCGCTCCAAAAACTAACACCACCCCAGGGTGGTGGTAGCATGGCAAATAAGGAGAAATGCTTTTATTCCTGCTAATTTTTTCCTTTTTCTGTGTGTGCAGCATTCTGCAGCATACATAGAAGAAGCAAAATGAAATGGACAATTGTTTATGTGCAGGAAGGGACACCTTCCTGCATATAAACAATCTATCCCCTCAACCCAGACACCCTTGCACTATGGTGCAAGGATGCCTGTGTTGGTGCCTGCGTTGGCAGCTCAATTCAGTGCCAGCGCATGGGGAAATGCAGGGATCTGCCTTATTCATCTAAGTACGGCACACCCCTGCATTTCAAAAGTGGCGCTACACAGCTATTTTTGGCGCAGCACCAGGCTGCGCCACTTTGCGTAAATCTGGGCGACAATTTACATGCCCTGGGTACATGTAGTACCATTGAGTAGATACTTACAAGAAAATTAAATGTGTCAATTAAGAGGAATGCTAACTTTACTATTTTTAATGTCGAGAGCACAAGCACTTTAGAACTGTTTAGCGGTGGTAAGGTGCACAGAGCCCTAATACCAACAAAAAGCTAGCTCAGCAAACCAGAAGAGATTGAAAGCAAAAGGTTTTTGTGTTATACCATACCAAGGATGTCATTATCCCACAGTATTTCTTGCCAATTAATTAAACAATTCGGAAGCCTTTCATTGGGATCCCAAGTGTATAATGTACCAGTCACACCACCAAATTACGTTTTGGATCAGTATGTGCTTAGTAAACAAACAGAATCAAAATATTATTATTATTTTACATCACTTTCTCTTCTTTGGATATCAGAATCAAAATGAGAAAGGGATAGATATCACAAAGTCAGCTACAACTTATACCATCGGGTCTCAGTGAAGGAACAGGGATATTGGCAAATGTGTCGGCCCATCTGTTAAGTAATCTGTTGGCTTCAGCTGGCAGGATGTGCAACAAAGCAACAAGGTAAATAGGGAGAATTTGCCAGTTACAGTGCACGGTAGCAGAGCTAATTACATTCTCAGTTGTGCATTTTCTACTACAGAACTCTGAACCTACCTCAACTGACTGCTAAATACCTGGCCTCAAACTTAAAGACTATAGGTCTCGATCATGGAAAAACCAGCTCAGCCTTTATACTGCCTGAGATGCTAAGCAAGGTACAACTGAGTTTACGGAAAATGTAAGCTTTCCTTCAAGTACCTAGGTAGAATTCACTAAGTTGTTTTAAGTTCTTCAATGTTATAGAATGGTATGTTGTGTTATATTACATTTGCATTCGTGTGGCACCAACCACCTTTGTTATTGGATTACAGCGTTTTCTCTAAACGTTCGTTTTTGTGCGCCATCGTTTAAAATAGAGCAGTCAAATTTTGAAAGTGGATGCTGTTTATGTAGTTTTGCTTCTTTGTGGTTAATTGACTTTTTAGTAGGAAGTTTCAAATTGGTTTCAGCAAACCGAGTTTGAGCTATGAGGACGTTTATGGTGTTTTGACGAGGGTACATGAGAGAGCCAATTATTTGAGCTGGGGGAAGGGCTTGTGGGACTAGTCTGAATAGTGTGACCTGTGTGAGTATCCACATTTACAGCAGCGATTGAGGAATTATGTGCGGTTTAAAACTTGGACATGGAGAGCAGTTCAATGACTGAAGAAAGCTTAAATATGGGTTATCAGATGTATGTTCGTTGTTCGCAGCTGATGACTGCTTTAATGCATTATCGTTTATTGTTATGTGCCAGTTTTGAGCTTTGATGGTTGAAGTAGTCAGGGATATATAGTATATATCTCTAAAACCTTTATATATTTAATGCGATGTTGGATGGCAATTCAGCTCTAGTTGTCTAGTTGTCCTAGAGGGAACCTCAATGAGAGGCAATGCAATCACCAGACATCACTGATACACTATGCCTACAACATGCATAAGGTTAAGCTGAATACATAAATACTTAAGAATCAAATACCAACAACTTGGTGATGTTTAATTTGTTCAAGGTCTATTCAAGGGGAACCCCTTGCAAGCAGGACTCAATGGACTGCTGACCTCCTCCACCACATCCTATTGCACACGTAGGTGAGCTGACGTCAGGATGTTAGTCTGCTTTGAACATTTCTTAGTCGAGGTTTGGGGTACAGAAAAATCGTCTACTGGTATTTTAGACTTGCTCAAGACCAAGCTCGGGTTGTAGTTTATTGTGCAGTCCAAGCAGAGCCAGTCCTAAAAAAACACAAGCTTCAGGAAACCTGTTATTAAATATAGGTCTTGGATCACCAACTATTTCTCTAATGAGACATATTTATGTTCAATGAAAAACTTTATGCACAGCTACAAATATCACTACAATCATGCAGGATTTGAAATGATAGCTAACCCAGCAGAATTGGCATGGTGAAAATTTCTGATTCTGTATTGAAACTGTTTTGTCAAGATGAAATGCCTCCACGTGAGTAATGAAGTAACAGTCATAACAGCAAGCACACCTGGCAACAAAGCAAAAGGAACTAAATAATATTATCGGTAGATCTCCATAAGTCAGCAAGAATGTTGATTCAACAATCTCCTGCAAATTTACTTAGCAAATGTAGTCATTTTTAGATGTATATTTACCCCTTTGAAAAGCTGAATATTTACAATTTTAAGTGAGTAAGCATTTGGTACCCAAACATAAGCATTATTTTCACCAAACTCCAGACCTAGTAATGCCCACCTTAAGCCAAGGATGCCAATGATTTTTCAGTGTTTGTTTCCATTAAGCCAGGTATTCCTACAATCAGGACAAGAATGCCCGCAATATAACTAGATTTTTCATCATTATTGCTGCATCAGCCACCTCTATGCCAGGGGTGGCCTTGATTAGGCCAAGGATGGCCACAAAACAATGAAAGGTTGCCATGGTTATTTCAGTCCAGTGTTATGCCAGGGATGGACGACAATATAATACTAATGATATCTACAATATGACAAGTGTTGCCATGAGTTGTCACAGTTAGACCAATACTGGCCTAACTATCATAAGAATAAGCACTGCTATGCTGGGGCCACAATGAGGCCAATGATGCCTATCAAATGTTGAATGTTTTCATTACACCAGGCACGCCATTATTTAGGTGGTGCAATGTAGATTTTCCTAGTTTATGACGGAAAGTTTTAATTTTATTAAAGACACGGAGGCGAGTATTATGCGTTTCTTCTCTTGCTTTATTTAAACAGCAGCAGTCAAGAAGAAGAACTACAAATCCCATGAAGCTAGAACAGACAGCCAATGGGATTAAAAAAGTAGTATACTAATATGACATCCAATAGGAACGACCCCATACCATTATGACGTCACTTGACTGCAAGCAGCCCTCTTTTCTTGCGAATAGTCAGTCATTGAAAAATAATGGTAATATAGAACAAAGGATAAACAATGCCATGAGAAAAGCAAAGACGTCGGAACAAAAGTCAAGTATCCTGTAAAGGTAGGAATGTGTCCCGAAATCCGAGGAATACGATTCCAGACTTGAATTGAGTGGTCGATGAACGTGATGCCAGGAAGTCCAATCAGGATGCTGGTTGCGAAGCTGCAGCAGGTGCTGGAAAGAAGGGAGGGAGAGAAAACCAAGTTAATCCAGAGGCGGGATAATACTCGCCTCCGTGTCTTTAATAAAATTAAGACTTTCCGTCATAAACTAGGAAAATCTACATTTTATGACAAGACCGGAGGCTCCTATTATGCGAGTTTAAAGCATATTAATTACATTGAACGACACATTATCAACAGGCTTACAATTAAAAACTCGAAATGTATTATCATTGGACCAGTCTGCAGACTTGAGAATATCCTCCAAAAGAGAACCTGCCCAGAAGGCTTTGGAAGCCATAGCCCCTCTGGCAGAGTGAGCTCCAAATCTGGAAATATCTATGCCTGCTAAAGACATGATCCATCTAACCCACCGTGCTAGGGTGGCTGATGAAACCGGGTTATGAGGTTTCCTGAAAGAAATAAGAAGTTGGGAAGAGGAGGTTCTCAACTCCGCAGTTCTTTGTTCATAAACTTTAAGACATTGGCCTACACATAACTTTGGATGTTGAGGGAAATAAGGATAGAAAACTGATGATAAGTTGGTCTTGGTACGTCGAACAACCGAGAACAACACCCCCGAAGGAGTGAATTGACGGTTGGAGACGTCCAATGCTTTGACATCCGATAGGCGTTTGATAGAGACTAAACATAATAACATTGTAAGTTTGGCAGATAACATTTTTAGTGATAAAATCGAGTTGTCTGGTAAAGAGTTCAAGTACTTTAGAACAACATTAACATCCCACAAGATATTGTATTTTGGTAGAGGAGGTTTGGAAAATTTTACTCCCTTTAGTAATCTGCATACCAGCGGGTGTTCGCCGACCGGTTTTCCATTGACGTGTGTATGGTTAGAGGAAATAGCTGATCTGTAAAGGTTGATGGTACGGAAAGCTTTGCCTTTGCTGGCTTCTGCAGCCAAAAAGTTGACTATAAATATTATATCTGTTGAAAAGGGATTAATGTGCCTTCCCAAACACCAGCTGTTCCATAGAGACCAGGCTGCCTTGTATGCTTTCTTGGTACCAGGGGCCCAGGAATTTGCGATGTATTGAGAAGCTTCTGACGAAATGAAAGGGAAAGTTTGGGAATTGCTGAGATCTTCCAAGCGAATAGAATAAGGAGATTGTCCGAAATGAGGGGGTGGGGACGATGAAGGGCGTCTAGGAGTAAATCTGGGAAGGGCTGGATTAGCAGGGGAAAATCCACTGAAAGTTCCAGTAAGATAGGGTACCATACCTGGGATTGCCAAAACGGAACTATGAGGACAAGAGAGGCCTGTTGACGTCTGGCTTGTGCTAAGATCATGATAAAAGGGGGAAAGGCGTAATTGAGCGCATGAGACCAATCTTGCAAGAAAGCATCTGATGCTAAGGCTAATGGATCTGGGCGCCAGCTGTAAAATCGAGGAAGCTGTGTGTTGAGACGGGAAGCAAAAAGGTCTATGGAGAGCGGACCCCATAAGGATTGAATCCTGTGGAAAACTGAAGGATGAAGTTTCCAATTGCTGGAATCTCGAAGATGACGAGAATGCCAGTCTGCCACTGAATTGAGGGCTCCTGGAAGATATTCTGGATGAACCGAAAGATGGTTTGTAAGGCAATATTCCCAAAAACTGTTAGCCAAATCTGCCAGAGGTTTGGACCTTGTACCTCCAAGATGATTTATGTACCTGACTGCGGATATATTGTCCATTCTGAGAAGGATTGCAAAATGTACCTTGTTTTTTGCCAGACTTCAAATTGCAAAGGAGCCGGCAAGCATCTCTAAACAATTGATGTGCAATTTGGACTCCTCGATAGACCATGTACCTCCAGTCGAGATGGGACCACAACGGGCCCCCCAGCCTAGATGGCTTGCATCGGATTCTAACACAAGATCTGGGGCTGACGGAAAAATAATTTTCCCGTTCCAAGCATCTAAATGGTCTATCCACCACTGAAGCTCTGTGCGAGATTCGAGATCTAAGGGCACGAGGTCGGAATAAGAGAGCCCTTTCCTTAAGTGTTGGATCTTTAGTCTCTGGAGAGATCGGTAATGGAGTGGACCTGGAAATATCGCCTGGATGGAAGAGGAAAGCAGACCTACTATACGAGGTAAAGTTCTGAGGGAGATGAGAGAAGTGCGAAGAACCTGAAGAATTTCCGACTTTATGGATTTTATTTTCGTTGTAGGAAGAAGAAGAGTCGCGGAAATGGAATTGATCTGGAAACCCAGAAATTCTAGGACTTGGGAGGGAGTTAAAAGAGATTTTTCTCTGTTTATTATGAAACCGAGGTCCTCTAAGAGAGAGCAAGTGATCTGCAAGTGGAGTAACAGAGTTTGGGGAGACTGATTCATGATGAGGATATCGTCTAGGTAGATTAGGAGTCTTATACCCTGAGCCCTTAGATGAGCAACTACGGGCTTGAGAAGCTTGGTGAAACACCAAGGGGCAGACGATAGACCGAAGGGTAGAGAGGTGAAGTGATACATTTGATCTAACCATAGGAATTGCAGAAATTTCCTGGAATCTGGATGAACCGGAACCACTAGGTAAGCATCCTGAAGGTCCAATCTGACCATCCAATCATATTGGAGAAGAATATCTCTGAGATGCAGAATTGTCTCCATTTTGAAATGTCGGTACACCACAAAGCAATTGAAATGTTTTAAGTTGATGACCGGACGCATCTTTCTGTTTTTCTTTTGAACTAGAAAAATTGGGCTGGTAAATCCCAAGGGATGAGGGTGTGTTACTGAAATCGCTTGTTTTTGTAAGAGAGAGCCGACCTCAGCAGATATCAATTCATTCATTTCTGCTGAGAAATGGGGAAGCGGGGGAAACATTTTTTGCACCGGAGTAGAATAAAGTTCTATGCTGTAACCCTGTACAGTGTTTAGAACCCACACATCTGCTGTAATTGTTAACCAATTTGAAAGAAAATGGAAAATACGACCTCCTGTTGGAAGGAAAGTAACAGGAGGGCTTACCTGTAGGGTTGGAGGCTCTAGTATGTCTGAAGGACCTGGTACGATACCCTCTGCCACGTTGGGGGTAGAATTGAGGTCTGAAGTCTTGTTGGTAGGAATTATAGTATGCTCTGGAGCCTTGATTGGTGAAACCACGGCCGGTAAAGCGGCCCCTGCCTCTACCGGCCCTGGCAAAAACCCGTTGATTAAACATCTTCCTCATGGATTGTTGGGCTTTGTCCAGTGAGGTAAAAGTGGCCACATATTTGCCGAGGTCCTTTATGAAGGAATCCCCGAACAGTTGTCCCTCAGTATGGATCTGAGGATGTACAGTCGCTAAATTGATTAATTTAGGGTCCAATTTGATCAGGAGGCCTTTGCGTCTTTCGTGAATGAAAGCGGAATTAGCATTTCCGAAAAGACAAAGACAGCGTTGAACCCACAGGGAAAGCTCTTCTGGGTCTAAAAAGGTACCCTCCAGTCTGGCCGTTTCCACCATGTCAAAGATTCTTGTTAAAGGGCCAATTATATCGAGGAGTTTGTCCTGGCAGGACGACCACGCTTTGTCTACCCCTTTTCGAGGGTCCTTGCCTTGCTTAGTAAAAAAGGTTAACATCTGCTGGTCAATGGCCGGGGTAGCAGTTGCCTTGTGTGGAAGCACAGGACGTGGACATTCTGATTTCAACTTGGCTCTAGTTTGTTGATCAAGGGGAGTGAATAACTTTTGAGCCACATAATCCCCCACATGTTCAGCTGGAAACCATTCTGTAGAGTTGGGACGTAAAATGTGGGAAGGATCAAACATAGGTAAGCCTTCTGCATCCAAGAGGGGGGGAACCGATGAAACTTTTGATTTCTTTGGAGGGGGGGGGGTAAAAAGAATCATCATGGTCTTTGTCAGAAGGGTAGTAGTCTGAATCCGCGTCTGGCATGTTCTCATCGGTATCTGGAGCAGAGGCCGTGGGGATAGAAGGGGGTATATTATGTTGTTTGGATTTCCTCTTAAAAGAGGGTCTGGAAGCCATATTATTATTCTCCTTGGCAGGAGCCGTGGGAGGAACCGCGTCCTCTGACATGTGTGAGACAAGCTCACTCTCCTTTTGAGTCAAACCCAAGGGGTTGACAGGCAGGCGTTGACTGCATTCCCCCGCAGTCTGGGCCGAAGAGTTAGATAATAAGTTAGCAAAATTTGATTCCAAATTTTTTGATAATTTTTGAATGGATGACTGCATTGCCTGCTTAACAGAAGTTTTAATAAAATTACGCAGATCATTCCTTATTTCCTCAACACTGGCAACACTGTGTTCCATTGGTGAGGAATTGGGTTCCATTATAAAGGAAAAATAGTGTAAAACTGTAAAGAAAAAACCCTCTATGAAAAACCAGACAGGAATATGTAAATAGTCAGGAAAGGGTTAAAACCCAGTCAACCGGGGGTTAATAAAACAAGCAAACCGGCTTGGAATAGCAAAAAACTCCTCCTCTTGAGGGCGGGGCCGATGAAAGAATTGTACGGAGTCATTCGAAGCTGAGAGAGAAGCTGTATGCGTCGGAGGAGTTAGTCAGGTAAGAGCGGCAACAATAGGAGTCCTCCTCGCGTCTGGGACAAAACCCGAGTAACGGTTATTTCCCCAGACGCGAGGAAGGCTCCGTTAGAATGTGGCGCACGAGGCGCGCAGCGAAACGGTTGTGCTTCGCGGCCCGGGAGCAACCGAAGTTGCACCCGGAGCCGGGAAGGAGACGCGAGCGCTTAATAACGCGCTGTCAACAGTGCGGCAACATGCCGTCAACAAAGTATAATAACAGAACAGTAAAGCAACAAGAAATGTAAATAAACATGTAAACGATAAAGAAAGGTTATGAGAGAAAAATTATTTCGAACTTATCTTGACTGCAGCAGCAAGAAAAGAGGGCTGCTTGCAGTCAAGTGACGTCATAATGGTATGGGGTCGTTCCTATTGGATGTCATATTAGTATACTACTTTTTTAATCCCATTGGCTGTCTGTTCTAGCTTCATTGGATTTGTAGTTCTTCTTCTTGACTGCTGCTGTTTAAATAAAGCAAGAGAAGAAACGCTTAATAGGAGCCTCCGGTCTTGTCATAAAATATTATGACAGCAATGGGCACCGTTGCACGAGGGACTCCTGTAACCAGCGAGGCACCAGATGCCACTGGCATGCCAATGTTGCAGACTGCAGCACGCATGTGCACACACATGCATGCGGTCATCCATATACACACATCTGGTCATTCACACACACATGCACAGGACCTACAATATATGAGGTCTCATTGGTTGCACTGCATTCATTTGTGCTGTCAGTCAGGGTCTGAGCTGAGCATCACTGACTGCTGAACTTTACAGGAAGAATCAACTCTCGACATGAGATCGTCTGAATGATCAGTTGGATTGGGTTCTATGACATCTGACTTAGGCATTTCTGCAATCACATTTATATATGCAATAATGACTGCTGTAGCATAGTTCATTAGTTTCATTTATAAACATTAATTATTTCATATACTACACAGAGGATTGAAGAGCAAAGTTTCAAAATGAAAACTGATGGTTTAGAAATGTGATAAATTATGTGGAATTTATGAATATATGGGACATATTTATCAGTGGTTTTGCATCACCCTTGCGTGGCTCTGAGTGGCTTGATAATCTGGAGTAACACAAAGCACTGAAAATCACTGCCTTGCATTACTCTGCCCCAGGGAGGCATTCCAAGGGTGGATCGCGGTTGTCCCTACGCATCCACCCATGGATATTTTCACGTTCCCAGATTTACCATTAGTAGTAGACCTGGGAATGTGTCGAAATGCCATGCATTCCAGTGTGAGTCAAAACGAGGAGAAATATCTTCATTTCTCCTCGTTGTTTCCCCTTTCTAAATGTTTGCATTAAACTGTTTTTGTGCAGGAAGGTGCCCCTTCCTGCACAAGAAACAATTATGCCTGCAATGCACGCACCCTTTACCATGGGTGTTTCTGCTTTGGGGCAAGGCAGCAAATTCTGCGCCCGTGAAAGGAAAACGCAAGAATGTGCTGCAGCTTGTTAAATAAGGTGGATTCCTGCCCTTTACTTTTCACGCAGTGTAGCAAGGTGACTTGCTGCACTGCATTAAATAATAACTCTGCTCCCTGGTGCGTATCAGGTTTACATGGGCATTTATTGGTGCTGCAATAAAAACAATAGTATTAGGAGTGTAAAAAGGGGGTTTGGGCGCACATTGCTATAAACTGGTTTTATGTCTGCTTCCTGATTATAAATGTTAATTTACTCACCTTTGAAATTTGAATCATTTTTATTAGTACAGTCATTTATATAATGGGAGTATTTTTGTATGTGGTATCATACTTGTCAACATCATCTTATACAATTCTGTTTACAGAACAATTATAACATCCATTAAATAATTACCCATGACAACCCTGCCATGGACATTAGTTCTTAGCTAAGCATGGCCTTTATGAGCTTAACCTAAGCTTCTTGTTAAATTGAGATTCAAGTATTGACATTTATCCATGCATTTCATTATCTTTTTAACTCAGCATAGAGCAAAATCTAATTGGATGGTGCTTTGGGTCTGCATAAAAGGTCATCACACTTCTACAGCAATGCTCAATAAAGTGATAGGTGTTGATAGAACATTTCTTTGAGTGGGAATGCATTTTAATGCCTGGCGAGGATCAACCATAAGAGATCCAGACTTTAGAGAACACACTTGGTAATGACATTCAGTTATATCTGCAGAGTTTAAGTAGTTTCGAGATCAAACCATTCTCCTGTAAGCAAAGACAATCTTGTAACGCTTGATTGTAAACGTGCATACACAAATGTAATTTCAGTGAGTATTCTCTACATTTGCTTCATACAATGTAATTAATTTCATTTGTTATTTCGTATTTAAATATAACTCATTTTCTACAGCATGTCTTGAAAGTTTGTCTCTTACTGGTCACTGCAAGTATCCGCAGTCACTATTTTTAAATTGTAAAGAACTCTTTTACTGTCAATGCTGTCAAAGTGCCCAAATTCACATCTGGGAACATACAGCCACTAAATTATCATAACAGCCAATGGCGGCTGCCACAAATCTCAAGGGGTGGGAAAACATATAAAAAATAAATTAGATAAATAAACGTACACGTTTCTGCAGCTGCCGCTCACTTTGCGACCTTCTTCCAATGGTGTTGGTGTCCTAGAAGTCTCTGGGACACGAGCAAAGGCTCCTCACACAATCCTGGCACTGCTTTCATGCTACATCTTGCATGCGAGCAGCGTCAGGACTGGTCTCAGTGACTTGGTCTGCTGCTCAGACACTGCAGGGGAGTCTGTGCAGTTTCTCCAACTTGGCTATGTAACACAGCTGGGTTGGAGAAACCTAAGTGCGCATGTCATTTTGTCCAGCAGAAGACGGCCTGCCAAACTGACCTGTTCACTTAGTGCTCTCACTCCACTCCACCTACCCCTAACCCCTCCTATGGCCCACCTATGGCCCAGCCCCACCCTTCCCTTCACACGCTGGCTGAGCCAGCAGCTGAAAAATAAAATGATAGTAAACTATAGTTTTATGTTTCAGCTGCTGGCGCTTAACTGGGGGGGGGGGGTTGACGGTCCTTTGCCATTGCGAAGGAACTGCCCCTGATAAAAGCTGTGTTCCCTTTACTATTCAAAATTCATATGTCTCTTCAGTTTACAGGTGTAATTCCCTTCATAGACTTCCAAAATTATCTGTGGCTCTCTTTGATTACAGCATTACTTCATTTCCTTACTTTCCTTGAAGAGTACCAGTAATTAACTGCAAGGAATTAAACTATTAGGTTAGAGAGGACAGAGGTCAAAGTACAGGGATGACCCTTTACTGTGCCTCAATATGTCCCCATTATGAGTGGCCTTTTAATTCTGCAGTTACCAGCCTCACTGAAATTGTGAGATACACAGAAAAACTATGGATCACTTTCACAGAGAGATTTTGGCTAGTGAAAGGAGCTGAAAATACAAAATGAGAAATTACTAAGGAATCAGACTTAGAATTACTGATTCTCCTGATACCTCCTTATTTCTTAAAGGATTCTGAAGATTCAACTCATAATGGGCCAGATGTCTTAAGTATTACTGGCACTGTCATGATCCTCCTCGTGGTCCTTTTTCTGCTTACCTTCAAGCCTCAGTATCCATGTAACAGGGCTCCAGGTTGACAGTTTTCTAAAGTATCTCAGCCTTCCAGCACTATTGACCCATGAGATGTTCCACATCCTAAACAACACTAGATATCTCAGCCCCCCAGCAGAGAACTTGATTTATTAACTTTTAACAATGTTAGCCGAATTCTTATGTTTATTTTACTATCATGTTTTAATTTGGCTAACATTTGCTCTTCTCAAAAGCATGACAATAGAGCCTACATTGGTGGAAGAGGCTGGGTAAATGATTGTATCGCAATTTATGCTGCGTTGCCACCTTTCCTGAGATCTTGCGAGATCTCAGCAAAATATGGGTGGCCATTTTGGGTGCAGACCTATTTAAACTGCACTGAAGCAGAAACCATTCTTTGCTTCAAGACAACCGTCGAGGAAGGACCTACATGAAGAAACCTGAAATTACCTGTGAGCTTTCCATACATTCTGGTACTCTTCAGCTAGCTGCTGTCTCCATGAAGCCTCAACCTGCAAAAAGATAAACTAAGATTACACTAAAGAATCAAAGGACAAACAGATAACTGACTGTGGCGTGCATGAATGCAAACACTGAATTAAGGGCACAGTTAAAGTTAATGGTACGTGAGGAATAGATGCAAGGAACAAGACAACAAATGGACATAACAATCTTCAGAGACAATGCGCTAGCATCAAGGCTGTAGAACTGAAGTTTGGAAGGATGCTGTAAACGTTTGAACTCTTGGGCCTTCTTATAAGACTCAATTCCACATAAGGCCTCCAGGTAATGATTGTATACTTACAAATAGAGAATTAACAGAAGTGATTGTGTAATCCTGCATGCAATTTTATTAGTTTGTCACATTTCAAAATCTTGTGTTGTTTTTTAGCAGTTGTGGAAAAAAATCCAATAAAACCCAAAAGAGAACAAACTAACCCAAAGTAAAACCCAAGCCACTCCAACATGATAACAAGAAGACAAGGCATGAACTCAGAGAGGCAGTCAGGCAACTGATCACAGATAGATCAAGAAAGAGTTTATACAGAGCATTCAAGGAAGTAAACGAGTCTGAAAAATCTTTGAAAAAAATTCCATGATATTTACATTTGTGTGTGTAAGGTTCAACAGCAATACTCTCAGAGTGACAAACCACGCTATGGAGAAAAATGGGTCACCCTCCCTAGTCCCCATCTGTCTTCCTTGGTGTATCTTAGAAATAACAAGAGAGAAGGTAGGAGTAAGGAGCAGATTCATACTGTCTCTGCGTAGATTCTGGCCCCTTATTTGGGTGATTCATAATGTGGTCGATAGTCCCTAAACTGAAGAATCCTTAAATACCTCACACATTTTCTACCATTCATTTGGTTGCTCAGGTCACCCACCTGAGCAACCAAATGAATGGTAGAAAATGTGTGAGGTATTAAGTGAATGCCGCCATGCCTTGTCTCAACTAAAGCTGCAAAAGGATGAGGTGTATGCAAGTGGCTAGCTACTCCACCATATAAAAAAAAAATCCTAGCTACAGAAACAGCAAACAAAAAAACATCTTGGCCTTCTGGAGAGAGAAATTTCCTTCACGGAGAGCTATGACGCCTTAAATTGAAAGACAGAAATCCCTGGAAGCCAGGAAGCCAATCTACCTGCTTTGAGCAAGGCCATCACCACTGGGACACGAGACATGAAGACCATGTAAAAAACAGGCAAGACAGCCCAAGTGGCAGTGGAGATGAAAAAATACAAGCTTGTCCTGATTGTCATCGGTGAGACCAGATGGACACAGTTCAGACACAAAAGACTGGCTCCAGTAGGAATGCTGTTGTATACTGGATAGAAGGAAGAGAATGTCCCATTTGTTCAGTGAGTAGCACTGATGCTAACACCTGCATCCCACAGAGCTCTGATTGGATGGGAAGCCCATGGTCCCTGAATCATCACAGCGACCTTCAGCACAAACAAAAAGAGGATCAACATGAATGTTATCCATTACTATCCACTAACAAATGACAGCAAAGAAGAGGAAAAAGAACAATTTTACAAAAGTCTCCAATTCATCCTGGGGATATGCCTCACAAGAGACATCATCATACTGACCCCTGTCTCTGCTAGCTTTTACATGGCGGTAGAACCGGCATATAATAGCTGGCAGAAACGTGGAACAGAGCAAAGGGCATCCCGATCTGGAAAGACTTTGCCTTTGCTCCTAAACACCCTAAACCCCAGACACCTCAGCACAGTCCAATTCATCCATGTTAGAATCTGCTGGTAGCCCTCCAACAGGATGGCTCATAGTGTAAATTCATGAGAAACTGGTGTGTACTTCCTAATGCCAAAGTGTAGATGTTCAGAATGCAGCCTGCCTATCCAACACCCTTTTCCTCATTATTGTGTGTAATCCATTAAAGTACGAGTTGAGACAAGATGTTAGAAACAAATCTCTATTGTTTCAGCAAAAAATTAACACACTTAAAACACAATTTTACAAGTTATTAACCTACCTTTGTCTCATTCAATCCTCATGGACCTTTTATATGGAACAGCACACAGCAGTAGTTGTCTTGCAAGTAGCCCAGCTGCCCAAAATATGTTTCTACTGAAAAGTACATAGTTTGAGCATCAAACCTCTAAGTTTTTTTACAAGTTCTCTTCTAAATACATTCTGTTTGATTTTCCTTGGCCCTGCAAGTGGAGGTTGAAAACAGCTTACAAGCTTAAGTGACAGAACCAAACAGACTGTAGCCCATTGGTCTACAACAACTTAGCTGAAGATAATACATAATGAGTAGCAATCAAATACTACCAGAGATTGTCAGTAATACTGCTTCTTCAATGTGAGCTACTGCGACCCCATTCCCAGAAAGGTGTTCACATTAGAAGTGAACACTATGACCCTAATTAGGACTTTAGCAGATGGAAAAGGCCATCCGTTGAAGTCCTGTGGTTAGGGTACCGCCAGTACGGGCCCCTTCCAGTGGCCCCTACTACGATTTTACCACTGGCCCAGATGGGAACAACCCACAACATTGACGCCAGCTCATAATTGAGCTGGTGGCAATGTTGTGGTGCCTAGGGTACATCATGGGGCCCCCTGCATCACGTCTCCACCAGCCTTTACATGGCGGTGCTACCACCATATAAAAGCTGGCGGAGAGGGGGGATCATAATCCACAGGGCAGCGCTGCTCGGATTAGGGCTGCCAGCACCTCCAGTGGATGAGAAGTTGTGGTTCTGGCTGTCTGACCATGGCGCAACCGCCACAGTCGTAATTGTGAATGTCGGACAGACACATTGGCGGCAGTCTGACCGCCACCGTGGCTCTGGCAGTTTTAAGATGGCCAGGGTAATAATGAGGCCCTATAACTTTAAAAGGCTATATGTATATACTAGTAGTTTGGTTTAGTGCAAGATATATGAAAAATCATAACTGGAGATGTAAGCATTATGGTGGGTAAAGTAAAGGCAATACGTGTAAATAACACAACCATTGGCAAAACAAGTGTTGACAATTTTTGATGCAGTCTGAGATGGAATCAGTACACTCAGTTCCCTTCCTCCCCAGTCCCAGCTAAAGTCTACTGTAGTACCAAAATGTGCTTAAATTAGGAGTCTCTAAAACAGTGCACATGCATACCTGTTCATCGTGTTCATATTTTTCCAGTCTGCTGCTTGCTAAGGAGCAAGACCTCTCTTTGTCTCTATTTTGTTGATGTTCTACAAGGAATCTGATTTCAAATCATTGGTGTGGCCTTGTCAGAGGCTGTTTGTCACATAAGCTCCTTTTGGAATGCCAGAAGCTAGTCTCTCCACGAAACGTGCACACACAGACTTTATATTATATTTCACACCATTTTTATGAGAAAAATAAGTCCAGTGATCTGTGATGTAAGGTGTGTATAGAAACTTGAATTATCTTGCGCATTCACCTAAATCTACTACAGTGCCCTTTAAATATCATATTGCATGAATCTGACATATGAACTATTGATACCTATCAACCTATACAAATTCTGTTACACTATGAATACATATAAATAAAATTGAATACATTATTACACATCATAAAATATAAGTACATTATAATGAACACACAACTAAATGTAGGCTGTGAGGGGGCTCAAAAGCAGTACTAATGCAATGCATACAACAAGACATTTAGCATGATGACAAAGTATCTCAGTGATTTCTGATGCCAAAGATCTTAACCAAAGGCACCAGCCTACTCCAATGGAGGGCATGTGTACTAAAGTTTCAATTCCATCCATCTCAAAGACACAGGAACCATCATTGTTCTTCTTTGAATGCCATTTAACAGTATGAGCATGCACTGGAAGAGTTCCAAGCCTAAGCATGATGTACCATGCACAGGGCATGTTTGGAGAAATCTTATCTCGTTAGGATATGAAACCATCCTCAAACTTAACAGATAAACACCAAATACCAGATGTCCCCTTTTTTAAGTTTATTAAGAACAGCAATTCAATAACTAGCATAAGTCACAATAACAAAAGTAGAACAGGTGTAATGAACAAAAAATACATTACATGCAAGTAAATTTGTTAAAAATTATATAAATATGAGAAAATATGCATTCTACGCCTTAAGAAACTGTGGAAATACGTAGAGGGTATGGAGAGGGAGCAGGGAAAAAAAACATATGTAACAATACTGTAAGAGTTGGAGAAAATAATAACAATAAAAACTGCAGACCTTATGAAGAGGAGAAAAAGATAAACATTATATATATATATATATATATATATATATATATATATGATATTTTATAAATCGTCTATTAATATAAAGAGGCAGTTGAGTGCATTCAAGGTGGTTTCCTTAACTCATCAGATACAGTAGCATTTTTTTTTAACAGGTGAGGTGAAGTGACAGTGTCTTGAAAGTGGAATAGGTGTCAACATTTTGCAGCAATGGGAAACAACTGGAGTCTGTGACTGAGAGATATTTCCCATGAAGGTAAGAATTTCTTTGAAATCAAAAGGAGACATAAGAGCTTTCTCTAACTGTAGCCATAACGGAGAATGTCAGGGGAGAATTGGAATTCATATGATGTGAGGGAGGGGAAGCAATAGATTGAAATTATTTGGTCAAATGTGACTGTAATGGTTGTGTTTCTGGAGAGTATACATTTGTATAAATGTTAACAAGTTAATTTAAACTGTCCTTACCCTTAAGAAGAGTATTCCCTGTACTATTTTTATTCTGGTTCTTTTTCTTCTGAATGTTACAGAATTTGCAAGCAATTTTCCCATTTCCATCTACAAGATTTCACTGCTCCATTCTGCGCCTTCACGCATAACTCCTGTGCTGTTTACAATCAGCCCCACCTAGCATTGCTGAACCACCGTCAATTTTTTTTAACACTAGTCCATCAGTGCTAAGGTTTAGTGCCACAACTACGTCAGAATTTCTGATGCAGCTATGGACACTGTGCGCCATGGAGTTCTGTATTGTAAATACAGCACTACCATGGTGTCGTTAGGCACAGGGCAGCGCAAGAAAACGATGCTCCAGTTTCTTGTAAATGAGGCCCTAAGAATAGTAAGTCTATACTTACCTAGAAGCACTTACCTACTTTTGGTCCTCAATATTTTGATCAAATATCTTACTCAAGCAATTTTTCATTGATAATCTATCAAACAACCAATGATTGCACTTAGCAAGTCATTGCTTACTTAGTTCTTGCATCTCAAAACAGTCTCCATGCCCTCTCTCAGGGAGTATACCGTTTTTTTTTAATGATGTATATGTACGTGATCATGTACGTGCTTTTGTTTTTGAATTTGCAATGATCACTTTTGGGAAGGTAGCTCCCAGACCTCTTGATTTTACCAAAGTGTGCAGTTTGTTTCATTGATTACAAATGTGACAAACGCTGCCTGACAGCTGTTATTCTGTCCCTCAATCCAGTGTTAAGTTGTGTTTAAACTATCTGGGTATGTTATTTATTTAAAACAATGTGCATTGTGATTCATTTAAAGAAAACAATACATACTTGCTGCAGTTAATAAACCGGTGAAGTAAGAAAGCAGTGCTTTCTTTACTCCTGTCATTGTATCCGGCTAAATGTGCTGGACTTCCTAAAGAGGGAAGCAGTGCTTTCTTCTCAAAGAAGCCCAACAAAGCCTTCTTTAGGGTTTTCTTCCTTCACAGTGTACTCAATAAACCTTTTCTTTGCTGTATTTTTAGGTCTGTGCTGCAAACGGCCTTAGCTGTCTAGCCAGCCTCATGTCTTCAGAATAATCATAAAAAAACATACATGTAAACATACAAAGGCTTTGTTTTGTTCCATTGGTTTGTTCAGCTGTCACTTATATTATACTTTCATCCATGACTGCACACAGCATGGGCCAATGGGTCAACCCACTATGTCCATTAGGTGTCTTGTACTGAGTGACGCATTTTTCATGATCACATAAACACAGCCATATTAAGGAGATCACACTTCATTGTAAGGGCTGGTGGGCTTGTACTGCTGAGCTTTTTGTTGTTCTTGGTTTTTTTTAATCTGGAGTTATAACATCAGAAATACTATCACATAGTTCATTCAGGATGCATAAAAGAGTGTCATAAAGCAGATATAAAACTCATATTTGCTAGCACAATATTTAACACTTAATTTATGGACATATTTCATCAAATTTGGAAACCAAAAACTCCTCCAACAGAAAACATAAAGACTTTTAGGGCCTGATTATGACCTTGGCAGAGGGGATTCATCTGTCCCAAATATGATGGATATCCTGCCCGCCATATTACAAGTTCCATTATATTCTATGGAACTTGTAACTCGGAGGACGGGATATCTATCAAATTTGGGACGGAGGAAACCCCTCCACTAAGATCATAATCAGGCCCTTAGTCACTGATTTTCCCAAAATCTTAATCTACTAGGAAGAGGTCCTAGAGTTTGCAAAGTTTCTTTAAATTACCAGATTGTGCACAAAACAAACTTTCTCTTTCCTTAACCCTCTGCATTTTATTCAGAAAATACAGAAAACAGGGGAGATGTTTAGTCTCTAATTCTACAAAAGTAATGACTGTGCTCCAACATTGAAATAAAAATCAACCTCTGATGTCCCACCATCAGGCCCAAAATAGGACAGTAGCTCAGAAGTACAGTCATGGGGTTTTGAGGGATTTGAACCTGGGGTTGATTTTACAAAAACCTGTAAATACAACCACCAAAGCTCATCCAATGGAATGCAAAGCCAGATAATGTGCAACCTATCTCCCCTACCCACCCTATTGCACCTAAAGCACTGGCCGGGATATCACTAATTTATTTTGTGAAGCAAATGATGCGTCCTGAATATTAACAATTTTGAGAATAATTGCATCTTACATAAATTCGTACCTCTAAGTATTGTAAAGTTTAGCTTGGTTGTTTTTTCCCAGTCAGAACTTCACCCCCTTTCTGAGCCATTTCAAAGAAATCATACATAGACACCTACTTTCTCTAAGGCAGCAAATGTCTATTTCAGAACCTCAATTTCTTCATTTATGTATCACATACTAAATTTTTAACCAGACTCTTTCAATCTAATAAAATCTTAGGGTCAGTCTGTTATAGAATGTCATATAACCCTCTATACGACCAAGTTTTATTCATACTAATAGGAGGTTCTATCTGTTCCACGTTTTCCATTTGCTGTTCTCCAGAAAATCATCTAGCTTCACGAATCCATTAAGTTCCTATTGAGGGACCATCACAGGATCCTTCCTTGTCTCACTCTCCCAATCAACCTGCTCAAGAAAGGTTTCGGTATTCACATAGAGGACTTCATTCCTTTGACAAAATTGTGCTTTTCTTTTTAGAAAAACGTTGTAAGGTCTGGTATCCCATCTTTTGGGGGGGGGGTTACTAAACTTAAAGGGTATTGGACTGCATTTTCTTTTGTGAATATAATTATCAAACCATTCTGTATACAACTACAAAAGGAGAATGTTTCCCAAAACCTAAAAGCATGTTGTGCAGAGTGTGCAAAATACTGCAATATGAAGCTTGGAAGGGCCAGCCAACCTTCCTCCATACTTCTTCTTTTTCACAAAACCTCTAGTTACAACTATATCGCCTTTAAATATAAAGTATCATTTAGTCTGTACAGTTACAAACCCTCCTACATACCCTTTGTAGGAGGCTGGCCTGGTTAGTAGTGGGTACCTATGGTACTTACACCCTATACCAAGTCCAGTTATCCCTTATTAGTGAAATGTAGGCTGTGTCCCGAAGCCAGGCTCTCTAGAGGTAGCTGTGGATGAGCAGCCAAGGCTTATTTAGGAGACATGCAAAGCTCATGCAATACCACTGTAGTCACACAGTACTCACACACATGAAAGAAAACTCTCAGTGTTACAAAAATAAAGGTACTTTATTTTGGTGACACAAATACCGAAAATGCCATAGAGACTTAACTCCCTTAGGAAGTAAGTAATACACAAATGATATACACTAGTATGCAGAAATAGACATGAAAACAGTTAGAAAATAGTGCAATAAGTGAAAATCACAATAGTTAGAAATGGGCCTAAGGGGAACACAAACCATATACTAAGAAAGTGGAATGTGAATGTCTGTTTCCCACCTAGGCAAGTGTAGTGTGTAGAGGGGCCCTGGGAGTACTAGAAAACCCCAAAGGTAAGTACTAGAACCCACCCAGGTACCCAGGAAGGAGTACACCACAGTAACTTTCAAAGAACACACACAGAAATGAAACGAAGGATTATGCAAGAACCAGAAGAGACTGCAAGACACCAACAGTGGATTCCAGGGAGAACAGGAGCCCCTGCTAACCCGGATGAAGGTGCAAAAGAAGGACAACCTGTGAAGAAGAACAGTCAGTACTGCACTGAAGAAGATGGAGTTGTGTTCCTGGTTGGTGCAAATGATGTCCACGCCGGATGGATGATTGCGGTCTGGTTTGTGTCACTGGAATCCGCCAACAAGCCTTGGCACACCACAGCTCACGGTTAGAAAATGGCGCTGCCTGGGACCAGGAAGGGCCAGGTGGACTATACCCAGGAGGGGGAGTCAGAGGGGGTTCTCAGCAACTCAGAGAGCTCACAGAAGACCAGGCAGGGCGCACAGGAGTCCCACAGCACAGGGACAAGAAAGGTGCAAAAGGAGGCTCAAACAGCACTATGAATTAGGCTCCCACACCTCCGGAGAACCACTCAGGAAGATGTGCGTCGCAGGATAGAGTGTTGGTGACCAGAGCTGCAAGATGCACTGAGAACTTTGTGGAAGGATTCCAACAAGCCTTGGCAACTGTAAAACACATAGTGCATGGGAGTACCGTTTTGCCTGAGGCGGCAAGCTCTTACCTCCACCAAAGTTGGGCAATGGGACTTCAGGACCGTCAGGTCCACTTTAGTCTACCATCCGTAATGCAGGATCCATGCAGCTCAGCAGAAGAGGGGATCCACGCACCAGTCATCATTGCAGTAGGTGCCTGCTGAAGCAGGTGAGTGACTCCTTAACCCAAAGGGAGATTCCTTCACTCTTCTGGTGCAGGCTGAAGATGGGCTCTCCTCAGAGGATGAACGGCCGGGAAACAGTTGCAGTTGCTGGCAGGAGCTGAATATATAATGTTGCAAAAGGTGTCTTGCTTCTTTTTGCAATTTGTAGAGTTCCTGGAGGGTCCAGATGCACTTTCTTCAGTGAGAAGTTGAAGTGGAAGATTCCTGCTGGAGTCTTGCAATCCAAATCCGAAGAACCACCCAAAGGAGAGATCATAAATAACCCTGAAAGGGGGATTGGTCACCTAACCAGGTAAGCACCTATCAGGGGAGGGCTCTGACATCATCTACTGGCACTGGCCACTCAGATGCTCCCAAAGTTCCCCGGCCACCTTGAAACTAAGATGGCAAAAACCAGGGACCCTCTGGAGGAGCTATGAGCACTACCCCTGGGGTGGTGATAGACTGTGTAGTGGTCACTCCCCTTTCCTTTGTCCAGTTTCACGCCAGAGCAGGGACTGGGGGTCCCTGAACTGATGTAGACTGGTTTATGCAAGGAGGGGACCAAATCTGCCCTTCAAAGCATTTCCAGCGGCTTAGGGAGGCTACTCCTCCCAAGCCTCTAACACCTATTTCCAAAGGGAGAGGGTGTAACACCACTCTCCCAAAGGAAATCCTTTGTTCTGCCTTCCTGGGCTCGAGCTTTTCCAGCAACAGGAGGGCAGAAACCAGTCTGTGAGATGGTAGCACCTGGGGCTGCCTGGAAAATCTCAGAAGGCTGCAATGGCAATACTGGAGGTCCTCTAAGGAGCCTCCAAAGTGCATGGAATCATACAAACAATGCTTGTAAAAGCCTTGGGGTATGATTCCAACATGTTTGATACCAAACATGCCTATGTACAGAGTTACCATTATGTAGCTGGACATAGGTAGTGACCTATGTCCAGTACACAGGTAAAATGCCATCCCTGCACTCACGAAGTCTGGGAAAATGGTCCTGGAGGTCACGGGGGCATCTCTGCTAGTGCAGGGGTCCCCTTACACACAGGTACTTTGCACCCTGCCCTCAGGTTAGGAGGGCTTGCTAAAGGGGTGACTTTGAGGTGACCTGGTGCAGTGTAAATGGCAGTGAAAGGATACTTGCAGCTTTTCACACAGGCTGCAATTGCAGTCCTGCAGAAGCTTTTGCATGAGCTCCCTAATGGTGGCAAAACATATGCTGCAGCCCATAGGAATCTCATGGAACACCATTGCCCTGGGTACCTTAGTACCAGATACTAGGGACATATAAGGGGGCACTAGTATGCCAATTGTGGGTGAAATACTGTGTTAACAGTAACCAACAACTACATTTAAGGGAGAGAGCATAACTACTGGGGTCCTGGTTAGCAGGATCTCAGTAGACACAGTCAAACACACTGACAAACAGGTCAAAAGTGGGGGTAACCAAGCTAGAAAGAGGCTACTTTCCTACACCCTTCTCTTGTGAAAATATAACAACAGCAGCAAAGAATCTTATGTGGCCGAATCCACTCATAAAAAAACTAATACTGTAGGAAAGTCCCCTTTATGAAGGGGCACCCCACCCTACATTTTTGCTCTAGAAGCTGTTGGTTATGAAAGTGCACTGGAGCCTGCTAATGAGGTACCAATTCCAATGCTCTCTCCCTAAATTGGTAACTGTAAATTGGTATCCCAAATTGACAAGTACTTTTACCCCCTTATAAGTCCCTATTATATGGTACCAGTGGTACTCAGGGCATGTGTGTTAAAGCAGTCACCATGGCCGGAAGCACTACTTTTGTCACCCTGTGTGACCCAAGCTGACAGCAGGCCTGTCAGTATAGACTTCATGAGTCGTGCAATCTGCTCAAATTTCACTGTGCCCACACCATCTGTGGCACAGCCCCAGCGCTGCTATTAATATATGTAGGTCACCCCTAAGGTCGGCCTCCAGAGCCAGGAGGAAGGGAGCACTATATTAAAGGTGTAAACATATATAAGTTAAAGCTTATATGTCCCTATAGTGGCCTAATCCCGACAGCTCACAGAATTACTTGGGCTGGCTCCCAGGCAAATCCGAAGTCACCAGCTCCATTACGGTACCGCCTAAGTGAGTCATGGATGATATCAAACAACATGCCTTCTCACCCCTGACATGAATCTCATGTCGAGGATGAGGTGGCATGGACTCAGAAAGCAACCTTAGTGGCTGCCCACAGAGTTACTACACTTTTCCTGTGCACTGGTTGCTAGCACGCAGCTGTTGCTGCCAAGACATGATTCTGACCCCTGGGCAGAGATGTGAACACTCCCAGAATTCAGGACAATGGCCTCCCTGGGAAGGAGGTCACACCGTCCTCCCTCCCAGGAAGGCTAGTGAAGAGGCACATCAAGGTGGTGAGCTTCACAGGGCCCACCGCCTTGCATACACAAGCAAGCTGTCACCTAGTGGAGGTCAAAATCATCCCTCTGCCCCCAGGCACATATGCAGCTGGACAGGTGAGAAAATTAGTTAGTCAGGAGGTGTAGTCCCCCAGAATTCTAGCCACAACTCTAACGTGGTCAGCCTGGTCTGTACAGCCGAGGAATTATTTTGCCATCTTGGAAAGAGGCAGAATAGAAGGTTCTAGGTGGAAAAGGTGCCACTCCCCACTGAATGTGTTCAGCTCAGGGGCGTATTGGCCACTGGGGCTAGTAGCCCATTGGCTACATGCACCCACACCCCTAACGAACCTTATCTAAGATTTAGGTGGCTTCCCTGTCATCATATAATTAGATCTGCAATAACTTGTGAAGAAAGGACTTAAGACTACTTGCAACAATGACAACAGAAACCTGCACTAACAAAGGGCTTGATACCTTGAAACTGTGGCAACCGTCCAGAGCTGCCTGACTGCTGCTCGTCCAAGACCAAAGACTGCTTACCCCAGCAAGAGGGAGACATTTGTAAGCCAAAGGCAAGGGCAGACTTCCCTGGACCAGTGACACTAGTCCTGCCCACCTCAGGTAAAAAGTACTCACTGGATCTGAAGAAGTGCTGGCCATCTGGCCATCAGGATCCCCAAGGAATAGCCCAAAGACAGGTGGTCCAGTGAATTGTGGAAAATGTAGTCTAGCTTCCTGTCAATTTACAGCTGGCTACCATTTTCCACTGTACCTCCGAAAAGGGAGACTACTTCTCCTCCACCTTAACACTTTCACTTACAAGCCTTGTTAGTGGCCAGTCCAGTCATCACCATCTTTACTTGATGTTGTTACCCAACGGCACACCACATCACCTTCAGCAGACGTCACCTATGGCTCCACTGTTGAGCATTTGCATCTGTTTCCTCACCTGCACTGTTTCAGTGGTGAAACCAGCAACCGCAGCTCCCACTCAGTACCAATGTAAGCCAAGCACTCATCTGCACCTGAGACTAGGTGGAGTTTTTCTGCCTGGTGAATTATGGTCCAGGGGCCCACATAATCTTAACCACCAGTGGGCTCCCACAAGCTCAACCAGCAAGTGACCAAGAGTCACTAGTACCATTTTCAGCGCGCTAGGCTCCTGCATTCATCACCAAGTACAGCGCAGACACCTTTGCAACCGGGCCCCTCCAGCCAGGCAAAATTCATCGGACTGTTGCAGCTTGGTCCAGGGACCCACACAACCTTAACCACAAGTGAGTTCCTTTGAACTCGCCCTGCAAGTGACTGAGTGTCACTAATAACTTTTCCCATTGACCGAAATGGTGAGATTTGACAGCTTATATAACTCCAGTTATACGTAGTTGATTTGCTTTGTTTTGGTGTTTAAAATTTTATAAACATTTGCTCTATCCTTATTAATTGGTGTTGGATTTTTTTTTAGTCATGTCAATTACTTATTGTCCATGTTGGTACTCTGAAATGCTTAACACATGTTCCTCTAGTAAAGCCTGACTGCTCTTTGCCACACTACCAGGCTGAGCTACGGATTTATTATTGTAAATTCAAGGGACCATCGTTGGGGCATCATGAGAGTATCACATAGTAAAGCCTATTTAGCCTCTCTCATTATTCGTCAGTTCCCTACACAATAAATAGAAAGTGACTATGCCTAAGGTGCGTAATAATTTAACAACAGTACAATAACTTTCCCCAAGATTGCAACTATATTCCAAACTCTTATCAAATGTGTACCAAAGTGAAAATGCATATTTAATAAAGTGCATTAAGTGATAAGTGCTAATAAAGTACATTATGCTCTCACAAACTACTGTTTGGGGCCAGACCTACTCGCTAGGCCACCCTGGATACATCCTATTGCCTAGGGCACCTGCTAAAATTCCTGATCCCATAACGATATTTCATTTGTGTACTGCGCTCTCCACAAACTCTCCTCCAACGCCTACTCACTTCCCATTCAGCTTCCCTCCCCTGCTACGGTGGGACCACCAACCATTTTCTATCCCAAGCACCCCTCCACCCAGCCCACAGTCCATCAACACATGAAAGGGTGTTGTGGGTGTCCAGTTCCTGACAGGCAAAATCTTTAACCCACTGATCTCTGTCAAAACAATGCATGGAGTAGTCTAAATGTTAATGGGAATAAGGGTGAACTTAATTAAGACATTGAATATTTACTAACACAGCAAATACAAATCTCCTAGTTGATATATTTAATTTTCAGAACCCATTGAAACTCACACCCTATCAAGGGGCATATTTATACTCTGGTTGCGCCGAATTTGCGTCGTTTTTTTCGACGCAAATTCGACGCTAAACTAACGCCAACTAACGCCATATTTATACTATGGCGTTAGACGCTTCGGGCGCCAAAGTGCCCGGAGTGTGCGTCATTTTTTAGCGTGAACCCCTTCCTTGCGTTAATGATATGCAAGGGAGGCGTTCCCGTCTTAAAAAATGACTCCCAGGCCTTTACGTGGTATTTATACTCCCGGGCAAAAATGACGCCCGGGAGTGGGCGTGGCCAAAAACGGCGCTTTTGCGCCGCTTTTTAACACCTGGGTCAGGCATGGCGTTAAGGGACAAGTGGGCTCAAAATGAGCCCAGAGTGCCCTCCCCTGCCCCCAGGGACCCCCCCTGCCACCCTTGCCCACCCCAGGATGACACCCAAGGACGGAGGGACCCATCCCATGGACATTAAGGTAAGTTCAGGTAAGTTTTTTTTTTTTTTTTTTGTGGCATAGGGGGGCCTGATTTGTGCCCCCCTACATGCCACTATGCCCAATGACCATGCCCAGGGGACAGAAGTCCCCTGGGCATGGCCATTGGGCAAGGGGGCATGACTCCTATCTTTACAATGATAGGAGTCATGTTGATGGGGGATGGGCGTCGTTAAAAAATGGGGCAAGTCGGGTTAAGACGATTTTTTCGACGCAACCTCACTTGCCCCATTTTAAGACGCCCATACGCCATTTTCCCCCTACGCCGGCGCTGTCTGGTGTACGTGGTTTTTTTCCACGCACACCAGGCAGCGCCGGTCTGGTAGCGCCGGCTAACGCTATTCAATAAATACGGCGCCCGCATGGCGCTTCAGAATGGCGTTAGACGGCGCTAAATTTTTTGACGCTAAACTGCGTTAGCGCAGTTTTGCGTCAAAAAGTATAAATATGGCCCCAAGTCTGCTAAAACACCCTGATTTAGTTTAGCCAGGGAAAACTGATAATCTGCAATCTGGTAGAAATAATGAAAATGACATTTGAAAAACACTTTCAATTTTGCCATTTGAACTAGAGACGCCTGATTGCCTTTCTTAATTTTCCTCCAGCGCTGCGCAGTCCCAAAGGTAATGTCAGAAAACAATTGAAAGTAAACTAATTTTGCACTGTGAAAGACCTTCCCCTGATAACTTTTTCACCTGTAGTCAGCAAAGTTTACCAAAATAATACAAGGGTACTTGGCATTGGGCTGGATATGTAATGGGACCACATGCACCCACATGATAGTTAAAACCTGGGATCATTGTGGAAGGATGTAAGATCAAAATCTCAATGTAAGCAATCACCTGACGCTGTCCTCATTTCTTTTGGGTATTCAAGCAATCCTTAGGTTTGACCGCCTTAAATTGTTTTTCAATTGTTCCTGCTTTTCATGAATGTGCCTAATCTCTTTTCCAAGTAGTGAGGCTTGTAGCAAGGCTTTCTCCATTTTATTTTCACAACCAGAGATTCATTGATCCAGCTCATCACATTGATCTGGAGATTGTGTCATCTGTCCCTCAATCCTCAAGTGCTGTTTAATCTCACCTGTTATAGCTTCCTAGATCAGATCTCTTCCAAGACCTCTCTGAGCAGAGCCATCGGGGAGTTGGAAATATCTAAATCCACCCCCACACTGAGAAATCTCAAAGAGGTGGAAGCCATTAAGTGACCTATAACTGATTTTGGACTCTCTGAACTGGCACTATTTTGACAAACCAGTATATTTTGAGCCTCTGTACCAGTATGGCCCAAAAAATCAGTTAAGCATCTCTTGGATTCAACCTCAGTCTCTGGCACTAAATTATCCAAGATACCTTCCATGCTATTGCCTCCTCATCCCTCGCCCGGTTTGGGAAGTATATCCCTAGTACTAATTGCAACTGAATAGTGCACATCCAGATTGGGCACACTGTCTATACCCCTCAAACATGAGACTTGACATGATCCTATCAAAGTCCATAGCAATCAAATATTGACCTGGTAGTATATTGGGGAGGCAAGGCACTTCCTTCAGCAGTGCAGGTGCAGCTTCTTTACTCCTTAAAGCCTGTGCTGCTACACCTCTATCCATGGTCATCACGCTCTCTTCTGTCATAGCTGTCATGCTCAATGTGGCCTCAATACAACCTCCACTTGTCCTGGTATGGTCCTAAGAAACAATTTCCCTAGTGCCGGCAGCCTGCAATATCTGGAGTTGTTGCCGGGAGGATGATGCATCAGATGGGCCAGATGGAGCAGCTGGAACTGAAGATGCACTTTCACTAGAGCTCTTGACTTTTTGTTGAGTGAAAACAACTTGCGGATGATTTAGAAATTATCAATTGCTGTTGCTTGTCCTTCTTTATCTTTCTAGTCTTAGCCCCCTTCAGGGGCATATTAACTAGACCTGGGTGTAGCATGCATAGTTGTGCTACGTGGAATTCTGCAGAGTGGTAAAAAAAACTCTGCTGCACCATGCGGAGTTCCGCATGCAGGAGGTGTTCTCTGTGGCACCCATTCACATTGCGTTTGATGACAAACGCAACACGAAGTACAAACTCGCATTGAAAATCGCACACGAACAGCACCACATGGTTCGCAAAGGCACAGCCATCTTGTTTTTCACTGTTTACGGTGCGGGCCTGATTCTCTCAACCCTATTTATCTTTGTAATCATCCACCCTCCAAATTAATCTACCCCTCATTTTTAATCAATTCATTCCTGTCTCTTTTTCTGAATCTGTATTTTTACATTTTTTTTTTATTTTTGTGCTTTTTGTGACTTTTGTATTTTTGTTTATGTTTCCCTTATTTTCTTCCTTTCTTCCTTCCCCTCTTGTTTTTCTCTCTTCTTCTTAACCCCACTCCATCCAGGACTATGGCAGAGGAGGGACCCAGCAATAGCTGCCTACCTTGTGGGGAGTGGCACCGTCAATGGATGCTGTCTTGGGCCATCTTTAGCGAGGAGGAGGTGGCAGCACTTGTTTTTTTGTGCAGTACCACATCTACTCCATGCTGGCAGCAGGCTGCAGGCCTGGGAGTGGTTACACCTTTTGGGGGCATCCACTGCTGTGGGGGAGGGTGCGCCGGTTGGTTCATCCCCACACTGGGGGCCAGCGCACCCAGCAGCAGTTGATGCACTGTTGGGCGGCCATAATCAACCGGGAACATAACCTGCTTGACCTGAAGGCGTTGAGGTGTTCGAGCTTGGTGAATAATATTTATTATTGTGTGTGTTGTTCCACAATGCTAATTTGAGTTTCCTAATTGCAGTGCTGACTCTTAGAGGTAAGTTAAGGTTACATTTATTTATTATGTGAAGCAATACAAGGTATTAAAGTGAGTCAGCAGCGGCGCTTCCTAATTGTACTCATGGGAGAGTATTTGGGCTGATTATTTAAGAAGCCATGAGGACAGAGATTTCTCCTGTCACCACGTAGAAGAGTAAGATAGTGGTAGTAGTAATAAGTGATATCAGTGAGTTATCATTCCCTTGTCTGTGCCTTTCTTTATGGAGCTTATGCAGTCCCTCCCAATTGCAATCTCCCAGTGAATGTGTAGTATATCATTATAGTATGTATGCATCTATGCACTAAAACAAAATGGAGGCTGAGTTGCCCCATCAAAGGTGGTTGAGAAGCAAAGATCATTTGTTGCAATATGAATGCATTGTTAGTTGTATGTAGTTGTAAATGTATGGCCATATTTATTTACAAGGCCTTCTGAACCGCTGGAAGTCATATTTAGTGATGGTCTGGTAGCGCACACTGCAAGACCATATTTACAAGGCCATGTAAAGCCACCCTGTGTGGCTCTTCATGGCCTCGTAAATGTGGACTGAGTCAATGATTGCAAGTTGCTGTGTTGACTCAATCTGCAACAGGGAGGCATGCCATTGGTGTTATGTTGGGTGTTCCAACATAACGAGGCCTACACATAATACCCATGACATTTGACACATACTCAGATCAACAAGGTTTTGTACACCTGGGAATGTATCAAAAACATACACCTCCCCAGGGAGGTATAAGGGGGATATAACAAGGAGAAATACCCTTATTTCTCTAAGTTTTTTTTCATTTTTCTATGTGTGCTAGAATCCGCAGCACACATAGAAAAAGTAAAACTCATCTTGCGATTGTTTTTTTGCAGGAAGCTGTCTCTTCCTACACAAAACAATAATCCCCTCAACGTAGCCACCCTTGCAGCATGGTGCAGGGGTGCCTGCATTGGCAAGAGGCAGCCCATTGTGCGCCAATGCAGGGGAAAAGGACAGGAATGCACCATGTCGTTTGTAGATGCAATACATTCTTGCCCTCTCCTTTTGATGCAGGGCAGCACTGCAAGAAGGATTGCGGTGCTGCCCTTCATCAAACATTGTTTGTAAATATAGCCTGGAGTTATCAAATTTTGGAGTAGGGCATAGGTGTAGGAATTAGGAAAGTTAAAGTAATAGGTCAACTCGATTTGAGTCCATCATACTAGGCAAACTGATTTAGAAAAGTACAACATTACTGTGTTTGCCTCTGCTTGTCAAAAAATATTTTTGGCAAGATTAAGTGTACCACTATTCTTTTTTTTATTTCACACCGCAGCACCCAAGAGGAAGAAGAGGGTAACATCATCTGGGGGTCCATGACGGGACGAGGGTCCCAGTGCCACCACCAGTGCCGATGCTGGCAGATCTGCTGGCCCCAGTAAGTCTTCCTGTTATATTATTATTATTCCCTAATTGTATTTTTCACCTCTACTCATTTCAAAGAATGGTTCCTTGTACTTATTTTCACTCTATGCAATCTTTGTTAAATTCTTGTTATCTCTGCATTTATCTATTTTACATATTTCTTCTGTACCTGATTTCTTCCAGTCTTTACTAGCTTTCTTCAGCTTTGTTACTAAGCTTAGTTTTCCCTTCACCTTTATATACATTGTGCACTGGTAGTAAACAATAAGAGGGCATATTTTTAGGATAGGTACTCTACTGACAAGTTTGCATGCCCAATTCAGCTTTTCAATGCAGGTTTGTGAAGGTTTTCTTTGCCTTGCTCATGCCCATTGCATTTGCCAACTAAGACCTCACCACATGATTTACTGGATCAACCAAAGTATTTCACCCCTAAATGTTTGTGGTTGATTTGTCTACCTTGCTTTTCTAACACCCAACAAAATTCCTAACATGAATGATAGAAGAAGATAGAACTGTAATGATCTATTGTGGTTGTATTTATTTTGTTGTAACTAAATTTTGTAATGTTTTCTCCAGCTGCACTGACCATCAGTGTTGGGGCCAGCAGCAGCACTGATGCACCGGACGTGTCAGCAGTCAGAGGGGGGAGAACTGGCGGCAGTAGGGAGGGGCGCTGGTAAGTCATATTGTTCTTTCTCAGTTACAATTACTAATATACTCACTGCAAAGGTGTTGCTTGTGAAGCCCCTGGTTTAGCAGCTGCAGTGGGGATTGAGTTCTTAGTGGACTCTTCTCCCTTGTAATTAGCAGATGAAATCTCATAATAAATGGACTCAACAAATTATGGCTTAATGTAAAAGCAAATCAAGGATGGACAGCAAAAAAAAAGAATCCATGAAATCAGTGAAAGGATGTGTGGGTGAGAGGAAAAGATGCGTAGGTGAGTGATAAGAGATGCATGGGTGGGTGAAGATAGATGAAGGTGTGAAAGGGGTGAAAGGATGCCTCAGTGGGTGAATGGTGGATCGATAAAAGCCGATGCTCAGGTGAGGAATGTGTGGATGGATGGTAATGAATGATAAATGGGTAAATGGATGGATAGGTGAAAGCAGTGTGTTTGAAAGAATGGATACTGGATAGGTGAGTCTATAGATGGACATGCGGATAAATATGGATGGCTGCATTGGAATAGTGAAAGACTGGATGAGAGAGTGTAAGCTTCAATCGAATGGTGGGTATCAAGGCAGTGTGAATAGAGTAGATGAATGAAAAGATGAATGCATAATTGCTCGGATCGAGAAATATGGAAGCAGTTGTGGAGAGAGATGTGTTTGCTGTTCACCTAATTCACTTGGTTTACATAGTTATCAAATATTTGGTTTAGAGTGGGGGTATTTAAATTTTCTGTCTTCTCCCTTAACTCACTGTAGTTGAAGCAAGGCAGATATGTATTGTAGGAAGTTGGCTCTGTATGCACTATTTCAAAGTAAGGAATAGTATGCACAGAGTCCAAGGGTTCCCCTTAGAGGTAAGATAGTGGCAAAAAGAGATAATACTAATGCTCTATTTTGTGGTAGTGTGGTCGAGCAGTAGGCTTATCCAAGGAGTAGTGTTAAGCATTTGTTGTACATACACACAGGCAATAAAAGAGGGACACACACTCAGAGACAAATCCAGCCAATAGGTTTTGTTATAGAAAAATATCTTTTCTTAGGTTATTTTAGGAACCACAGGTTCAAATTCTACATGTAATATCTCATTTGAAAGGTATTGCAGGTAAGTACTTTAGGAACTTTGAATCATTACATTAGCATGTATACTTTTTACATAAAACCCAATAAGCTGTTTTAAAAGTGGACACAGTGCTTTTTTCACAGTTCCTGTGGGAGGTAAAGTATTGTTAGGTTTCACAGGTAAGTAAGTCACTTACAGGTTTCAGTTTTTGGTCCAAGGTAGCTCACCGTTGGGGGTTCAGAGCAACCCCAAAGTTACCACACCAGCAGCTCAGGGCCGGTCAGGTGCAGAGTTCAAAAGTGGTGCCCAAAACACATAGGCTTCAATGGAGAGAAGGGGGTGCCCCGGTTCCGGTCTGCCAGCAGGTAAGTACCCGCGTCTTCGGAGGGCAGACCAGGGGGGTTTTGTAGGGCACCAGGGGTGACACAAGTCAGCACAAAATGTACACCCTCAGCAGCGCGGGGGCGGCCGGGTGCAGTGTGCAAACATGCTTCGGGTTTACAATGGTTTTCAATGAGAGATCAAGGGATCTCTTCAGCGTTGCAGGCAGGCAAGGGGGGGGCTCCTCGGGGTAGCCACCACCTGGACAAGGGAGAGGGCCTCCTGGGGGTCACTCCTGCACAGGAGTTCTGTTCCTTTAGGTGCTGGGGGCTGCGGGTGCAGGGTCTTTTCCAGCCGTCGGGAAATGGAGTTCAGGCAGTCGCAGTCAGGGGGAGCCTCGGGATTCCTTCTGCAGGCGTCGCTGTGGGGGCTCAGGGGGGACAACTTTGGTTACTCACGGTCTCGGAGTCGCCGGAGGGTCCTCCCTGAGGTGTTGGTTCTCCACCAGTCGAGTCGGGGTCGCCGGGTGCTGTGTTGCAAGTCTCACGCTTCTTGCGGGGAGTTGCAGGGGTCTTTAAATCTGCTCCTTGAAACAAAGTTGCAGTTCTTTTTGGAGCAGTGCCGCTGTCCTCGGGAGTTTCTTGGTCTCTTGGAAGCAGGGCAGTCCTCTGAGGATTCAGAGGTCGCTGGTCCTGGAGAAAGCGTCGCTGGAGCAGGGTTCTTTAGAAGGCAGGAGACAGGCCGGTAGGACTGGGGCCAAAGCAGTTGGTGTCTTCTTTCTTCTTCTGCAGGGGTTTTCAGCTCAGCAGTCTTCTTCTTCCGTAAGTTGCAGGAATCTGAATTCTTAGGTTCAGGGGAGCCCTTAAATACTAAATGTAAGGGCGTGTTTAGGTCTGGGGGGTTAGTAGCCAATGGCTACTAGCCCTGAGGGTGGGTACACCCTCTTTGTGCCTCCTCCCAAGGGGAGGGGGTCACATCCCTAATCCTATTGGGGAATCCTCCATCTGCAAGATGGAGGATTTCTAAAAGTTAGAGTCACTTCAGCTCAGGACACCTTAGGGGCTGTCCTGACTGGCCAGTGACTCCTCCTTGTTATTCTCATTATTTTCTCCGGCCTTGCCGCCAAAAGTGGGGGCCGTGGCCGGAGGGGGCGGGCAACTCCACTAGCTGGAGTGTCCTGCGGTGCTGGCACAAAGGGCTGAGCCTTTGAGGCTCACCGCCAGGTGTGACAGCTCCTGCCTGGGGGAGGTGTTAGCATCTCCACCCAGTGCAGGCTTTGTTACTGGCCTCAGAGTGACAAAGGCACTCTCCCCATGGGGCCAGCAACATGTCTCGGTTGTGGCAGGCTGCTGGAACCAGTCAGCCTACACAGATAGTCGGTTAAGGTTTCAGGGGGCACCTCTAAGGTGCCCTCTGGGGTGTATTTTACAATAAAATGTACACTGGCATCAGTGTGCATTTATTGTGCTGAGAAGTTTGATACCAAACTTCCCAGTTTTCAGTGTAGCCATTATGGAGCTGTGGAGTTCGTGTAAAACAGACTCCCAGACCATATACTCTTATGGCTACCCTGCACTTACAATGTCTAAGGTTTTGTTTAGACACTGTAGGGGCACAGTGCTCATGCACTGGTGCCCTCACCTATGGTATAGTGCACCCTGCCTTAGGGCTGTAAGGCCTGCTAGAGGGGTGACTTATCTATACCTGCATAGGCAGTGAGAGGTTGGCATGGCACCCTGAGGGGAGTGCCATGTCGACTTACTCGTTTTGTTCTCACCAGCACACACAAGCTGGCAAGCAGTGTGTCTGTGCTGAGTGAGGGGTCTCCAGGGTGGCATAAGACATGCTGCAGCCCTTAGAGACCTTCCTTGGCATCAGGGCCCTTGGTACCAGGGGTACCATTTACAAGGGACTTATCTGGATGCCAGGGTGTGCCAATTGTGGATACAAAAGTACAGGTTAGGGAAAGAACACTGGTGCTGGGGCCTGGTTAGCAGGCCTCAGCACACTTTCAATTCAAAACATAGCATCAGCAAAGGCAAAAAGTCAGGGGGTAACCATGCCAAGGAGGCATTTCCTTACACAACCCCCCCCCCAAACGAAAGAGGATGAGACTAACCTTTCCCAAGAGAGTCTTCATTTTCTAAGTGGAAGAACCTGGAAAGGCCATCTGCATTGGCATGGGCAGTCCCAGGTCTGTGTTCCACTATAAAGTCCATTCCCTGTAGGGAGATGGACCACCTCAGCAGTTTTGGATTTTCACCTTTCATTTGCATCAGCCATCTGAGAGGTCTGTGGTCAGTTTGAACTAGGAAGTGAGTACCAAAGAGGTATGGTCTCAACTTCTTCAGGGACCAAACCACAGCAAAGGCCTCCCTCTCAATGGCACTCCAACGCTGCTCCCTGGGGAGAAACCTCCTGCTAATGAAAGCAACAGGCTGGTCAAGGCCATCATCATTTGTTTGGGACAAAACTGCCCCTATCCCATGTTCAGAGGCATCTGTTTGCACAATGAATTGCTTGGAGTAATCTGGAGCTTTTAGAACTGGTGCTGTGCACATAGCTTGCTTCAGGGTGTCAAAGGCCTGTTGGCATTCTACAGTCCAGTTTACTTTCTTGGGCATTTTCTTGGAGCTGAGTTCTGTGAGGGCTGTCACAATGGATCCATATCCCTTCACAAACCTCCTATAGTACCCAGTCAAGCCAAGGAATGCTCTGACTTGAGTCTGGGTTTTTAGAGCTGCCCAGTCCAGAATAGTCTGGATCTTAGGCTGGAGTGGCTGAACTTGGCCTCCACCTACAAGGTGTCCCAAGTAAACCACAGTTCCCTGCCCTATCTGGCATTTGGATGCCTTGATAGAGAGGCCTGCAGATTGCAGAGCCTTCAAAACCTTCTTCAGGTGGACCAGGTGATCCTGCCAGTTGGAGCTAAAGACAGCAATATCGTCAAGATAAGCTGCACTGAAGGACTCCAAGCCAGCAAGGACTTGATTCACCAACCTTTGGAAGGTGGCAGGGGCATTCTTTAAACCAAAGGGCATAACAGTGAACTGATAATGCCCATCAGGTGTGGAGAATGCTGTCTTTTCTTTTGCTCCAAGGGCCATTTTGATTTGCCAGTACCCTGCTGTTAAGTCAAAGGTACTTAAGAATTTGGCAGCCCCTAATTTATCAATCAGCTCATCAGCTCTAGGAATGGGATGGGCATCTGTTTTGGTGACAGAGTTAAGTCCTCTGTAGTCCACACAAAACCTCATCTCTCTCTTTCCATCTTTGGTGTGAGGTTTGGGGACTAAGACCACTGGGCTAGCCCAGGGGCTGTCAGAGTACTCAATTACTCCCAATTCCAGCATCTTGTGGACTTCCACCTTGATGCTTTCCTTAACTTGATCAGACTGTCTGAAGATTTTGTTTTTAACAGGCATGCTGTCTCCTGTGTCCACATCATGGGTACACAGGTGTGTCTGACCAGGGGTTAGAGAAAAGAGCTCAGCAAACTAAACTGTTGTAGGACCTTCCTACAGTCAGCTTGCTGTTGGCCAGAGAGGGTGTCTGAATAGATCACTCCATCCACTGAGCCATCTTTAGGGTCTGATGAGAGGAGATCAGGGAGAGGCTCACTCTCAGCTTCCTGCTCCTCATCTGTTACCATCAACAGATTCACATCAGCCCTATCATGGAAGAGTTTTAGGCGGTTTACATGGATCACCCTCTTGGGGCTCCTGCTTGTGCCTAGGTCCACCAGGTAGGTGACCTGACTCTTCTTTTCCAGGATTGGGTAAGGGCCACTCCACCTGTCCTGAAGTGCCCTGGGAGCCACAGGCTCCAAAACCCAGACTTTCTGCCCTGGTTGAAATTCAACCATTGCAGCCTTTTGGTCATACCAAAACTTCTGGAGCTGTTGGCTGGCCTCAAGGTTTTTACTTGCCTTTTCCATGTACTCTGCCATTCTTGAGCGAAGGCCAAGTACATAGTCCACTATGTCTTGTTTAGGCTCATGAAGAGGTCTCTCCCAGCCTTCTTTAACAAGAGCAAGTGGTCCCCTTACAGGATGGCCAAACAGAGGTTCAAAGGGTGAGAACCCTACTCCCTTCTGAGGCACCTCTCTGTAAGCGAAAAGCAGACATGGCAGGAGGACATCCCATCTCCTTTTGAGTTTTTCTGGGAGCCCCGTGATCATGCCCTTTAATGTCTTGTTGAATCTCTCAACAAGGCCATTAGTTTGTGGATGATATGGTGTAGTGAACTTATAAGTCACTCAACACTCATTCCACATGTGTTTTAGGTATGCTGACATGAAGTTGGTACCTCTGTCAGACACCACCTCCTTAGGGAAGCCCACTCTGGTAAAGATACCAATGAGGGCCTTGGCTACTGCAGGGGCAGTAGTCAACCTAAGGGGAATAGCTTCAGGATACCTAGTAGCATGATCCACTACTACTAGGATGTACATATTTCCTGAGGCTGTGGGAGGTTCAAGTGGACCCACTATGTCCACACCCACTCTTTCAAAGGGGACCCCCACCACTGGAAGTGGAATGAGGGGGGCCTTTGGATGTCCACCTGTCTTACCACTGGCTTGACAGGTGGGACAGGAGATGCAAAACTCCTTAACCTTCTGGGACATGTTGGGCCAGTAGAAGTGGTTGACTAACCTCTCCCACGTCTTGGTTTGTCCCAAATGCCAAGCAAGGGGAATATCATGGGCTAAGGTCAGAATAAACTCTCTGAACGCCTGAGGCACTACCACTCTCCTAGTGGCACCAGGTTTGGGATCTCTTGCTTCAGTGTACAGGAGTCCATCTTCCCAATAGACCCTCTGTGTTCCATTTTTCTTGCCTTTGGACTCTTCAGCAGCTTGCTGCCTAAGGCCTTCAAGAGAGGGACAGGTTTCTTGTCCCTTACACAACTCTTCCCTTGAGGGTCCCCCTGGGCCTAAGAGCTCAACCTGATAAGGTTCCAGCTCCATAGGCTCAGTTCCCTCAGAGGGCAGAACTTCTTCCTGAGAAGAGAGGTTCTCTTTTTCTTGTTGTGTTGCAGCTGGTTTCCCAGCTGACTTTCCTTTTCTCTTGGTAGGCTGGGCCTTTCTTCCAGACTCCAGCTCTACTTTTTCACCCTGTGCCTTGCACTGTGCCCTTGTCTTGACACACACCAGTTCAGGGATACCCAGCATGGCTGCATGGGTTTTCAGTTCTACCTCAGCCCATGCTGAGGACTCCAGGTCATTTCCAAGCAAACAGTCTACTGGGATATTTGAGGAGACCACCACCTGTTTCAGGTCATTGACCCCTCCCCACTCTAAAGTTACCATAGCCATGGGATGTACTTTAGTCTGATTGTCAGCGTTGGTGACTGGATAAGTTTGTCCAGCCAGGTATTGGCCAGGGAAAACCAGTTTCTCTGTCACCATAGTGACACTGGCACCTGTATCTCTCAGGCCCTCTACACTTGTCCCATTAATTAAGAGCTGCTGCCTGTATTTTTGCATGTTAGGGGGCCAGGCAGCCAGTGTGGCTAAATCCACCCCACCCTCAGAGACTAATGTAGCTTCAGTGTGACACCTGATTTGCTCTGGGCACACTGTTGATCCCACTTGGAGACTAGCCAATCCAGTGTTAGCTGGAGTGGAGTTTGAAGTGGTATTTTTCTTGGGACAGGCCTTGTCTCCAGTTTGGTGTCCAGACTGACTACAGCTACGACAGCAGGCCTTTTTGGGACAAAGTTTTTACCCTTGTACCCAGAATTGTTTTGTGAAGAGGCTCTGGGCCCACCCTCCTGTGCAGGTTTTTGGGGGCCTGTAGAAGACTCTTTACTATTTTTGTTTTTGGCTGCTTTTGTGACCCCTTTCTTTTGGTCACCCCCTGTGGAAGTTTTGGACACCCTAGTCTTGACCCAATGGTCCGCCTTCTTTCCCAATTCTTGGGGAGAAATTGGTCCTAGGTCTACCAGATGCTGATGCAGTTTGTCATTGAAACAATTACTTAACAGGTGTTCTTTCACAAATAAATTGTACAGCCCATCATAATTACTTACACCACTGCCTTGAATCCAACCATCTAGTGTTTTTACTGAGTAGTCTACAAAGTCAACCCAGGTCTGGCTCGAGGATTTTTGAGCCCCCCTGAATCTAATCCTATACTCCTCAGTGGAGAATCCAAAGCCCTCAATCAGGGTACCCTTCATGAGGTCATAAGATTCTGCATCTTTTCCAGAGAGTGTGAGGAGTCTATCCCTACACTTTCCTGTGAACATTTCCCAAAGGCGAGCACCCCAGTGAGATTTGTTCACTTTTCTGGTTACACAAGCCCTCTCAAAAGCTGTGAACCATTTGGTGATGTCATCACCATCTTCATATTTAGTTACAATCCCTTTAGGGATTTTCAACATGTCAGGAGAATCTCTGACCCTATTTATGTTGCTGCCACCATTGATGGGTCCTAGGCCCATCTCTTGTCTTTCCCTTTCTATGGCTAGGATCTGTCTTTCCAAAGCCAATCTTTTGGCCATCCTGGCTTACTGGATGTCCTCTTCAATGGAGTTATCCTCAGTGATTTCAGAGAGGTTGGTCCCTCCTGTGAGGGAACCAGCATATCTGACTATGATTTGTGGAGTCAGGGCTTGAGAGGCCCTGTCCTCCCTAGATAGGACTGGTGGGGGGATATCACCCTCCAAGTCACTATACTCATCCTCTGTGTTGCCATCCTCAGAAGGGTTGGCTCTTTCAAACTCTGCCAACAGCTCCTGGAGCTGCAGTTTGGAAGGTCTGGAGCTCATTGCTATTTTCTTTAGTTTACAGAGTGACCTTAGCTCTCTCATCTGTAGATGGAGGTAAGGTGTGGTGTCGAGTTCCACCACATTCACATCTGTACTAGACATTATGCTTCTAAAAGTTGGAATACTTTTTAAGAAACTAAAACTAGCTCTAGGATCTAATTCAAACTTTTACCAAACCTTTAAACTCTAAAAGGAAATGCAAACAGAGACTAACACAAGGCCCTAGCAGGACTTTTAAGAATTTAGAAAAATTTCAAATTGCAAAAATCAATTTCTAATGACAATTTTTGGAATTTGTCGTGTGATCAGGTATTGGCTGAGTAGTCTAGCAAATGCAAAGTCTTGTACCCCACCGCTGATCCACCAATGTAGGAAGTTGCCTCTGTATGCACTATTTCAAAGTAAGGAATAGTATGCACAGAGTCCAAGGGTTCCCCTTAGAGGTAAGATAGTGGCAAAAAGAGATAATACTAATGCTCTATTTTGTGGTAGTGTGGTCGAGCAGTAGGCTTATCCAAGGAGTAGTGTTAAGCATTTGTTGTACATACACACAGGCAATAAATGAGGGACACACACTCAGAGACAAATCCAGCCAATAGGTTTTGTTATAGAAAAATATATTTTCTTAGTTTATTTTAGGAACCACAGGTTCAAATTCTACATGTAATATCTCATTTGAAAGGTATTGCAGGTAAGTACTTTAGGAACTTTGAATCATTACATTAGCATGTATACTTTTTGCATAAAACCCAATAAGCTGTTTTAAAAGTGGACACAGTGCACTTTTCACAGTTCCTGGGGGAGGTAAAGTATTGTTAGGTTTCACAGGTAAGTAAGTCACTTACAGGTTTCAGTTTTTGGTCCAAGGTAGCCCACCGTTGGGGGTTCAGAGCAACCCCAAAGTTACCACACCAGCAGCTCAGGGCCGGTCAGGTGCAGAGTTCAAAAGTGGTGCCCAAAACACATAGGCTTCAATGGAGAGAAGGGGGTGCCCCGGTTCCGGTCTGCCAGCAGGTAAGTACCCGCGTCTTCGGAGGGCAGACCAGGGGGGTTTTGTAGGGCACCGGGGGGGACACAAGTCAGCACAAAAAGTACACCATCAGCAGCGCGGGGGCAGCCGGGTGCAGTGTGCAAACACGCGTCGGGTTTACAATGATTTTCAATGAGAGATCAAGGGATCTCTTCAGCGTTGCAGGCAGGCAAGGGGGGGGCTCCTCGGGGTAGCCACCACCTGGACAAGGGAGAGGGCCTCCTGGGGGTCACTCCTGCACAGGAGTTCCATTCCTTTAGGTGCTGGGGGCTGCGGGTGCAGGGTCTTTTCCAGCCGTCGGGAAATGAAGTTCAGGCAGTCGCGGTCAGGGGGAGCCTCGGGATTCCCTCTGCAGGCGTCGCTGTGGGGGCTCAGGGGGGACAACTTTGGTTACTCACGGTCTCGGAGTCGCCGGAGGGTCCTCCCTGAGGTGTTGGTTCTCCACCAGTCGAGTCGGGGTCGCCGGGTGCAGTGTTGCAAGTCTCACGCTTCTTGAGGGGAGTTGCAGGGGTCTTTAAATCTGCTCCTTGAAACAAAGTTGCAGTTCTTTTTGGAGCAGTGCCGCTGTCCTCTGGAGTTTCTTGGTCTCTTGGAAGCAGGGCAGTCCTCTGAGGATTCAGAGGTCGCTGTTCCTGGAGAAAGCGTCGCTGGAGCAGGGTTCTTTAGAAGGCAGGAGACAGGCCGGTAGGACTGGGGCCAAAGCAGTTGGTGTCTTCTTTCTTCTTCTGCAGGGGTTTTCAGCTCAGCAGTCTTCTTCTTCGGTAAGTTGCAGGAATCTGAATTCTTAGGTTCAGGGGAGCCCTTAAATACTAAATTTAAGGGCGTGTTTAGGTCTGGGGGGTTAGTAGCCAATGGCTACTAGCCCTGAGGGTGGGTACACCCTCTTTGTGCCTCCTCCCAAGGGGAGGGGGTCACATCCCTAATCCTATTGGGGAATCCTCCATCTGCAAGATGGAGGATTTCTAAAAGTTAGAGTCACTTCAGCTCAGGACACCTTAGGGGCTGTCCTGACTGGCCAGTGACTCCTCCTTGTTATTCTCATTATTTTCTCCGGCCTTGCCGCCAAAAGTGGGGGCCGTGGCCGGAGGGGGCGGGCAACTCCACTAGCTGGAGTGTCCTGCGGTGCTGGCACAAAGGGGTGAGCCTTTGAGGCTCACCGCCAGGTGTGACAGCTCCTGCCTGGGGGAGGTGTTAGCATCTCCACCCAGTGCAGGCTTTGTTACTGGCCTCAGAGTGACAAAGGCACTCTCCCTATGGGGCCAGCAACATGTCTCGGTTGTGGAAGGCTGCTGGAACCAGTCAGCCTACACAGATAGTCGTTTAAGGTTTCAGTGGGCACCTCTAAGGTGCCCTCTGGGGTGTATTTTACAATAAAATGTACACTGGCATCAGTGTGCATTTATTGTGTTGAGAAGTTTGATACCAAACTTCCCAGTTTTCAGAGTAGCCATTATGGAGCTGTGGAGTTCGTGTAAAACAGACTCCCAGACCATATACTCTTATGGCTACCCTGCACTTACAATGTCTAAGGTTTTGTTTAGACACTGTAGGGGCACAGTGCTCATGCACTGGTGCCCTCACCTATGGTATAGTGCACCCTGCCTTAGGGCTGTAAGGCCTGCTAGAGGGGTGACTTATCTATACCTGCATAGGCAGTGAGAGGTTGGCATGGCACACTGAGGGGAGTGCCATGTCGACTTACTCGTTTTGTTCTCACCAGCACACACAAGCTGGCAAGCAGTGTGTCTGTGCTGAGTGAGGGGTCTCCAGGGTGGGATAAGACATGCTGCAGCCCTTAGAGACCTTCCTTGGCATCAGGGCCCTTGGTACCAGGGGTACCATTTACAAGGGACTTATCTGGATGCCAGGGTGTGCCAATTGTGGATACAAAAGTACAGGTTAGGGAAAGAACACTGGTGCTGGGGCCTGGTTAGCAGGCCTCAGCACACTTTCAATTCAAAACATAGCATCAGCAAAGGCAAAAAGTCAGGGGGTAACCATGCCAAGGAGGCATTTCCTTACATGTATCCTCCCACCAAACATCATATCTCTCTCCCTATTAATTACCAATTCTACTATAAAGTAACCGCAGTGTGGCAGTATGCAATAGTGTTTTCTGTGCAATGTGTGCATCTACGTCAGTTACTGCAGCATTTACAAAGTTGTCAATGGATTGCAAACTTAAGGTTTGTTTCACTGCTCCCCCCCGCCCACTCCGTCACCTTCTAGTACTTCAGTCCTTCATTCTTTCAAAAGTTCTGTTCCGGACACCCAAAAAAATACATTCTTTTTGGATTGTACCACATTTTTGTATAATTTAATATTTAATTGCTCGCAAAACGGATTCATGCCAGTTCAAATTTTACCATTTTGACATTTGTCAACTACAGTGAGGCATGTGTGGGTAAATAATGGTCCTGTAACTCTTTGTAATCAGCCACGCCAAATTCCGATGGTCCTAAGGGAATAGCAATTTACTGTATCACTCTGCTTTTAAAAAAAGTGTTTGCACAGAGCATAGTTTATAATTTGCCATTTTCCTTTTTCTTTCCTGCTATAGCAACTCCTGGAGGACATCATCCATTTCGGCAGGAGATTGCAGCCCGGCTGTGGAGGCAGAGGCTGGAGGGCATCCAGAATTAATATTGGTGGCTGGTGGTGATTCAGGCTGGAGGAGGCCGAGGCAGCAGCGGCTGCTAGCCCTAGCTCCCCCCACCAGCTGCCAGCACCTCCAGCCTCCCAGCAGCTCCACAATTGCAGCCTACAACTGGCATCAGCCCATCCGCGTTCCACCACTGCTACCCCCTCTCACTCTCAGACTGCATTTTTCCAGTGCTGCGTCCTCCAACACCTTGTGTGTCTAGACGGCTGGATGGCACACGCCCTCTTCTGATTCTTTTTCAAATGTATTGTTTTGGCGGGAGGGACACTTGTTGTGGGTGGATAGGGTGAGTGGGAATTGGGACAGAGTTTTTGAACATTACAAATGGGACTTTTCCATTGACTTTTTTGGGGGGGCTATTTCTTTGTTTGAGGAGAGGGGTGGGCCTATTGTGGATGGAAACAGTGGGTTTTCACATTTGTTTAACCTAAAGGGTAAAATTTATTTTACAAGATTTATGTCTCAACTGTTTATTTTGGTGTTTTAGTTTGCACTGCTGTCTTTTAGTGTAGCCTGTGTTTTTTAATTTGCTAAACAAAGTTTATCTCATTTACTTATACCCTTGCTTTTTTGCCCTCTGCAAGTAAGATAACATTTTCCTTAGTAGGAGTTAATTACTAACTAAATAAGTTAAATTCAATCCATAGTTCTTCTCTTACCTGAATAGATAAAGCAAGGGAGTCTCTCTTCTTACTGCAGGGATTTTCCCAAGATGGCATCTTAAGTGGGTGATAGGTAGGTAGTAGTAGTAACAGGCTAGTGTACTAATAGGGACGACAGAACTTCACAGAAGGTGCCACTCCCTCCAATGCGAGCTCCACTACATGATTAATCAAAGGATTATCCATCACTGTCAACTTGATTGAAAGAAAACAGAGAGTTAGTGGGTCATCATCATAGTATCATAACTTTAGTAATACTGAGACCAGACTACCACAATGACAGTATTTGACACAGCAAAGAAGACCTGATAAGATAGTAAAATCTAGCAATCTCAATTTCTTCTAAGCAATGGCGGGGAGCTACAAAACTAAAATTAGGAAATAAAATCATGGAGTCAGGAAAAGTGGACTCAAACTCAAGTGGTTGTACCAGTTTAAGCGTTTTTAGAACACATACACTAGCCGTGAATGATAAATTTGATAGTGCCCATGTGGAATATTGATCAGGTAATAGAAGGTTAAGGTCATGCAGTGAGTTGATGTCGCTTTCACCACATCCGCCCCAACAAGTGTGTGATTCATTTATGTATAAAATTAAGTCACACCTCAAAAAATCATGAAGCCTGGAAGAAGAGGGTTAGGGACTTAATGAATGGATGGGAAAGGGGAGTTGGGGAAAGAAAGGTATAACAAAGACAAACACTCTGCAAAAGAAACCACAGCAATATTCATTGGTGCACACCATTATCAATCTGTTGTGGAAGGAAACAAAGGGATAAGTAAGTATGACACAGTACAGTTAAATGCATTGCAAACACTCATTCTGCCTCAGGGAGAACCCAGTTAATATATCCTAAGTGTTATGTCTTCTAGTTTTTTTTTAAATATGGAAGATTGAATTGAATCTATCCAGTTCTAAAAATTATGATTGTTAAAAGGAAAATGATGCTGTATTGTCAAATTGGGTGATACATCTCCATTCTTCTTGGCATGTCCGTCAATCTGGTGCCTGTCTAAATCTGTCCAGTAGGTAAGCTGGAGCCTTGAGCTTTCCCTAAATTTTGTTTGTGCGGGAGAGGTCTAGGAGAAGGCCTGTATTTTGAAAAAAAGAGTAGCTGTGTTAGAGAGTAAAGGAGATCAAAAGAAACCAAGGTAAGCTTTAATGAGAGTCAGGAGTGTACCAATGTAGGAAGATGGCCTGGTGTTTAGTGGGTACCTAAGGTACTTACACCTTGTACCAGATCCAGGTATCCCCTATTAGTGAAATGTAGGCAGTGTCTAGAAGACAGGCTCTCTACTGGTAGCTGTGGATGAGCAGCCAAGGCTTATCTAGCAGACATGCTAAGCTCATGCAATACCACTGTGGTCACAAAGCACTTATACACATGAAAGAAACCACAGTGTTGCAAAAATAAAGATAATTTATTATGCTAATACAACACCAAAATATTATAGAGGCAATACTCTCTTAGGAGGTAAGTAATACACAATATATATACACTAGTTGTCAGAAATAGGCAAAAGAATAGTTGGAAAACAGAGTAAATAGTGTAAAACACAATAGAGAATAGTTGAGCTAGGGGGAGCACAAACCATATACCAAAAAATGGAATGCGAAAGAGTCACCCCCATCCAGGTAAGTGGAGTGTCTAGAGGGTCATTGTGGGTACCAGGAAAGCACAAAAGGAAGTACTACAACACCTCCCAACAACCAGGAAAGTAGGAGTAAATTACTAGAATTTCCTCCAGAACGCCCACTTAGAAGAAAAGAAGAGAATTGCAAAACTCCTCCCAAAAGTCAAGCTCCTTGAGGATGCAGCTGATGTCCCACACCGAAAGGAAGAATGCAGACAGGTTTGCGTGTCCGGATTCCACCAACAAGCTTTGGCACAGGCAAAACTCGCAGTTGGCAGAAAGTGGTGCTGCAGGGGACCAGCAAAGCCCAGGAGGACTCAACCCAAGAGGGGGAGTCAGAGGAGGCCCTCAGCATCATAGAGATCACACAGAAGCACAGGCAGCAAACACAAGAGTTCCACAGGACGGGGACACAGAAGGTGCAATTGGACCCCATGCACCACTTTGAAAAACAATCCCACGTTGCAGGAGAGTCATTCAGGGAGCTGTGCATTGCAGGAAGGAGTGCTGGGGGCTGGATCTACAAGAACCCTTGGAAGAAATGCTAACAAGCCTTGACAGCTGAAAATGGCTTGGTGTACAGGGTTACTGTCCTGCGTGGGAAGGCAAGGGCTTACCTCCACCCAAGTTGGACATCTGGTAGAGAGAACCACCTAGACCACTTCTGAATACTACCCGTGTTGCAAGTACAATGCAGCTCAGCAGGAGAGGGGATCCAAACAGTTGGTGCCTGCAGATGCAAGGGAGTGACTCCTTCACCCCAAGGGAGATTGCTTCTTCTTTCCTGTGCAGACTGAAGACGGACTGTCCTCAGAGGATGCACATCCGGGGAAATGTTGCAGAGGCTGGAAGGAGACAGAGAAACAATGTTGCAGGCAAAGTCTTCATGTTTGTTGCAGATTGTCGGGTCCTGGAGAGTCTAGATGCAGTTTCTTTGGTCAGGAGTTAAAGTAAAGGATGCAGAGGAATCCTGCTGGAATCTTGCAAGCCAAAATCTGAGGAACCACCCAAAGGAGAGGCCCTAAATAGCCCTGAAAAAGGAATTGTTCACCTAGCTGGGTGACCACCTATCGGGAGGGTGCGCTGACCTCACCTGCCTGGCCTAGCCACTCAGATGCTCCCATTGTTCCCTGCCAAGCTTGGATTCAAGATGGCAGAACCGAGGGACCCTCTAGAGGAGCTCTTGGCACCACCCCTGGGGTGGTGATGGACAGGGGAGTGGTCAATTCCCTTTCCATTGTCCAGTTTCGCACCAGAGCAGGGACTGGAGGTCCCTTAACCAGTTTAGACTGGTTTACGTACAGAGGGCACTCAAATGTGTCCTTCAAAGCATATCAGTCGCTTGGGGAAGCAACCCCTCCCAAGCCATGTAATATATATTTCCAAAACGAGAGGGTGTAACACCCCTCTCCCAAAGAAATCCTTTGTTTGTCTTTCTGGGCTTGAGCTGCTCAAGCAATAGGAGGGCAGGAATGTGTCTGTGAGGTGGCAGCAGCTGCGGCTGCCTGGAAAACCTCAGAAGGCTGTGGAAGCAAAACTTGGGGTCCTGTAAGGAGCCCTCAGAGTGCAAGGAATCAGACAACCAATGCTTTCAAACGTATTGGGATATGATTCCAACATGTTTGATACCAAACATGTCTGGGTTCGGAGTTACCATTATTTAGCTGAACATAGGTAGTGACCTATGTCCAGGACACATGTAAAATGGCGTCCCCTCACTCATGAAGTCTGGGGAATGAGCCTGGATTTTGTGGGGGCACCTCTGCTAGGGCACGGGTGCCCTCGCACACAAGTACTTTGCACCTGCCCTCTGGGCTGGAAGGCCTGCCATAAGGGTGGCTTATAAGTAACCTGGTTCAGTGACAAGTGGCAGTGAAAGGGTGGTTGCACCTTTTCACGCAGGCTGCAATGGCCATCCTGCAGATCCATTTGCATGGGCTCCTTGTAGGTGGCAAAATATATGTGGCAGCCCGTAGGGATTCCCTGGAATCCCAATACCCAGGGTACCTAGGTACCACATACTAGGGACTTATAATGGGGTACCAGTGTGCCAATTGTGGGATGAAATACGGAGAGAGCATAATCACTGGGGTCCTGGTTACCAGGATTTCAGTGAACACAGTCAAACACATAGACATCAGGCAGAAAAAGGGGGAACCATGCCAAGAAAGAGGGTACTTTCCTACACCCACTGAACACAGTCAAACACATTTGAGCTAGCAATGAAGCAAACATTTTCCATATCAATGCTTCTCTCTCCAGATCACATGGCTGAGTGAGTACTAGGCCTCAGAGTCTTTGCCCTCATCATGGCTTTTCTTTGAAGTGGATAACTTTCTCCTCTCTAGCTGTTGACGTTGTCCCGTCCTGAGTCCTTCCATCGTCCTCCTCCAGTTTCTGAGTAACTCCATCCCAGTCCCAAACAGAGCAAGGTAGACCTGTGAAGTGCACTGCTGTTCATAAAGTAACAGAACCGGAGTATTTTTATTGTAGATTTGTGTTTGGTAACTAAAGTGGCTTGTCTGTTCTGAAGAACCAGAAAAAAGGAGCGGACTCTGAAGGTAAATTGCACTAATGTTTAAAACCCAATCACTTTCAGGAAGAAATGATCAATCATCAGCCCCCAAACATTGTAAATCATCTGAAACAAGTTAACACATTTGTTGAACTCCCTCCCTCACTGTCAGCCACCACATACATAAGTCATCACTCAACTTCACAATCACACAATATATCTCCACTCATTGGTGCAATAGTTACTTAGTACTTACCTCTTCCAATCCAAGCATGGTGGTTGAACAAAATATCTACTCTTTGATGATATCCACATTTTGAAATTAGGCATTGGCACTGGCATTCTTTATTCAATGATCCCTTAGGGCAGCCCTGCAAGGTTATGTAAAAACAATAGCATAGGTAATGTCATGTGAGGGAGGCAGGCATTGTCTCCAATGTCCTGAATGGTATGTGGGGCTTCCTCACTGCACAAGGGTCCAACTCCAATCCGGGCTTATATGTGACTTTAAAATGGGGGGCAGCTTAAATCTGACACAAACATAATGTTGCACTAGCATTTTTCTTTGCAAAGAAAGAAAGAGAAAAAGAAGCTGAACAAGAAATATTTAAAAACAATTATGGTGGCACTGGCATACTCAACAGAAGTTGGTCAGCTAATACGCTTGATTCTGAGTAATCATCCTCTTTCTCCTCCAGTGTTTTTTCGGAAACAGTGTAACCAGGTGGTATAAAATGCTGGTTCATTTTGATCATGGTGAATATCTCCACATTTTGAGGCAAGAGACTGGTCCTTCTCACTGTAACAACTGCACCAGCTGCACTAAACACATATTCAGCAGATACACTGGCTACAGGACAAGCCAGACACTTTATTGCCAGCCTACTGAGCTCTGCCCATTGGCTCATCTTCCCATACCATTACACCAATGGGTTTTGATCCACATAAACCTCTTTCAGCTCATCCAGATACTCCTGGAACATCCTCTGGATGGTCATTTGCACTGCCACTTGCTCAACCTCTTTTTCCTTCACCTCTGCACTGGACTTAAGACCTGGTACTTGAAACCAAGTTAATGCAGAAGTTGGGTCTGATTCTTCTGTTGCTGCTATTGCCAGTTTTCTTATAGGTGGGATTGGCGGATGTGAGACAAGACTGCCCTTTCTGGAAGTTGAAGGCCGCACCCAAGAACTGTGGAGTGGGACTCTAAGTTCCAGCATTCTTCTTCTTTCAGTTCTCCTGCTTGCTCAACAATCCACCTCTTGTATTGTGAAACATCCCCTTCAGAAAAAAGAATGAAAGTGGAAAGAATGTTTTTGTTACAAGGATCAAGTAGGGTGGCACAGATGTACTCTTTGGATGAGATTATGTCATTTTGCAGCTTTGCATTACAAGTCAATCAATAGCATAGGCTCTCAACCAAGGAATGCACTTCTGGGTTTTGTTTTGCACCTCCAAATGCTAACCTTTCAGACCTAACCTTCTTTAGCTGCTCCTGTAGTACATGCAATATTGGGATAGCTTGGCCCATTGTACTATCATCCTTGCAAACTTCCCATGTGAAAACCTCAAAAGGGTGCAGCATCTGTGTGAGGTATTTGACAACAACAAGGAGCAAGGAGCTTTCCTGATTGCATCAGTTCTTCTTTGAATAACAAAGTCATTGATCTGTTTGTACTGCTCAAACAGACATTGCAACATATATTTCTTGAGTTCCAGCATGTTGGCACCTCCTGCATCAGGGCTTGAACTGGTACTCTGTTACCACGCTGAATAATCTGCAACTGTTTCCGGGCTTTAAAAGAATGGCTGAAATGAGTGCACATGTGTCTGCAGGTGGTCAGTATGTTGCTGACTATGTCTTCTTTTTTAAGAGACTCGCACAAACAGGTTGATGCAGTATGCCAAACACAGAACCCTGAAATAGCCACCTCTGCCATGGCCTTGACTACGTTACTGCTATTGTCCATAACCACAAATCCAATTTGAAGACCTCTGGGTAGCAGACATATAGACACCTTGCTACTAAATTAATCCAAGATGTTTACGAACATGGTGAACATGGCTACTGTTGCATTCTTCCGAACCCTCTTCAAAATTTATTTGGGGCCAAGACCTGTAGATAGCTTTTTCTGTACCCCCACAAAAGAGATCCAATGTGCACTGATGCACATGTAATCAGTCATCTGACAACCGGTCCACATGTCTGTTGAAAGGTGGATAGTGTGGACAACACTTTGCTACAAAGCTTGCCCAACCAATTACAGCACATCAGGATTCAGTGCAGAGGGCTGCCACAATCTCTAAGAATTCCACTACTTCCACAAAAGAAAAAGGGAGGAGGTTGAGTGCTAACATTTTTGCCAGCTTCCCATTGTACAAACATGTCATTGGGTGGTTGCAGTCGAAGGGCCCTTCCCTGCCAAAACATGCCTATAATTGCAGCTTGGATTTTATTCTTTTGTGGGGCCACTAATGCAGGTGACTTTTGAGATGTAGGTGGTGGAAGACTCAATGCACATTGTGGTGCAGTCACCGTATGCTGTGGTGTCTCCATCTGACTCTGAGTCTTCCTGTGCCATTGTGAGGTTGCTGAGGTGGATGATTCTGGCACACTGCTGGTGACAGGGTTGCTTTGTGTGAGGATGTCAACCTCTTCCTCCTCTCACCTTCCGCTGTGATTTAACCAGTTGTAGCTGATGTTTCCTGGTTCTCCTCACCTTCACCATCGCAACTGCGTTGATCTGTTTTTTAAGGTGCTCCTCCCAGCGGATTGTGTGATGTTTTTTTACATGGGTCGTCTGGCCTCTAGTACCATGCTGTGAACCTGGCTTACCTCAACAAACACTTGCGTGGCAAATGGAGCATATAGTAATTTCGGACTCCTCTGTGCCAGCTTCCACAATGACTAACTTGTCTCCATCATCCTCCTCATCCTCATCCCCTTCCATGATTCTAGGGCTTTCTGGAACTATTCTTTTCCTTTGCCTCTTCTGCATTCTCTGGGACTCTGCTGTGGTCCACTCCATGTCCCTGTCATCATCATGAGAAATGGTGCTTGGAGAAGGTGGTAGAGTAGTACCCTTCCTTTTTCTTGCTGGAAATCTGGGATCCATTGATTCTAAAAGAAGATGTTCTGACTCAGCAGGAAGCTTGACCTCTTGTTCTGCTCCAACTTTGAGTAGATCTGTCTGCGGCCGCTGTCAATTTTGCTCTGTTTCCTGAAATGAATGGGTAATACTTTGCAAGAGGGACAAATCCAATTCAACATCACTGCTCCTCGGCGTTGCCATGACTGCAGCGGCTGCCTCACTGATAGACACTGTCTCGGGCTTGTGTTGGGGTGATGCTGTTGATGCAGGAGTGCTGCTCCCAGATTCCTCCCGGGAGGCTGGTGTGGCTGGTTGTGGTTGGCATGCCACAGGCGGAAAGGTGCTTCTTCTCACTGGCCATTTTTTTGGGAGCAACATTTTTTGGGGCCATCTTAGGCTCTTGGTTGGCAATGGCACTAAGATGCACAAGCGAAAGAATTTAGTGTCTGTGGACAGAAGTAACTGTAAGCCCTTCTATTTGGAGAAGTGATGAGGGGTCTCTTCTCTTGTGGAATCTAAAAACAACCAAGCAAGAAAAACATGCAATTAGTGAAATGTGGCATTGTGGCAGGTTGAAACAGTACGGAGAAATGCAATCTTAGTGCAGTTGGTTACTTATGTAATATACATATTTAATTAAACATTGCAATGACAAACCAAACTACCACACCATAAAAAAAAAAATCAAATCAGACAACACAACAAGCAGATCTAGCTTTTTGCTTTATCTCCATCTGTTTTGAAGGATACACCTGGAGTAGTCTGCATGGGGTAGGTGCATGGGTAAATGGAATCATACTTTCAATAACCTATAGTGGCAATGTGGTCCAGGGAAAATTGAATAATCATTAATAAAATGAATTATGCTGTTGATTTGTTGCAGTGCTCTGCAGCCAGTGTGTTCTGGATGAAATGGAATTACACCTAAAGAAACCGAATGCTGTAATGCAGCTGTGTGTCTTTGGTGGTATGAGGGATGGATGGATGGATGTGGACGGATGGATCAAGGCAAAATGCAGAATTAAATAAAAATTAAAATTAAAATAAAAAATGATATATTTTATTTAAAAAAAATATATAACAAATAAAATGAAATATAAATTAATGACTTTAAAAATCAAAATAAAAAATTATAAAAAATAAAAAACTGAAATATAAATATTAACACAAAAAAGAAATTCAAAAATGAAAGTAAAAAGAAATACAAAATTAAATGAAAATGTTAAAAAAATAAAAAAGTTAATCAAAATAGAAAATAAATAAAAATAAATATAGAAACTTAAAAAACAAATGGTTAATAATTAACAATGTTTGTATGTAAGCCTACGTCAAAACACACTGGCTGCACACACAAAATGGCTCCTAACCACAATGGTCCAACAACAACAACAAGGAGCAAGGAGGGGGCATGGAGATCAACGAACACATGCAAGCCTATGGCAAGGCACACTGGCTGGATGGACAAAATGGCTGCCCGCCAGTCACATGATCAAAAAACTACAACAAGGAAGCCTGGCTGTGCACATTCCTGGGGGGGGATGTGTAACACCTCTGACCAGGAAAGGCTTTGTTCTCTAGACTCAGAGAGCACAGGCTCTCACCCCAGGGTTCCAGAATCCTGTCTGGGGGTGGCAGGCTAGTTGTGACTATCCAGCAACCATGTCAGGGTATTTAGCTTTTGCTGGAGGCACCTCTAACGTGGTCCCTGGGTAGAGTTTGCATTAAATCCAATACTGGTACGAGTTTGGATTTATCATTCTGAATTGTTTGATACCAAACAACCCATTGTGCAGAGTGGCAATCGTGCAGCTGTGAAACTCGTACTGACCAGTGTCCAGCACATGGATGTAAAATGGCTTCTCTCTTCACTTACCATGTCCCAGGTGTGGCAGAGACACAGCTGGGGCATATTACTCATGCATCTATGCCCACACATGCAGTATAGTGCACCCTGCCTTATGGCTGGAAGGCCTGCCCAAGGGGTGACTTACCAATATTGCATGCAGTGTGAAGTAGACAGGACACACATGCTGTGTGGCATGTCAGTTATGCATTTAGGATTGCACCAGTACCCTCTGCTTGCAATGGAAGTGCCGGGTGCACTTGGATGCATGGTCCCTCTGGCTGGCATGATCTGTGCTGCTGCCCTCAGGGGCCTACCCTTAGTTCCTCATGACCTGGGTACCTTAGTACCATTTACTGGGGACTTGTAGAGGTATCTAAAGGTGTTCCCAATTCTGCCAATGCATCACAAAGGTTTTGGTAAAGAGATCTGGCCCAGGGAGCCTGTTAGCAGGGGTCCCGGGCACCAACAACTTTCAAACCACATCCATTACCAGGCAAAAAGTGAGGATAACCATGTCAAAAGAGGCCCTTTCTCACACTAGCACCTGTTACAGAGTTGCTTGCATGTTCAGCAGTTTTCAGGCAGCAATAGAAAGGTCAAGATAACTCTGGTGATTAATGTTCCTGCTGAAGGTAGATTGGAGTTATTAATATGCCTTCTGCAAAGAATGCATTCCATGCAGATCAAAGACCTGTATTTTATGTTGATAGCTCAATGGGTCACTGCATTTGTCACAGACTCTCACAGCTCATGGGATGGAGAAGGGGCGGGATGGCGTGTGGTGGTGAGTGGCCTTGTGGCCCATTTCCTATAGACTGAGTTGCATATGAATAATGAATTGTCTCTATATAATATGTGTATGATGTAAAGCACTCTGACTCCCTACCCTGGTATGAGTAGTGCTATAAAACAAATGAAATGTGTGGATCTGTGAAGAGATGAGGAGTACCGCTGGAACGTGATAGTGAGGGAATCCATGGAGAAGGGAGCCTTTGGCCAACAATGATTGCTGCACATGGCTCTACCACCAGTAAAGCCCGCCCAGCTCAGGCAAAAAACATGGATTATTTGAGTAGTTCAGTGTTAAGTGGCACCAGCCAGTCGTGACCTCCTAACACTTCTGCCTTACTTCCTGGGCTGACAGTGCCAGTACTGGATCTGGGTTTCTACTTCCTAATTCAAGTGGAAAGTAAAAACACACAAATTAGCAAACAACAATTGTGAGAGACAGGGACATATCAGTATTTTTCCTCGGGGTAAGACAATTACCCTGCATTCACTGGCTATTCACTAATCAGCCTTCCAGCAGTTCTGAGTTTTGGTTCACGGCATCATTCAAATAATGAAAGTCACATTTCGATGTGCATCAATACGAGTTATGTATTTAATTTTGTCGAGTGCCCTGGCCCAAAACCGTCTTACCCTTCATAAGGTATCTTGTCTCAACCGAGCATCCTCAATATATATTTGGGCATATACAATTTCACCCAGAACACCTCATTTTCCAAAAGCATTTACCCCCTTGATGCATCTCTGTTAGGCCAATAAAATGATGAAAATGCCAAAATATCAAAAGCCAAAAAGTAGGAATTCAGCCATTCTAGGCTGTAGGCACCGAAACAAAATTAATAACTCAACATCTCACTAAAAACGGAAACCCAAGGACAAGAAAAGTCGACTCAGACCAAAACATTACCCAGCAGCAATCTTGAACCACCAAGTCATTGCAGGGGGAGATTTATTACAGTTGTACATCTCTGTCACACACCTTTGTGAGAAACGTCTGCTCATGAAATTCATGCAAATCATATTTTCTGAAAAACTACACATTGCAAATAAAATTGACAAACTCACATACATTTAAATGTTGTCTGCAGCTTTTATTAGCAGGATGGGTTTCAGCCTCTAAGGTGGTTTAAATGGCATAATTAAAAGAAGAGCAGGGATCATTTTTTCATAAACAGACTAACAAAAAAAATATTCAAATACCTCTAAAACATAAGAGTACAGAGAAAAGATGTTTATCTTAAATAACGGAGACAGACTTGTTAACAACGCAAATTCGTCTAAGTCTGGAAAGGGTAACTTCTGCTGTAGATTTACTTTTTTCAGATTGAGATGCACTTGGTAAATCTCAATGGTGTATAAGATATTCTTAACTGAACACCGGAATCAAACATGAGATTTATCCAATTGCTTAATGCGTGTGTCTGAAAAATGTTTTGAAAAGATCCAAAGTTTAAAAAAGTTTCAAAAATATGTTTTGCATTATTCACAGTTTGTTTGGATGCTTTTTCTATAAAATGGGTCCTGGCCATCCTTTAAATGTCGATTTACCAATACTACGCCCTATTGGCAACGTGAATACTTGTAACGTTTTTGATAGCAATGTGCGACGTGCAGATGCTTTACACCTTCAAGCACTGAAGGGTTTGTTGCTAGGCAACACGAATGCTCGCCACAGCATCAGAGTAATCATGTGCACCCTGCCATGCACTGAATGAATTAACAAAGCCGAATACAAGCAACATTTTAGGACCTGAATAATGTTTAACACATTCAGGAAACTAATCATGATTAAGGGAAAAGCAGTGCATAAAAATTATTTGCACTCGGACATCGACTGCATTGAACACGACTCCTAATATTAAAAATGAATTCCATTATTTGGTTCGCAATAGAAATATTATCAAGCAGAGAAATTAAACTCATTTTTCAGGATTCCTAATTCAGTCATTCAAGGTCTGTGTTTATACAGTCTTCCATGGCAATATTATTCACAGCATGGCTAAGCTGAAGCATATAATGACTCGCTCACTTGCTGTCATCTTACCTTCTCATAACATATTTGGGGGCTACATAAAATATCAGAGATTAAAGAACCAAATATCTAGAAGGAACAGCTGCTGTAATGTAGACCAATGAAAAGGTAAGCCCTACTCTATTTTTTTTAAATTATGGACCTGCTTTGGAGTTTGGTGAGGGGGTTACTCCATCACAAATGTGAGGGATATTCAATCTACCAGTTTACAAGTTCCATTGGATGTAGTGCACGTGTAGTACAGCAGACGGGATATCCATCACATTTTTCATGGAGTAAACCAACCACCAAACTCCAAATCAGATCCTATGACATTTACATCTTTTGCTCACCTCTGAAATGGTGTGGTGTTTGCAGAACCTTCTGGCTGAAACATGTAGTAGATCCACAGAAGCCACATAACCATCGACTGCTCTGAGTGTTCAAGATAGGCTTCCCTACGAGCCAGTCAAACTGGGTCCCAGGTACTGCAGCCACAGCCCACATAAGGTCAACTGTTACTGCAATGGATACACTTTCAAACCTTCCCTCTTCCTATAAAGTGCACAACCATACAGGTTCAATATCATTTTAACAAGAAAAACGTGAGAAGACTGAATGGTATAGCATTCTTCAAGGCAAGTCTTTTGAAACTTTGAACACAGATGCAGCAGCCTCGCAATGGGTGTACACAATAAGGGGGTTATTCTAACTTTGGAGGAGGTGTTAATCCGTCCCAAAAGTGATGGAAAAGTGACGGATTTACCACCAGCCGTATTACGAGTCCATTATATCCTATGGAACTCGTAATACGGCTGGTGGTATATCCGTCACTTTACCGTCACTTTTGGGACGGATTAACACTCCTCCAAAGTTAGAATAACCCCCTAAATATCTCAATTTCTTGAATCTACGTTCTTTGCTTTATTTGCAATGTAATATATGATATATAGAAAGGGAGACCTTCACTTACAAAGTACTGCATACTTACATATCAAGTTATGGAACTTCCTTTGTTGTGTTGTCTGGCATTTTAGTAGTGCAGAGCTGCTGCTTATGGGTTAACCTGTATGCATGAATGCAGAGGTATGCACTTGTAGAATTGCCTGTATGAGTAGAATTGAAGTATTTATCTTTGTGTCATTCCAACCTTGACCCCCTGATTTCTACCTTCACAGCAGATTTCTATAATATGTGTAGGCTAAGCTTTGACCACCTATTCATTCTTTTTTTTCCAGTGAGATCGAACTAATATTATGCGGGTGGGCAGGTCAATATTTAATTCTTTATGACTGATTTCCAGAAAGACTACAAGGTGTCAGAATGTGTACCCATTTTCATAAGTCAGTACAAACAAAATGAATCAAATATATCTAGCAAAGAAAAACAATTCTCGATTGTGGAGAGACTCTCCCATTTAAATGATGCCTCTCCTGTCTTCCTTGGGATAGACTACCCGGTGTGGTACCTCCTAAACAACTTTAGTGTCGTGTGGCATTTTTTCAATTCATGGGATCATAATAGGGTTGGAATGTAAACTCCATTGGCCTATATCGATTGGGAAAAGTTTTCAAAAGTAGTTTGACACCCTTAGGTATGTCACTCATGCCACATGCGACGCTCACATTAAAATAATTAATTGGTGGCCTAGGTGTATGGTTGAAGTGCAGGAATTGACACTTGGCCTCCGATTCTCCAAGTAGGTTTACTTTGCGAAGGTGCACTGTTAAAACGTTGAGACACTCCCCTTGTTAATTGTTCTTCAATTTCTGAAGGGGTTGCAAGGGGATAGTGTTATACCACTAGGCACAACCAACATAAAAAAACACAAATGGTCATTTTTCCGGATGGAGCTCGAGAATACCCTTTCCTTTCCCTGGGGAGGATTGCTTATATGGGACCTGATGTGCCCTACAAGGAATGTCTCTGGGGAGAGGGGTCAATCCTTCCCCGAGGCAAGAGAAAGGGTCCAAATAAAAAAATGCTCTCCAACGGGATGTCATTCTCTATGTTGTGATGGGCAGTCCACCAAACAAAAAGTATCCCTAATGCTTAGTGAAAAGATTTTTGCTTGTTAATCACAGGTTTGGCCCTGACATCCAAGTAGGAATGTTGTGTGAAGCAGCCCATTCCAATGGTGCCTTTTTAGCCTAATATTCTACCTGTGCCGCATCTAGGCCCTGAGTGCAAGCAAAGTAATGGTGTTACTATTTTCCCTGGGGTCAAGGGTTAATGTTCCTTACCCAGAGGGTTGGGGCATTCCAGGGCAGCCAGGGTCAAAGCTGCTCCCCCCAGAAAAAGAGAAGGGATTCAAGAGGCTCAACCCAAAAGCAAAGAGGGTATCCCCTAAACACAGATATCCCAGGTGCCTAGTGTAAGGATCTGTGCTCCAGAATCAGGCTCAGCTACAAATCCCTATCAGTAATCCAGTGAGAAGGGTACATTTGGAAAGGAGAGGCTTTTCCTTTCCACTCTCTTTCGATATAATATGATTGACAATGGCCCTAGGCCCCACACATGAACCACAGATATAAAATGGTGGCAGGCAAGTTATTTGGTGTCAAACGGGCCTTTTATTTTTTTCTAAATGTCAGGAATTTGTGCTTTGGTTCAGATACATATAATCGTCACCGTACACAAATACCTATTTGATCGTAAGTCGTAGGTAACAAGCTTGACAACATGTGCACAAGCTATCCCTTTGACCTTTTACCTGTTAAGGAAAAAGGTCACGTTAATCAAAAGAAAACATTACATTACATCACTTTACATTTACTACACCTGTCTTCATCTGAGTCCTCTCCGTTCGCCTTTCGGGTCCTGGAGAGAAAAAAGTAGACAACAGGTTAGTGGACCCTCCGGGGCGGACCCCTTCAGGTTTCGTCGTCGCTGTCGTCGTCTGATCCGTCCAGTGCTGCGTAGTCACGCAGGAGGCTGTGGATCATCTTCCGGCAGACCAGGGTCGATGTCTCCTTCTTCCCTACTACCAGGCGGTTTCTGGAAAATAGGAGAACATCTTTAAGGCAGCACAGGAGCCTCCAGCAGCCCTGGAGGTCTCCGAGTGCGTGGGAACCGGGGAACAAACCATACATTACCGAGTCTGCGGTGATGCATGTTGTTGGTATCCAGGCCCCAAGCTCCGTGCTTAGGGCCTTCAGAAGGTCCTGGGCGTAGGCGCATTCCCAGAAGAGATGGTAGGTCGTCTCATCTGCGGTGCATCCTCTTGGGCAGGACTTGTATCGGTTGAGCCCTCTTGCGTGCATGAAGGCTCTCACTGGCAGGCCTCCCTGGATGGCCATCCACGCAATGTCCTTGTGTTGGTTGGTCAGGCGTTTGGAGGCCACGTTTCTCCAGACGTGGTCCGCTGTGGCAGAGGGGAGGGCACCGATTGGTTCGCTGACGTCCCTCGCACGGATCTGTCGGTGGATGATCTTTGGAGTCCACTGCGTCGGGGCTGGTGCCGCCGGACAGTGCTCCTTGATCAACTTCTCCACTTCTTTGTAAAACCATGGGGTTTCCCAGTTGTAGGGGACTGAGCTGTCCCATTCTGCCCAACCAAGTCTCCTCCACGTCGGTAACAGAAAGAACCGTGCCATCAGGAAGCCGGCGTGGCTTTCATCTTTTGCCCTCAGGGTGTTCCTCACGCAGTGGCATACGAAGGTTCCCCTCAGGATGGTGGCGATGTCCGGCACTCCTTTGCCTCCTTTGTCGTGGGTTTTGAACATCACCTCCCTCTTCACTCTATCCATCTTGGAGTTCCAGATGAAGTAGAAGATCATTCTCGTGATGGCCTTGGCCGTTCGAGTCTGCACTGGCCATACTTGTGCGATGTACAGGAGCACTGGCAGGGTCTCGTTCCGCAGGACCAAAGACTTCCCTTCGATTGTCAGCTTCCGGAGGCTCCAGAGTCCCAGCTTCTGCTTCGTCTTTGCCAGTCTTTCTTCCCATGATTTCTCTGCCGCGCCTTTTCCGCCGAACCAGACTCCAAGGATTTTCAGGAAATCCTGCTTGATGGGGAATGGCAGTGGGTCTCTGGTGGGGGTCCAGTGGCCGAAGAGTAGGGTTTCTGACTTGGCGCTGTTTATCTTTGCTCCTGACGCCTTCCCAAACTCGATACAAGTCTTCTCAAGTTCCTTTATGGAGTGCCCGTCCGCACAGAACACTGAGACGTCGTCCATGTAGAGGGAGCACTTCACTTCGCCCTTCCCGCTGCTTCCTGGTACTATCACTCCTCTGATGTCCCTGTTCTGTCTGATGCGTTCGGCGAGGAGCTCTATAACACAAATGAACAGAAGAGGTGAGAGTGGACAGCCCTGCCTAACCCCTGACAGGACGGGGAAGGGGTCGGTTCTCCATCCATTGACCAACGCTGTGCTAGAGGTGTCTCTATACATTGCGGTCACCACGTCACAGAAGAAGTCACCCAGTCCCAGTGCTCGGAGTGTCCGGTCCATGAACTCATGGGAGACACGGTCAAAGGCCTTTTCCTGGTCCAGACTGACCAAGGCCGTCGGAACCTTTCGGCTCTTGACGTACTCAATCGTGTCTCGGACCAGGGCCAGGCTGTCCGCGATCTGCCGGCCCGGTATCCCACAGGTCTGGTCAGGGTGGACTATCTTCTCTATCACTTTCTTTAGGCGGTTGGCCATTGCCTTCGCTAGGAGTTTGTGGTCCACATTGAGGAGAGAGATGGGCCTCCAGTTTTTGAGGTCCTCCTTCTCTCCCTTCTGTTTGTACAAAAGCGTTATCATGCCTTCACGCAGGGACTGCGGCAAACTGCCCTTGCCCACCACTTCCCCGCAGAGTTCCAGCAAGTCTGGCCCGATCAGGTCCCACAGTTCGACATAAAGTTCCACTGGGAGACCATCACTTCCGGGGGTCTTGCCTCTCTTGGAGGTCGTGGCGGCCAAGTGCAGCTCTTCCAGGGTGAAGGGCGCGTTCAGGCCCTCTCTCTCTTCCGGACTCAGTGTCTTTGAGATGCCCTTTAGGAAACTGTCCGCCTGGGATCTCTCTGACGACTTCGGTGAGTAAAGCTCGCCATAAAAGTCGGTGACGACCCTCATGACGTGCTCTTTCCCACTCTGGAGGTTGCCCTCCGAGTCCCGAAGCTCTACCAGCGGGGTGCGGGCCGAGTGAAGTTTCTTGAAGAAGAAAGAGTTGCATTTCTCATCCTTCTCGAGGTTCTCGGTTCTGGTCCGGAAGATGATTTTCCTGGATTCCTCCCTGAAGTGCTCTGCGAGCCCTTTTCGGGTTTCCTCCAGTTCGTCATCCACGTCCCATCCCCTGAGCTCGAGTTCAAACAGGCGCTGCAGTTTGCTTTGCAGCTGCCTGAAATCCCTCTTCTTTTCCCGTGCAGCAGCTCTGCTTGCATCCTGGAAGAAGCTCCGGAACCTGTCCTTCACCCATTCCCACCACTCGCCGGCGGAGTGAAAGAGGTCCCTCATGTCCCTCCACTCTACATACGCGACTCTGAGGTTCGCCACTAACTCCTCGTTTTCCAGCAGTGAGCAGTTCAGTTTCCACGATCCGGGGCCAGCGGGGAACTTCCCTGTAAGTTCCCCCTCGAAACTGACTGCTCTGTGGTCCGAGAAGTGGACGGCGACCATGGAGTTCCGCCCAGGCTTTACCGTTGGGGAGATGAAGAGGAAGTCGATCCGTGAACGCACGGACCCATCCGGCCTACTCCAGGAATAATTCCTGGCGTTCGGCCCCATACTTCCTACGACATCCTGCAGGGATGCCTCGCCTGTCATCTCCACCAACAGCCTGGACAAACGGGCCTTTTCCTTTACCTGTGGGGAGCATTGGTGAGATGGGACCTGATCTGCCCTCCAGGAAAGGCCACTGGGGTGGGGGGTATTAGCCTTTAAATTAGGGTAACCTTCCCCCAAAGCCTCTGGTGCCTAGTTATAGGACTCCTGCTGTTTAGGGATTATATTTTGATGCTACTCGAGCAGGGAGGGTGGGAGGATCAGTTATGCTGTTAACGCGTCCTTTTATGTTAATTTATTACACATTAGGACTCGTTTTAGGCCAATGAATCTTGTGACCCAGTGGTGAGACACCGTAGGACGAGATAACTGATCAATATGTCAAGCAATATATCGATAATGTCATCAATATTTACCACTACAATGCACTTTACTTTGGATAAAGACATTAATCAAATTGTCGTCGCTACCATGACCTTTCAGCCATGAATAACCACACCTGTTGATAGAATTTTATGAATTTTATTCCCTATTGATTACAATCTACGAGCAGATTAATTAATCTCAATACCAGGAAACAGAAGAGCATAGCCACAATATGGCAACTGTGATAAGATTTAATTAATGCAAGAATCACAAACATAAGAACATAACACGGGGTGAACATAGATCAGAATACAGCAAATATCATATATGTCCTGAAAAACTTCCGCCCCATCTCTCTTCTGCCTTTCCCAGCCAAAGTTATAGAGAAGACCGTCAACAAACAGCTGACCACCTTCCTGGAAGACAACAACCTGCTCGACCCCTCACAAACCGGATTCCGAACCAACCACAGCACTGAAACCGCCCTCATCTCAGTCACTGACGACATCAGAACCCTGATGGACAACGGTGAAACAGTCGCCCTCATTCTGCTCGACCTCTCGGCTGCCTTTGACACCGTCTGTCACTGCACCCTAATCACCCGCCTCCGCTCCACCGGAATCCAAGGCCAGGCCCTGGACTGGATCGCCTCCTTCCTCTCAAACCGTTCCCAAAGAGTTTACCTCCCTCCGTTTCGCTCAGAACCCACCGAGATCATCTGCGGCGTACCCCAAGGCTCATCACTCAGCCCGACACTCTTCAATGTCTACATGAGCCCCCTCGCCAACATCGTACGCAAGCACGACATCATCATCACCTCCTACGCCGACAACACCCAACTTATACTCTCCCTCACCAAGGACCCCGCCAGCGCCAAGACCAACCTACAAGAGGGTATGAAGGACGTCGCAGATTGGATGAGGCTCAGCCGCCTAAAGCTGAACTCTGAAAAAACGGAAGTCCTCATCCTCGGCAACACCCCGTCCGCCTGGGACGACTTCTGGTGGCCCACGGCCCTCGGCACCGCACCGACCCCCACAGACCACGCCCGCAACCTCGGCTTCATCTTGGACCCTCTTCTCACCATGACCAAACAAGTCAACGCCGTGTCCTCTGCCTGCTTCCTCACCCTCCGCATGCTCCGCAAGATCTTCCGCTGGATCCCCGCCGACACCAGAAAAAACGTGACTCACGCCCTCGTCACGAGCCGCCTGGACTACGGCAACACCCTCTATGCTGGGACCACAGCCAAACTCCAAAATCGCCTGCACCGCATTCAAAACGCCTAGGCCCGCCTCATCCTCGACATACCCCGCAGCAGCCACATCTCCGCACACCTGAGACACCTGCACTGGCTCCCAGTCAGCAAAAGGATCACCTTCCGACTTCTCACCCACGCACACAAAGCCCTCCACGACAAGGGACCGGAATACCTCAACAGACGCCTCAGCTTCTACGTCCCCACCCGCCTCCTCCGCTCCTCTGGCCTCGCACTCGCTGCTGTCCCTCGCATCCGCAGCTCCACGGCGGGTGGGAGATCTTTCTCCTTCCTGGCGGCCAAGACCTGGAACTCCCTCCCCACCAGCCTCAGGACCACCCAGGACCACTCCGCTTTCCGGAGACTCCTAAAGACCTGGCTGTTCGAGCAGCGATAACCCCTCCTTTTTCCCTAGTGCCTTGAGACCCGCACGGGTGAGTAGCGCGCTTTATAAATGTTAATGATTTGATTTGATTTGATTTGATTTAGTTCAGCAAAGCGTAACATCAGTCTTTGTCTATTTACGTCAGTCAGAGAGATCACCTAACCTAACCACTAATTAGCATTAGCATGTTGGGCATTATGCAAAACAATTTAGAACACCAGTTTGGAAAACATCTAGCTACGGTCCCTAAAAAATGAGCAGTTGGTATCTAGAAAGGAAAAGCAAACAGACAAAGTACAAATCACACTGTCATAATTACCCTCCAATGATTAGGTCAGCACACAGGATCAGTCTTCGTCTTCAGGACATCAGTTGAATCGCCATCAGTCTAACCTTGTCTAAAGTACAGGGGACACTTTCCTCATAAGGAGGAGAAGTCTAAAGGGGCAGTCTATGGGAGAGGATAGTTTATTAAGTCTCAAAGTCACCAATCAGAGTGACAGAGTTTCTGGATAAAATCAATAGCATTCCCTACCTAGTTCTAACGACCTTTCTGTGACATGGGTTTTTATCCCTTTTTCGCAATACCTTCCCCCAAACTTCTAATGGACATTTACTACACCATCTTTAACCTATCAAATCATACATTAGGTAATCCTAATTGTCACCCTATGATAATTCATAACACTTTGATTGGTCATCATAATTGACGTCTTCGGTGGGGGCACATCTGGCAGTTGCTTCATGGTTAGGCACGTCTTCTCGGATCATGAGTTCCTTTGTTCATGGTTTAAATGTCCTTGTACATTACATTAATCTACATTTGTTTCAACTTCTTATATATAACTTATACCAAAGCAGCAAGCATGCGGATGGGAACGGAATCTCAAAAGATACATGAATCTACCAAGTTGGCAGAAAAGAACATTTGCAGGGTCATGGCCCTTTGCGAGTCAGCACACTGAAAAACAGAAAGAAAATGCCTTTAACCCCTTCTGTGCTCTCGCTCCCTCTGTGTGCTCCCAAAGTCAGGGATGGAAGGGGAAGCCCTTCCCCTCCCACCCCGAACCCCCCAACCCCCCCTGTGACGTCAGCGCGCGAGCGCGCGCTGATTAGTCACAGGGTCTCCCCCATCGCGCTGGAAGCAGAGCTTCCAGCGCGATTGAAAGAGAAATGCTTTTGCATTTCTCTTTCAATCCCATGGGGGAGGCCCCGAGAGGCTTCAAAGGGAAGGAAATGTATTTCCTTCCCTTTGAAGTCTCTCACAGGGTTTCAAAAGCCGGATTGCTTGCAATCCGGCTTTTGAAACCCCACTAGACACCAGGGATTTTTTTTTTTTTTTATGAAACTGTCAAAAGGGAGCGACCCCATGGGCAAGGGTCGCTCCCAGGGGGGTCATTTTTTTAGGAAGGCCTTTTCTGCCCCCCCTGGTGGCAGATTGGCCTATTATTAGGCCGATCTGCCCCCAGAGGGGGCAGAAACCTCCAGGCACCAGGGAGCTTTTTTTTTTTTTTCTTATTTTTTTGTGATGTTTTCTTTTTTTTTAGGTGGGGAGCGACCCCTTAGGCAAGGGTCGCTCCCCTAGAGGGCAATATATATTTAGGCCATTTCTGCCCCCCTTGGGGGCAGATTGGCCTATTTTGATGAGGCCAATCTGCCCCCAAGGGGGGCAGAAACCATTAGACACCTGGGAGTTTTTTTTTCCCGCAAATTTTACGCAACGGGAGCGACCCCTTGGGCAAGGGTCGCTCCCAGGGGGGGCATTTATTTGGGAAGGCCTTTTCTGCCCCCCCTGGGGGCAGATCGGCCTATCAGGGGGGGCAGAAACCTCTAGGCACCAGGGATCATTTCTTTTTTTTCTTCTTTTTGTTATGTTTTCTTTTTTTTTTAGGTGGGGAGCGACCCCTTAGGCAAGGGTCGCTCCCCTAGGGGGCAAATTATATTTAGGCCATTTCTGCCCCCCTTGGGGGCAGATTGGCCTATTTTGATGAGGCCAATCTGCCCCCAAGGGGGGCAGAAACCATTAGACGCCAGGGAGTTTTTTTTTTTTGCGTGAATTTCACGCAAGGGGGGCGACCCCTTAGGCAAGGGTCGCTACCTGTGGGGGGGGGATTATTTTAGGCCATTTCTGCCCCCCTGGGGGGTCGATCAGCCTATTTTGATTCGGCTGATCTGCCCCCAAGGGGGGCAGAAACCACTAGGCACCAGGGATTTTTTTGTTTTTTTGTTTTACAGATGGGGAGCGACCCCTTGGACAAGAGTCGCTCCCCTGGAGGGGCAAAATGTATTTAGGCCATTTCTGCCCGCTTTGGGGGCAGATCGGCCGATTTTAGGTCAATCTGCCCCCAAGGGGGGCAGAAACCACTAGGCACCAGGGATCTTTTTTTTGCGCCGTCACGCAAGGGGAGCGACCTTGTAGGCAAGGGTCACTCCCTGAGGGGGGGGTGGGGGTTCGGGGGGCAAATTTATTTTAGGCCATTTCGGCCTATTATTAGTGTGGAGGTAGGGGGGGCAAAATGATTTTAGGCCATCTCTGCCCCCCCCGGGGGCAGATCGGCCTATTGGTATTAGGCCGATCTACCCCCAGGGGGGGGCAGAAACCTCTAGGCGCCAGGGCAATTTTTTTTTTGGTGTTTTTGTTTTTGTTTGTTTGTTTTTTTTTTTTAGATGGAGAGCGACCCATCAGGCAAGGGTCGCTATCCTGGGGGGCAAATTGAATTTAGACCATTTCTGCCCCCCTTGGGGGCAGATTGGTCGATTTTAGGTCAATCTGCCCCAAGGGGGCAGAAACCACTAGGCACCGGGGATTTGTTTTTTGGCGCCAGTGTTACGCAGGGGGAGTGACCCCGTAGGCAAGGGTCGCTTTGAGGGGGGGGAGGGGGGTTCGGGGGGCAAATTTATTTTAGGCCATTTCTGTCCCCCCTGGGGGCAGATCGGCCTATTATTAGGCCGATCTGCCACCAGGGGGGGGCAGAAACCTCTAGGCGCCAGGGCACATTTTTTTTGTGTGTTTTTTTTGTTTGTATGTTTGTTTTTTTAGAGATGGGGAGCAACCCATCAGGCAAGGGTCGCTCCCCTGGGGGGCAAACTGTATTTAGACCATTTCTGCCCCCCTTGGGGGCAGATTGGTCGATTTGAGGTCAATCTGCCCCCAAGGGAGCAGAAACCACTAGGCACCGGGGATTTGTTTTTTGGCGCCAATGTCACGCAGGGGGAGCGACCCCGTAGGCGAGGGTCCCTCCTGGTGGGGGGGTGGGGGTTGGGGATGCAAATTTATTTTAGGCCATTTCTGCCCCCCCCTGGGGGCAGATCGGCCTATTATTAGGCCGATCTGCCCCCAGGGGGGGCAGAAACCTGTAGGCGCCAGAGCAAAAACATTTTTTGTGTTTTTTTTTTTGTTTGTTTGTTTTTTTAGAGATGGGGAGCGACCCATCAGACAAGGGTCGCTCCCCTGGGGGGCAAACTGTGTTTAGACCATTTCTGCCCCCCTTGGGGGCAGATTGGTCGATTTTAGGTCAATCTGCCCCAAGGGGGCAGAAACCACTAGGCACCGGGGATTTGTTTTTTGGCGCCAATGTCACGCAGGGGGAGCGACCCTGTAGGCAAGGGTCGCTCCCAGGGGGGGGTTGGGGGTTTGGGGGGCAAATTTATTTTGGGCCATTTCTGCCCCCCCTGGGGGCAGATCGGCCTATTATTAGGCTGATCTGCCACCAGGGGGGGGGCAGAAACCTCTAGGCGCCAGGGCAAATTTGTTTTGTGTGTTTTTTTTTTGTATGTTTGTTTTTTTTAGAGATGGGGAGCGACCCATCAGACAAGGGTCGCTCCCCTGAGGGGCAAACTGTATTTAGAGCATTTCTGCCCCCCTTGGGGGCAGATTGGTCGATTTTAGGTCAATCTGCCCGCAAGGGGGCAGAAACCACTAGGCACCGGGGATTTGTTTTTTGGCGCCAATGTCACTCAGGGGGAGCGACCCCGTAGGAGAGGGTCGCTCCTGGTGGGGGGGTGGGGGTTGGGGATGCAAATTTATTTTAGGCCATTTCTGCCCCCCTGGGGGCAGATTGGCCTATTATTAGGCCGATCTGCCACCGGGGGGGGGCAGAAACCTCTAGGTGCCAGGGCAAATTTTTTTTGTGTGTTTTTTTTTTGTATGTTTGTTTTTTTAGAGATGGGGAGCGACCCATCAGGCAAGGGTCGCTCCCCTGGGGGGCAAACTGCATTTAGACCATTTCAGCCCCCCTTGGGGGCAGATTGGTCGATTTGAGGTCAATCTGCCCCCAAGGGGGCAGAAACCACTAGACACCGGGGATTTGATTTTTGGCGCCAATGTCACGCAGGGGGAGCGACCCTGTAGGCAAGGGTCGCTCCCAGGGGGGGGTTGGGGGTTTGGGGGGCAAATTTATTTTGGGCCATTTCTGCCCCCCCTGGGGGCAGATCGGCCTATTATTAGGCTGATCTGCCACCAGGGGGGGGGCAGAAACCTGTAGGCGCCAGGGCAACATTTTTTTTTGTGTTTTTTTTTTGTATGTTTGTTTTTTTAGAGATGGGGAGCGACCCATCAGGCAAGGGTCGCTCCCCGGGGGGGGGGGTGGGTGTTCGGGGGGCAAATTTATTTTAGGCCATTTCTGCCCCCCCTGGGGGCAGATCGGCCTATTAATAGGCCGATCTGCCACCAGGAGGGGGCAGAAACCTCTAGGCGCCAGGGAAAAAAAATTTGGCGTGTTTTTTTTTTGTATGTTTGTTTTTTTAGAGATGGGGAGCGACCCATCAGGCAAGGGTCGCTCTCCTGGGGGGCAAACTGCATTTAGACCATTTCTGCCCCCCTTGGGGGCAGATTGGTCGATTTGAGGTCAATCTGCCCCCAAGGGGGCAGAAACCACTAGGCACCGGGGATTTGTTTTTTGGCGCCAATGTCACGCAGGGGGAGTGACCCCGTAGGAGAGGATCGCTCCTGGTGGGGGTTGGGGGTTGGGGATGCAAATTTATTTTAGGCCATTTCTGCCACCCCTGGGAGCAGATCGGCCTATTATTAGGCCGATCTGCCCCCAGGGGGGGGCAGAAACCTGTAGGCGCCAGGGCAACATTTTTTTTTTGTGTTTTTTTTTTTGTTTGTTTGGTTTTTTAGAGATGGGGAGCGACCCATCAGACAAGGGTCGCTCCCCTGGGGGGCAAACTGTGTTTAGACCATTTCTGCCCCCCTTGGGGGCAGATTGGTCGATTTTAGGTCAATCTGCCCCAAGGGGGCAGAAACCACTAGACACCGGGGATTTGTTTTTGGCGCCAATGTCACGCAGGGGGAGCGACCCCGTAGGCAAGGGTCGCTCCCCGGGGGGGGGGGGGGTGTTCGGGGGGCAAATTTATTTTAGGCCATTTCTGCCCCCCCTGGGGGCAGATCGGCCTATTAATAGGCCGATCTGCCACCAGGGGGGGGGGGGCAGAAACCTCTAGGCGCCAGGGAAAAAAAAATTTGTGTGTTTTTTTTTTTTTTTATGTTTGTTTTTTTAGAAATGGGGAGCGACCCATCAGGCAAGGGTCGCTCCCCTGGGGGGCAAACTGTATTTAGACCATTTCTGCCCCCCTTGGGGGCAGATTGGTCGATATGAGGTCAATCTGCCCCCAAGGGGGCAGAAACCACTAGGCACCGGGGATTTGTTTTTTGGCACCAATGTCACGCAGGGGGAGCGACCCCGTAGGCAAGGGTCGCTCCTGGGCAGGGGGGGTTTGGGGGGGTGGGAGGTCAAATTTATTTTAGGGCATTCCCCCCCCCCCCCCGGGGCCGGCTGAGCTAGAGGCCAAAATCCACAGGTAGGCACTTTGCAAAAAACACCTCTGTTTTCTGTGAAAAAATATGTTGTGTCCACGTTGTGTTTTGGGCCATTTCCTTTCGTGGGCGCTAGGCCTACCCACACAAGTGAGGTACCATTTTTATGGAGAGACTTAGGGGAACGCTGGGTGGAAGGAAATTTGTGGCTCCTCTCAGATTCCAGAACTTTCTGTCACCGAAATGAGAGGAAAAAGTGTTTTTTGGCCAAATGTTTATGTTTGCAAAGGATTCTGTGTAACAGAACCTGGTCAGAGCCCCGCAAATCACCCCATCTTGGATTCCCTAGGTCTCTAGTTTTAAAAAATGCGCTGGTTTGCTAGGTTTCCCCAGGTGCCGGCTGAGCTAGAGGCCAAAATCCACAGGTAGGCACTGTTTTCTATGAAAAAATGTGATGTGTCCACGTTGTGTTTTGGGCCATTTCCTGTCGCGAGCGCTAGGCCTACCCACACAAGTGAGGTATCATTTTTATCGGGAGACGTGGGGAAACGCTGGGTGGAAGGAAATGTGTGGCTCCTCTCAGATTCCAGAACTTTCTGCCACAGAAATGTGAGGAACATGTGTTTTTTTTGTCAAATTTTGAGGTTTGCTAAGGATTCTGGGTAACAGAACCTGGTCCGAGCCACTCAAGTCACCCCATCTTGGATTCCCCTAGGTCTCTAGTTTTCAGAAATGCACAGGTTTGGTAGGTTTCCCTAGGTGGCAGCTGAGCTACAGGCCAAAATCTACAGGGAGGCACTTTGCTAAAAACAGGTCTGTTTTCTGTGATGTGTCCACGTTGTGTTTTGGGGCATATCATGATGCGGGCCCTATGCCTACCCACACAAGTGAGGTATCATTTTTATCGGGAGACGTGGGGGAACGCTAGGTGGAAGGAAATTTGTGGCTCCTCTCAGATTCCAGAACTTTCTGCCACAGAAATGTGAGGAACATGTGTTTTTTTAGTCAAATTTTGAGGTTTGCAAAGGATTCTGGGTAACAGAACCTGGTCCGAGCCACACAAGTCACCCCATCTTGGATTCCACTAGGTCTCTAGTTTTCAGAAATGCACAGGTTTGGTAGGTTTCCCTAGGTGGCGGCTGAGCTACAGGCCAAAATCTACAGGTAGGCACTTTGCAAAAAACACCTCTGTTTTCCTTCAAAAATTTGGCTGTGTCAACGTTGCGCTTTGGGGCGTTTCCTGTCGCGGGCGCTAGGCCTACCCACACAAGTGAGGTATCATTTTTATCGGGAGGCGTGGGGGAACTCTGGGTGGAAGGAAATTTGTGGCTCCTCTCAGATTCCAGAACTTTCTGCCACAGAAATGTGAGGAACATGTGTTTTTTTAGCCAAATTTTGAGGTTTGCAAAGGATTCTGGGTAACAGAACCTGGTCCGAGCCACACAAGTCACCCCATCTTTGATTCCCCTAGGTTTCTAGTTTTCAGAAATGCACAGGTTTGGTAGGTTTCCCTAGGTGGCGGCTGAGCTACAGGCCAAAATCTACAGGTAGGCACTTTGCAAAAAACACCTCTGTTTTCCTTCAAAAATTTGGCTGTGTCCACATTGCGCTTTGGGGCGTTTCCTGTAACGGACGCTAGGCCTACCCACACAAGTGAGGTATAATTTTTATCGGGAGGCGTGGGGGAACGCTGGGTGGAAGGAAATTTGTGGATCCTCTCAGATTCCAGAACTTTCTGCCACAGAAATGTGAGGAATATGTGTTTTTTAGCCAAATTTTGAGGTTTGCAAAGGATTCTGGGTAACAGAACCTGGTCCGAGCCACACAAGTCACCCCATCTTGGATTCCCCTAGGTCTCTAGTTTTCAGAAATGCACAGGTTTGGTAGGTTTCCCTAGGTGGCGGCTGAGCTACAGGCCAAAATCTACAGGTAGGCACTTTGCTAAAAACACCTCTGTTTTCCTTCAAAAATTTGGCTGTGTCCACGTTGCGCTTTGGGGCGTTTCCTGTCGCGGGCGCTAGGCCTACCCACACAAGTGAGGTATCATTTTTATCGGGAGACGTGGGGGAACGCTGGGTGGAAGGAAATTTGTGGCTCCTCTCAGATTCCAGAACTTTCTGCCACAGAAATGTGAGGAACATGTGTTTTTTTAGCCAAATTTTGAGGTTTGCAAAGGATTCTGGGTAACAGAACCTGGTCCGAGTCACACAAGTCACCCCATCTTGGATTCCCCTAGGTCTCTAGTTTTCAGAAATGCACAGGTTTGGTAGGTTTCCCTAGGTGGCGGCTGAGCTACAGGCCAAAATCTACAGGTAGGCCCTTTGCAAAAAACACCTCTGTTTTCCTTCAAAAATGTGGCTGTGTCCACGTTGCGCTTTGGGGCGTTTCCTGTCGCGGGCGCTAAGCCAACCCACACAAGTGAGGTATCATTTTTATCGGGAGGCGTGGGGGAAGGCTGGGTAGAAGGAAATTTGTGGCTCCTCTCAGATTCCAGAACTTTCTGCCACAGAAATGTGAGGAGCATGTGTTTTTTTAGCCAAATTTTGAGGTTTGCAAAGGATTCTGGGTAACATAACCTGGTCCGAGCCACACAAGTCACCCCATCTTGAATTCCCCTAGGCCTGTAGATTTCAGAAATGCACAGGTTTGGTAGGTTTCCCTAGGTGGCGGCTGAGCTACAGGCCAAAATCTACAGGTAGGCACTTTGCAAAAAACACCTCTGTTTTCCTTCAAAAATTTGGCTGTGTCCACGTTGCGCTTTGGGGCGTTTCCTGTCGCGGGCGCTAGGCCTACCCACACAAGTGAGGTATCATTTTTATCGGTGAGACGTGGGGGAACCCTGGGTGGAAGGAAATTTGTGGCTCCTCTCAGATTCCAGAACTTTCTGCCACAGAAATGTGAGGAACATGTGTTTTTTTAGCCAAATTTTGAGGTTTGCAAAGGATTCTGGGTAACAGAACCTGGTCCGAGCCACACAAGTCACCCCATCTTGGATTCCCCTATGTCTCTAGTTTTCAGAAATACACAGGTTTGATAGGTTTCCCTAGGTGGCGGCTGAGCTACATGCCAAAATCTACAAGTAGGCACTTTGCAAGAAACACCTCTGTTTTCCTTCAAAAATTTGGCTGTGTCCACGTTGCGCTTTGGGGCGTTTCCTGTCGCGGGCGCTAGGCCTACCCACACAAGTGAGGTATCATTTGTATCGGGAGACGTGGGGGAACGCTAGGTGGAAGGAAATTTGTGGCTCCTCTAAGATTCCAGAACTTTCTGCCACAGAAATGTGAGGAACATGTGTTTTTTTAGCCAAATTTTGAGGTTTGCAAAGGATTCTGGGTAACAGAACCTGGTCCGAGCCACACAAGTCACCACATCTTGGATTCCCCTAGGTCTCTAGTTTTCAGAAATGCACAGGTTTGGTGGGTTTCCCTAGGTGGCGGCTGAGCTACAGGCCAAAATCTACAGGTAGGCACTTTGCAAAAAACACCTCTGTTTTCCTTCAAAAATTTGGCTGTGTCCACGTTGCGCTTTGGGGCGTTTCCTGTCGCGGGTGCTAGGCCTACCCACACAAGTGAGGTATCATTTTTATCGGGAGACGTGGGGGAACGCTGGGTGGAAGGAAATTTGTGGCTCCCCTCAGATTCCAGAACTTTCTGCCACAGAAATTTGAGGAACATGTGTTTTTTTAGCCAAATTTTGAGGTTTGCAAAGGATTCTGGGTAACAGAACCTGGTCCGAGCCACACAAGTCACCCCATCTTGGATTCCCCTAGGTCTCTAGTTTTCAGAAATGCACAGGTTTGGTAGGTTTCCCTAGGTGGCGGCTGAGCTACAGGCCAAAATCTACAGGTAGGCACTTTGCAAAAAACACCTCTGTTTTCCTTCAAAAATTTGGCTGTGTCCACGTTGCGCTTTGGGGCATTTCCTGTCGCGGGCGCTAGGCCTACCCACACAAGTGAGGTATCATTTTTATCGGGAGACGTGGGGGAACGCTGGGTGGAAGGAAATTTGTGGCTCCTCTCAGATTCCAGAACTTTCTGCCACAGAAATGTGAGGAACATGTGTTTTTTTAGCCAAATTTTGAGGTTTGCAAAGGATTCTGGGTAACAGAACCTGGTCCGAGTCACACAAGTCACCCCATCTTGGATTCCCCTAGGTCTCTAGTTTTCAGAAATGCACAGGTTTGGTAGGTTTCCCTAGGTGGCGGCTGAGCTACAGGCCAAAATCTACAGGTAGGCCCTTTGCAAAAAACACCTCTGTTTTCCTTCAAAAATGTGGCTGTGTCCACGTTGCGCTTTGGGGCGTTTCCTGTCGCGGGCGCTAAGCCAACCCACACAAGTGAGGTATCATTTTTATCGGGAGGCGTGGGGGAAGGCTGGGTAGAAGGAAATTTGTGGCTCCTCTCAGATTCCAGAACTTTCTGCCACAGAAATGTGAGGAGCATGTGTTTTTTTAGCCAAATTTTGAGGTTTGCAAAGGATTCTGGGTAACATAACCTGGTCCGAGCCACACAAGTCACCCCATCTTGAATTCCCCTAGGCCTGTAGATTTCAGAAATGCACAGGTTTGGTAGGTTTCCCTAGGTGGCGGCTGAGCTACAGGCCAAAATCTACAGGTAGGCACTTTGCAAAAAACACCTCTGTTTTCCTTCAAAAATTTGGCTGTGTCCACGTTGCGCTTTGGGGCGTTTCCTGTCGTGGGCGCTAGGCCTACCCACACAAGTGAGGTATCATTTTTATCGGTGAGACGTGGGGGAACCCTGGGTGGAAGGAAATTTGTGGCTCCTCTCAGATTCCAGAACTTTCTGCCACAGAAATGTGAGGAACATGTGTTTTTTTAGCCAAATTTTGAGGTTTGCAAAGGATTCTGGGTAACAGAACCTGGTCCGAGCCACACAAGTCACCCCATCTTGGATTCCCCTATGTCTCTAGTTTTCAGAAATACACAGGTTTGATAGGTTTCCCTAGGTGGCGGCTGAGCTACATGCCAAAATCTACAAGTAGGCACTTTGCAAAAAACACCTCTGTTTTCCTTCAAAGATTTGGCTGTGTCCACGTTGCGCTTTGGGGCGTTTCCTGTCGCGGGCGCTAGGCCTACCCACACAAGTGAGGTATCATTTGTATCGGGAGACGTGGGGGAACGCTAGGTGGAAGGAAATTTGTGGCTCCTCTAAGATTCCAGAACTTTCTGCCACAGAAATGTGAGGAACATGTGTTTTTTTAGCCAAATGTTGAGGTTTGCAAAGGATTCTGGGTAACAGAACCTGGTCCGAGCCACACAAGTCACCACATCTTGGATTCCCCTAGGTCTCTAGTTTTCAGAAATGCACAGGTTTGGTGGGTTTCCCTAGGTGGCGGCTGAGCTACAGGCCAAAATCTACAGGTAGGCACTTTGCAAAAAACACCTCTGTTTTCCTTCAAAAATTTGGCTGTGTCCACGTTGCGCTTTGGGGCGTTTCCTGTCGCGGGTGCTAGGCCTACCCACACAAGTGAGGTATCATTTTTATCGGGAGACGTGGGGGAACGCTGGGTGGAAGGAAATTTGTGGCTCCCCTCAGATTCCAGAACTTTCTGCCACAGAAATGTGAGGAACATGTGTTTTTTTAGCCAAATTTTGAGGTTTGCAAAGGATTCTGGGTAACAGAACCTGGTCCGAGCCACACAAGTCACCCCATCTTGGATTCCCCTAGGTCTCTAGTTTTCAGAAATGCACAGGTTTGGTAGGTTTCCCTAGGTGGCGGCTGAGCTACAGGCCAAAATCTACAGGTAGGCACTTTGCAAAAAACACCTCTGTTTTCCTTCAAAAATTTGGCTGTGTCCACGTTGCACTTTGGGGCGTTTCCTGTCGCGGGCGCTAGGCCTACCCACACAAGTGAGGTATCATTTTTATCGGGAGACGTGGGGAAATGCTGGGTGGAAGGAAATTTATGGCTCCTCTCAGATTCCAGAACTTTCTGCCACAGAAATGTGAGGAACATGTGTTTTTTTAGCCACATTTTGAGGTTTGCAAAGGATTCTGGGTAACAGAACCTGGTCTGAGCCACACAAGTCACCCCATCTTGGATTCCCCTAGGTCTCTAGTTTTCAGAAATGCACAGGTTTGGTAGGTTTCCCTAGGTGGCGGCTGAGCTACAGGCCAAAATCTACATTCTTACATCTTTGCAAAAAACACCTCTGTTTTCCTTAAAAAATGTGGCTGTGTCCACGTTGCGCTTTGGGGCGTTTCCTGTCGCGGGCGCTAGTCCTACCCACACAAGTGAGGTATAATTTTTATCGGGAGATGTGGGGGAACGCTGGGTGGAAGGAAATTTGTGGCTCCTCTAAGATTCCAGAACTTTCTGCCACAGAAATGTGAGGAACATGTGTTTTTTTAGCCAAATTTTGAGGTTTGCAAAGGATTCTGGGTAACAGAACCTGGTCCGAGCCACACAAGTCACCCCATCTTGGATTCCCCTAGGTCTCTAGTTTTCAGAAATGCACAGGTTTGGTAGGTTTCCCTAGGTGGCGGCTGAGCTACAGGCCAAAATCTACAAGTAGGCACTTTGCAAAAAACACCTCTGTTTTCCTTCAAAAATTTGTCTGTGTCCACGTTGCGCTTTGGGGCGTTTCCTGTCGCGGGCGCTAGGCCTACCCACACAAGTGAGGTATCATTTTTATCGGGAGATGTGGGGGAACGCTAGGTGGAAGGAAATTTGTGGCTTCTCTCAGATTCCAGAACTTCCTGCCACAGAAATGTGAGGAACATGTGTTTTTTTAGCCAAATGTTGAGGTTTGCAAAGGATTCTGGGTAACAGAACCTGGTCCGAGCCACACAAGTCACCCCATCTTGGATTCCCCTAGGTCTCTAGTTTTCAGAAATGCACAGGTTTGGTAGGTTTCCCTAGGTGGCGGCTGAGCTACAGGCCAAAATCTACAGGTAGGCACTTTGCAAAAAACACCTCTGTTTTCCTTCAAAAATTTGGCTGTGTGAACGTTGCGCTTTGGGGCGTTTCCTGTCGCGGGCGCTAGGCCTACCCACACAAGTGAGGTATCATTTTTATCGGGAGGCGTGGGGGAACTCTGGGTGGAAGGAAATTTGTGGCTCCTCTCAGATTCCAGAACTTTCTGCCACAGAAATGTGAGGAACATGTGTTTTTTTAGCCAAATTTTGAGGTTTGCAAAGGATTCTGGGTAACAGAACCTGGTCCGAGCCACACAAGTCACCCCATCTTTGATTCCCCTAGGTCTCTAGTTTTCAGAAATGCACAGGTTTGGTAGGTTTCCCTAGGTGGCGGCTGAGCTACAGGCCAAAATCTACAGGTAGGCACTTTGCAAAAAACACCTCTGTTTTCCTTCAAAAATTTGGCTGTGTCCACGTTGCGCTTTGGGGCGTTTCCTGTCGCGGGCGCTAGGCCTACCCACACAAGTGAGGTATCATTTTTATCGGGAGACGTGGGGGAACGCTGGGTGGAAGGAAATTTGTGGCTCCTCTCAGATTCCAGAACTTTCGGCCACAGAAATGTGAGGAACATGTGTTTTTTTAGCCAAATTTTGAGGTTTGCAAAGGATTCTGGGTAACAGAACCTGGTCCGAGCCACACAAGTCACCCCATCTTGGATTCCCCTAGGTCTCCAGTTTTCAGAAATGCACAGGTTTGGTGTGTTTCCCTAGGTGGCGGCTGAGTTACAGGCCAAAATCTACAGGTAGGCACTTTGCAAAAAACACCTCTGTTTTCCTTCAAAAATTTGGCTGTGTCCACGTTGCGCTTTGAGGCGTTTCCTGTCGCGGGCGCTAGGCCTACCCACACAAGTGAGGTATCATTTTTATCGGGAGGCGTGGGGGAACGCTGGGTGGAAGGAAATTTGTGGCTCCTCTCAGATTCCAGAACTTCCTGCCACAGAAATGTGAGGAACATGTGTTTTTTTAGCCAAATTTTGAGGTTTGCAAAGGATTCTGGGTAACAGAACCTGGTCCGAGCCACACAAGTCACCCCATCTTGGATTCCCCTAGGTCTCTAGTTTTCAGAAACGCACAGGTTTGGTGGGTTTCCCTAGGTGGCGGCTGAGCTATAGGCCAAAATCTACAGGTAGGCACTTTGCAAAAAACACCTCTGTTTTCCTTCAAAAATTTGGCTGTGTCCACGTTGCGCTTTGGGGCGTTTCCTGTCGCGGGCGCTAGGCCTACCCACACAAGTGAGGTATCATTTTTATCGGGAGACATGGGGAAATGCTGGGTGGAAGGAAATTTATGGCTCCTCTCAGATTCCAGAACTTTCTGCCACAGAAATGTGAGGAACATGTGTTTTTTTAGCCAAATTTTGAGGTTTGCAAAGGATTCTGGGTAACAGAACCTGGTCCGAGCCACACAAGTCACCCCATCTTGGATTCCCCTAGGTCTCTAGTTTTCAGAAATGCACAGGTTTGGTAGGTTTCCCTAGGTGGCGGCTGAGCTACAGGCCAAAATCTACAGGTAGGCACTTTGCAAAAAACACCTCTGTTTTCCTTAAAAAATGTGGCTGTGTCCACGTTGCGCTTTTGGGCGTTTCCTGTCGCGGGCGCTAGTCCTACCCACACAAGTGAGGTATAATTTTTATCGGGAGATGTGGGGGAACGCTGGGTGGAAGGAAATTTGTGGCTCCTCTAAGATTCCAGAACTTTCTGCCACAGAAATGTGAGGAACATGTGTTTTTTTAGCCAAATTTTGAGGTTTGCAAAGGATTCTGGGTAACAGAACCTGGTCCGAGCCACACAAGTCACCCCATCTTGGATTCCCCTAGGTCTCTAGTTTTCAGAAATGCACAGGTTTGGTAGGTTTCCCTAGGTGGCGGCTGAGCTACAGGCCAAAATCTACAAGTAGGCACTTTGCAAAAAACACCTCTGTTTTCCTTCAAAAATTTGGCTGTGTCCACGTTGCGCTTTGGGGCGTTTCCTGTTGCGGGCGCTAGGCCTACCCACACAAGTGAGGTATCATTTTTATCGGGAGATGTGGGGGAACGCTAGGTGGAAGGAAATTTGTGGCTCCTCTCAGATTCCAGAACTTCCTGCCACAGAAATGTGAGGAACATGTGTTTTTTTAGCCAAATGTTGAGGTTTGCAAAGGATTCTGGGTAACAGAACCTGGTCCGAGCCACACAAGTCACCCCATCTTGGATTCCCCTAGGTCTCTAGTTTTCAGAAATGCACAGGTTTGGTAGGTTTCCCTAGGTGGCGGCTGAGCTACAGGCCAAAATCTACAGGTAGGCACTTTGCAAAAAACACCTCTGTTTTCCTTCAAAAATTTGGCTGTGTCAACGTTGCGCTTTGGGGCGTTTCCTGTCGCGGGCGCTAGGCCTACCCACACAAGTGAGGTATCATTTTTATCGGGAGGCGTGGGGGAACTCTGGGTGGAAGGAAATTTGTGGCTCCTCTCAGATTCCAGAACTTTCTGCCACAGAAATGTGAGGAACATGTGTTTTTTTAGCCAAATTTTGAGGTTTGCAAAGGATTCTGGGTAACAGAACCTGGTCCGAGCCACACAAGTCACCCCATCTTTGATTCCCCTAGGTCTCTAGTTTTCAGAAATGCACAGGTTTGGTAGGTTTCCCTATGTGGCGGCTGAGCTACAGGCCAAAATCTACAGGTAGGCACTTTGCAAAAAACACCTCTGTTTTCCTTCAAAAATTTGGCTGTGTCCACGTTGCGCTTTGGGGCGTTTCCTGTCGCGGGCGCTAGGCCTACCCACACAAGTGAGGTATCATTTTTATCGGGAGACGTGGGGGAACGCTGGGTGGAAGGAAATTTGTGGCTCCTCTCAGATTCCAGAACTTTCTGCCACAGAAATGTGAGGAACATGTGTTTTTTTAGCCAAATTTTGAGGTTTGCAAAGGATTCTGGGTAACAGAACCTGGTCCGAGCCACACAAGTCACCCCATCTTGGATTCCCCTAGGTCTCCAGTTTTCAGAAATGCACAGGTTTGGTGTGTTTCCCTAGGTGGCGGCTGAGTTACAGGCCAAAATCTACAGGTAGGCACTTTGCAAAAAACACCTCTGTTTTCCTTCAAAAATTTGGCTGTGTCCACGTTGCGCTTTGAGGCGTTTCCTGTCGCGGGCGCTAGGCCTACCCACACAAGTGAGGTATCATTTTTATCGGGAGGCGTGGGGGAACGCTGGGTGGAAGGAAATTTGTGGCTCCTCTCAGATTCCAGAACTTCCTGCCACAGAAATGTGAGGAACATGTGTTTTTTTAGCCAAATTTTGAGGTTTGCAAAGGATTCTGGGTAACAGAACCTGGTCCGAGCCACACAAGTCACCCCATCTTGGATTCCCCTAGGTCTCTAGTTTTCAGAAACGCACAGGTTTGGTGGGTTTCCCTAGGTGGCGGCTGAGCTATAGGCCAAAATCTACAGGTAGGCACTTTGCAAAAAACACCTCTGTTTTCCTTCAAAAATTTGGCTGTGTCCACGTTGCGCTTTGGGGCGTTTCCTGTCGCGGGCGCTAGGCCTACCCACACAAGTGAGGTATCAATTTTAACAGGAGGCGTGGGGGAACGCTGGGTGGAAGGAAATTTGTGGCTCCTCTCAGATTCCAGAACTTCCTGCCTCAGAAATGTGAGGAACATGTGTTTTTTTAGCCAAATGTTGAGGTTTGCAAAGGATTCTGGGTAACAGAACCTGGTCCGAGCCACACAAGTCACCCCATCTTGGATTCCCCTAGGTCTCTAGTTTTCAGAAATGCACAGGTTTGGTAGGTTTCCCTAGGTGGCGGCTGAGCTACAGGCCAAAATCTACAGGTAGGCACTTTGCAAAAAACACCTCTGTTTTCCTTCAAAAATTTGGCTGTGTCCACGTTTCACTTTGGGGCGTTTCCTGTTGCGGGCGCTAGGCCTACCCACACAAGTGAGGTATCATTTTTATCGGGAGACGTGGGGAAATGCTGGGTGGAAGGAAATGTATGGCTCCTCTCAGATTCCAGAACTTTCTGCCACAGAAATGTGAGGAACATGTGTTTTTTTAGCCAAATTTTGAGGTTTGCAAAGGATTCTGGGTAACAGAACCTGGTCCGAGCCACACAAGTCACCCCATCTTGGATTCCCCTACGTCTCTAGTTTTCAGAAATGCACAGGTTTGGTGGGTTTCCCTAGGTGGCGGCTGAGCTACAGGGCAAAATCTACAGGTAGGCACTTTGCAAAAAACACCTCTGTTTTCCTTCAAAAATTTGGCTGTGTCCACGTTGCGCTTTGGGGCGTTTCCTGTCGCGGGCGCTAGGCCTACCCACACAAGTGAGGTATCATTTTTATCGGGAGACGTGGGGGAACGCTGGGTGGAAATAAATTTGTGGCTACTCTCAGATTCCAGAACTTTCTGCCACAGAAATGTGAGGAACATGTGTTTTTTTAGCCAAATTTTGAGGTTTGCAAAGGATTCTGGGTAACAGAACCTGGTCCGAGCCACACAAGTCACCCCATCTTGGATTCCCCTAGGTCTCTAGTTTTCAGAAATACACAGGTTTGGTAGGTTTCCCTAGGTGGCGGCTGAGCTACAGGCCAAAATCTACAGGTAGGCACTTTGCAAAAAACACCTCTGTTTTCCTTCAAAAATTTGGCTGTGTCCACGTTGCGCTTTGGGGCGTTTCCTGTCGCGGGCGCTAGGCCTACCCACACAAGTGAGGTATCATTTTTATCGGGAGACGTGGGGGAACGCTGGGTGGAAGGAAATTTGTGGCTCCTCTCAGATTCCAGAACTTTCTGCCACAGAAATGTGAGGAACATGTGTTTTTTTAGCCAAATTTTGAGGTTTGCAAAGGATTCTGGGTAACAGAACCTGGTCCGAGCCACACAAGTCACCCCATCTTGGATTCCCCTAGGTCTCTAGTTTTCAGAAATGCACAGGTTTGGTAGGTTTCCCAAGGTGGCGGCTGAGCTACAGGCCAAAATCTACAGGTAGGCACTTTGCAAAAAACACCTCAGTTTTCCTTCAAAAATGTGGCTGTGTCCACGTTGCGCTTTGGGGCGTTTCCTGTCGCGGGCGCTAGGCCAACCCACACAAGTGTAATATCATTTTTATCAGGAGGCGTGGGGGAACGCTGGGTGGAAGGAAATTTGTGGCTCCTCTCAGATTCCAGATCTTTCTGCCACAGAAATGTGAGGAACATGTGTTTTTTTAGCCAAATTTTGAGGTTTGCAAAGGATTCTGGGTAACAGAACCTGGTCCGAGCCACACAAGTCACCCCATCTTGAATTCCCCTAGGCCTGTAGTTTTCAGAAATGCACAGGTTTGGTAGGTTTCCCTAGGTGGCGGCTGAGCTACAGGCCAAAATCTACAGGTAGGCACTTTGCAAAAAACACCTCTGTTTTTCTTCAAAAATTTGGCTGTGCCCACGTTGCGCTTTGGGGCGTTTCCTGTCGCGGGCGCTAGGCCTACCCACACAAGTGAGGTATCATTTTTATCGGGAGACGTGGGGGAACGCTGGGTGGAAGGAAATTTGTGGCTCCTCTCAGATTCCAGAACTTTCTGCCACAGAAATGTGAGGAACATGTGTTTTTTTAGCCAAATTTTGAGGTTTGCAAAGGATTCTGGGTAACAGAACCTGGTCCGAGTCACACAAGTCACCCCATCTTGGATTCCCCTAGGTCTCTAGTTTTCAGAAATGCACAGGTTTGGTAGGTTTCCCTAGGTGGCGGCTGAGCTACAGGCCAAAATCTACAGGTAGGCCCTTTGCAAAAAACACCTCTGTTTTCCTTCAAAAATGTGGCTGTGTCCACGTTGCGCTTTGGGGCGTTTCCTGTCGCGGGCGCTAAGCCAACCCACACAAGTGAGGTATCATTTTTATCGGGAGGCGTGGGGGAAGGCTGGGTGGAAGGAAATTTGTGGCTCCTCTCAGATTCCAGATCTTTCTGCCACAGAAATATGAGGAGCATGTGTTTTTTTAGCCAAATTTTGAGGTTTGCAAAGGATTCTGGGTAACATAACCTGGTCCGAGCCACACAAGTCACCCCATCTTGAATTCCCCTAGGCCTGTAGATTTCAGAAATGCACAGGTTTGGTAGGTTTCCCTAGGTGGCGGCTGAGCTACAGGCCAAAATCTACAGGTAGGCACTTTGCAAAAAACACCTCTGTTTTCCTTCAAAAATTTGGCTGTGTCCACGTTGCGCTTTGGGGCGTTTCCTGTCGCGGGCGCTAGGCCTACCCACACAAGTGAGGTATCATTTTTATCGGTGAGACGTGGGGGAACCCTGGGTGGAAGGAAATTTGTGGCTCCTCTCAGATTCCAGAACTTTCTGCCACAGAAATGTGAGGAACATGTGTTTTTTTAGCCAAATTTTGAGGTTTGCAAAGGATTCTGGGTAACAGAACCTGGTCCGAGCCACACAAGTCACCCCATCTTGGATTCCCCTATGTCTCTAGTTTTCAGAAATACACAGGTTTGATAGGTTTCCCTAGGTGGCGGCTGAGCTACATGCCAAAATCTACAAGTAGGCACTTTGCAAAAAACACCTCTGTTTTCCTTCAAAAATTTGGCTGTGTCCACGTTGCGCTTTGGGGCGTTTCCTGTCGCGGGCGCTAGGCCTACCCACACAAGTGAGGTATCATTTGTATCGGGAGACGTGGGGGAATGCTAGGTGGAAGGAAATTTGTGGCTCCTCTAAGATTCCAGAACTTTCTGCCACAGAAATGTGAGGAACATGTGTTTTTTTAGCCAAATTTTGAGGTTTGCAAAGGATTCTGGGTAACAGAACCTGGTCCGAGCCACACAAGTCACCACATCTTGGATTCCCCTAGGTCTCTAGTTTTCAGAAATGCACAGGTTTGGTGGGTTTCCCTAGGTGGCGGCTGAGCTACAGGCCAAAATCTACAGGTAGGCACTTTGCAAAAAACACCTCTGTTTTCCTTCAAAAATTTGGCTGTGTCCACGTTGCGCTTTGGGGCGTTTCCTGTCGCGGGCGCTAGGCCTACCCACACAAGTGAGGTATCATTTTTATCGGGAGACGTGGGGGAACGCTGGGTGGAAGGAAATTTGTGGCTCCTCTCAGATTCCAGAACTTTCTGCCACAGAAATGTGAGGAACATGTGTTTTTTTAGCCAAATTTTGAGGTTTGCAAAGGATTCTGGGTAACAGAACCTGGTCCGAGCCACACAAGTCACCCCATCTTGGATTCCCCTAGGTCTCTAGTTTTCAGAAATGCACAGGTTTGGTAGGTTTCCCAAGGTGGCGGCTGAGCTACAGGCCAAAATCTACAGGTAGGCACTTTGCAAAAAACACCTCAGTTTTCCTTCAAAAATGTGGCACAAAAAATCGTAAAAATGGGGTATGTCCCAGTAAAATGCCAAAATTGTGTTGAAAAATTGGGTTTTCTGATTCAAGTCTGCCTGTCCTGAAAGCTGGGAAGCTGGTGATTCTATCACCGCAAACCCTTTGTTGATGCCCTTTTCAGGGAAAAAACCACAAGCCTTCTTCTGCAGCCCATTTTTCCCATTTTTTTAAAAAAAACGAAATTTTCACTGTTTTTTGGCTAATTTCTTGGCCTCCTTCTGGGGAACCCACAAAGTCTGGGTACCTCTAGAATCCCTAGGATGTTGGAAAACAAGGACGCAAATTTGGCGTGGGTAGCTTATGTGAACAAAAAGTTATGAGGGCCTAAGCGCGAACTGCTCCAAATAGCCAAAAAAAGGCTCGCCACAGGAGGGGGAAAAGGCCTGGCAGCGAAGGGGTTAATATGAGAGCCAGGCAGCTAAACTGCAGCTCACGCTAACTTAAGGCCTATAAGGTTTTAATATAAATGCAATATCGCAAGTGTTAATACAAATCATAGCATGAACAGTTTTACTTATTATTATCAGTTCACGTATATCTCCGTGACCACACACATTATAGTCGTAATTTAGATGCACGTTTAAGCAAACACTAATTATTGTTGTTTTCTATGCAGCATCATTAAGCATTGATATAAGCATTTTACTTTTAGTATATGTAATATTTAAACTACGCTCTCTCAGTCCCTCCTCTGATGACGCTCGTCATCACACCAACCTTTCCCTTTGACCTTTCACCTTTAATTTTTCACCTTGCGCATAATGCGCATTTCAACATCTTGCCCTTTATGTGAACTCTCCCAAATTTCATTAAACATTTTCTCTCTTTCACTTTCTTTGTTTCTTTTGGTTCTTTTAGTCCAATTTTTCTTGATTTTGCCATTAATTTTGCATGCTCCCTATAGTCCTAATAGACAGGCCAAAACAATTAATAAACCCATTAATATTTTTGCGAGTACCCCATTCCAAATATTAGTAAACCAGCTCCCTACTCTGGCAATTCCCTTTCCAAATTTCTCCCAAACTCCAGGTTCCTCCACATCCTTCAAATCTGTACTATCTCGAGTAAGGTTAGTAAGCATACCTCTGATCTTTTTACTATTGTACGGAATGAACGAGCAACAATGGCGCTCGTTAAGCATCTTGCAGACCCCTCCACTCTTTGCTAAAAGAATGTCTAAAGCAAGCCGATTTTGAAGAGTCATAGCTCTTTCTGCAGCAAGTTCAGTATCCATCAGGAGTATAGCCCCTGTAAAAATTGTCAGCATGTTATCCACGATAGTAGACAACTTTTGAATCTTCATAGAATTCAAGATAACCCCCACTGAAGGGATTATAGCTCCAAATATGTCACTGATGACAGCAGCCACTGATTCTCGTTTTTGTCTAGGATGTTGTAATTCAGACGTTTTAGGTATTTGTTTTAAATCATCAATCTGGTAAATCTTTGGGAAAACTATTCCCAAATAACATGTCCCATACCATCCCTTAGGAAGACGGTAATGAGCGTTTAGCCCACAGATGTAATAGATCCCAGGGATCGCTGGATCCTGTCCATTCAACATAAATGTCCATTTACTCTGAAACATAAACACGTCTACATTCACTCGTTCCCACAAACAAATTGTCTTGCTCGGATTTTGGCCTATATATACAAAGCCTACCTACATGTAATGCATCTATAGCTAGTTTGCCTTGTGTTTTGATTGCAGTGTAAGCATAATCATTTGCATATGTGCGTTTTTCTAATCCTTTTTCTAATCTTTCTTTCAATGCTTTGCGTCTATCATCAGTGTGATCTAAAAAACTTTTCTCTACAGGTGATAGCAGGCAAGTCAAATTATTGCGATGTGCATAAGCAGTTTCAAATGTAAGCGTCGGCTCGAAGAATACTCTAACTATTTTGATATCATGCTCTTTAGCTTACTTATTCAAGAATTCAATCACAGGCACAAAAGAAAATACAACATCCAGATTTGAATAAAAATATTGCACATGCTCTTGATTATAGAACCTTGTTAATAGCAAGCTGCAACTAATCCCGTAGGTTAAAGGAAGGCTATGGTAATTAACCCCTTCTTGTACAGATGAAGGAATTTTAGTGCACACATAACAGTCTTTCGCATCCATGGTCTCCACATACTCATTCAGCAAGCGATAGAAGACATTAGTAGAAAGTTCCCCTTTTGAATTAGTTCCCTCATGTAAGAGTCTTGCATCCTGCTCAAATCTTTCCCACGGTGTTAGTGTTGTAGTTTCAGGTTTTCTAGTAGCATTAATAGTCTCTTTCTCTATCCATGGCATACCCACAATCACTCCCACAATTATTATTGCACATACGACACCTATTATACGACCTAGCCAACCACATACCTTACTTCCCTTATTACTACCTCTATTCTAAGCCATGTCCGTATAGAATCAGATAGCAGAATAACAATCAACTAGAGGATGCTTTAAAACTCTTTTTTTTTTTCTTGCGTGTATTTACAGCGTTTTCACTCGCACCAGGATCCCTTTTGTCAAATCAGGTTAGCAGCTTGTCGTAATTAGGTTTCTCAAAGCCAAATCCGGTCTTAGTGTCACATTAGGTAATTTATAAAGTCTCTTTTTCTCAGTTTGCGATTTCGATTTTTAACCAGGTTTTCCTTCAAATCAGTTCAGGTACCGTAGTATTGGCCTGGTACTTCTCGATCAAAACAGAATGCTAGGAATTCTTGTTGCCATTCAGATGTTGTAGCATACGCCCATTCAGGACCTGTATATCTTCTGTTTGCGACTCTCTTTCTTTTCAGCCTTCGTTCACCTTGTTGTTCTCCTTCACTTAGATCTTCCACTCGAAATGTATCGTTTTCCTCTATTATTGTTTCACTTGATGTGTCTCTTATTCTGAAGAGTGGTTTTTCTGGCCAATTATCACCTATATGCGTTTTCTTTCGATGTGTCTTTTCAGGACGTTGGACAGCACCCTCCTCTTGTGATATGGCGTTTTTACTTGATGGACCTGCAGCTGGCTCAGGAGACTCTGGTGTGCTCTGATTTCTCTCTCCAATTTCTCCTTCTTCTTCTTCTCCTTCTTCTCCTTCTTCGCCTGGGTCTGTGCCCGGTTCGAGTTCTAACCCGTATCTGTCTACTTCTGGGAGAACCTCTCCTTGATTTAGTTCTCCTGCTGCCTCTACTGAGATAGGCGCTCTGTCACCTCTTTCGAACTCATTCACTGTTTGAGGGACGAGGCTGTTCTCAGTGGGCCCTCCGGCAGTCTCAGTTCCTTCTTGACTGTTTTCTGGCCCTGAGACTTCTCCTCCTGAAGATGTTGTGCCGGAAACTTCAAGTTCCTCTTCAGTAGAACACGTCACCTTTTTTGTGTGACTGGCATGTATCCAGTTTGGAACTCCGGCACACTTTACAGCAGTAGTAGTAGTCAAGATTACTTGGTACGGACCTTTACAACGTGGCTCGAGACACGACTTTCTCACGTGTTTCTTGACAACCACCCAGTCACCGGCTTGTAGGGTGTGGCCTGGATCGCCAATCGGTGGCAATGTGTTAGCTTCCACCTGGTAAGAGAAAGAGCAAATCACATCAGCCAAACCTTTGCAGTAGTCCAACACCATATCATCTGTGTTATTCACTAGAGCATTTGCAGGTACTGCTGGCAGCCTCATAGCTCTACCCATGAGGATTTCATGGGGGGATAGTCTTGTTTTCTTGTCTGGGGTGTTTCTCATTGACATCAGCACTAAGGGTAATGCATCTGGCCATTTCATATTGGTAGCTGCACACATTTTTGCCATTCTCGATTTCAGAGTACCATTCATTTGCTCTACTAGTCCTGATGCTTCGGGGCGATAGCTACAATGCAGCTTTTGTTCAATGTCAAGTGCGGCACACAGGAGTTTAGTCACCTCATTGTAGAAGTGTCTGCCCCTATCTGACTCTATAGAGACCGGAAACCCGAACCTTGGTGTCAGTTCTCTAAGTAGTAATTTTGCCACAGTAAGACTGTCATTCCTACGTGTGGGGTATGCCTCAATCCAGTGACTGAAAACCCACACAATCACCAGCACGTACTTCAACCCTCCGCAGACAGGCATTTCAATGAAGTCCATTTGCATTTTGCTAAATGGACCGCCAGATCTCCCGATGTGGCTCAAAGTTACCACCGTTCCTTTTCCAGCATTCATCTGTTGACAGATGATGCACCTGTGACAAATGACCTCAGCAGCATGTCTGAATTTTGGATTAAACCAGTCTATTTTAAATGACCTGATCATTGCATCTCTCCCAAGGTGAGCCTGTCCATGGTATAGCCTGGCGAACTGAGATAGAAGACTGTTTGGCAAGACTAATTTTCCTTCCTCTGAGACCCACAAATCGTCAGCCCTTTGTACACATTGCATTCTTTGCCAGGAAAGTTTTTCCTCTTTGCCTGCACGACTCTGTAATGTTTTTAACTCATCCAACGTGTCAACCACCGGTAATGCAAGGTTCAGACATGTGTCATTTTCAGTTTGCGGTAACAATTCCCACTGCTCTTTGAACGATATACAGTTCAATGCGCAAAACCTTGCGACTTTATCTGCATAACCGTTTCCCATAGACACAAAGTCTTGTGATCTAATATGAGCACTGCATTTCACCACGGCAATTTCAAGAGGTAACGGAATTGCATGTAACAAATCCTTTATTTGTTAGCCATTTTTCACAGGAGAACCAGAAGAGGTCATAAAACCTCTCTGTGACCAGAGTTGACCAAAATCATGTACGATTCCAAATCCGTATCTGCTATCAGTATAGATAGTGACTCTTAGATTCACAGCTACGTGGAATGCCTTGGTAAGGGCAATTAATTCGGCCACTTGAGCGGAAAACACTTTCTCGAGCCAGGAGGCTTCAATGATACCAGCTATGGTGCATACCGCATAGCCAGCTCTCAGTGTTCCAGCAGAATCTCTTAGGCAGGACCCATCGACAAACATCATACAGTCATTTTCTTTCAACTGCGTGTCCTGAATGTCTGGACGAGGTTTGGTACATAGCTCAGTTACCTCTAGATAGTCATATTCAAATTCTTCCTCATTTTTGATTTCAGTGTTTTCAGCAGGAAGTAAAGTTGCCGGGTTCAATACAGTGCATCGTTTGAGAGAAACATTTGGTGACCCCAATATGATTGTCTCCTATCTAGTGAGACGAGCATTTGTCATGTGTTGAGTTTTAGTTCGAGTCAACAGAATTTCAACTGAGTGCGGAACCATTACTGTTAGGGGGTGTAGGAAAGTACCATTTTGCCTGGCATGTTACCCCCATATTTCACTGTATATATGTTGTTTTAGTTGTATATGTCACTGGGACCCTGCCAGCCAGGGCCCCAGTGCTCATAAGTGTGCCCTGTATGTGTTCCCTGTGTGATGACTAACTGTCTCACTGAGGCTCTGCTAACCAGAACCTCAGTGGTTATGCTCTCTCATTACTTTCCAAATTGTCACTAACAGGCTAGTGACCAATTTCACCAATTCACATTGGCATACTGGAACACCCTTATAATTCCCTAGTATATGGTACTGAGGTACCCAGGGTATTGGGGTTCCAGGAGATCCCTATGGGCTGCAACATTTCTTTTGCCACCCATAGGGAGCTCTGACAATTCTTACACAGGCCTGCCACTGCAGCCTGGGTGAAATAACGTCCACGTTATTTCACAGCCATTTACCACTGCACTTAAGTAACTTATAAGTCACCTATATGTCTAACCTTTACCTGGTAAAGGTTGGGTGCTAAGTTACTTACTTAGTGTGTAGGCACCCTGGCACTAGCCAAGGTGCCCCCACATTGTTCAGGGCAAATTCCCCGGACTTTGTGAGTGCGGGGACACCATTACACGATTGCACTATACATATACATACACACTATACATATACACTATACACTCCGAACATGGCCATGTAACATGTCTAAGATCATGGAATTGTCACCCCAATGCCATTCTGGCATTGGGGAGACAATTCCATTTTCCCCCGAGTCTCTAGCACAGACCCGGGTACTGCCAAACTACCTTTCCCGGGGTTTCACTGCAGCTGCTGCTGCCAACCCCTCAGACAGGTTTCTGCCCTCCTGGGGTCCAGCCAGGCTTGGCCCAGGAAGGCAGAACAAAGGACTTCCTCAGAGAGAGGGTGTTACACCCTCTCCCTTTGGAAAAAGGTGTCAGGGCTGGGGAGGAGTAGCCTCCCCAGCCTCTGGAAATGCTTTGATGGGCACAGATGGTGCCCATCTCTATATAAGCCAGTCTACACCGGTTCAGGGATCCCCCAGCCCTGCTCTGGTGCGAAACTGGACAAAGGAAAGGGGAGTGACCACTCCCCTGACCTGCACCTCACAGGGGAGGTGCCCAGAGCTCCTCCAGTGTGCTCCAGACCTCTGCCATCTTGGAAACAGAGGTCCTGCTGGCACACTGGACTGCTCTGAGTGGCAAGGGCCAGCAGTTGACGTCAGAGACTCCTGATAGGCTCTTACCTGTGTTGCTAGCCTATCCTCCTTCCTAAGTAGCCAAACCTCCTTTTCTGGCTATTTAGGGTCTCTGCTTTGGGGAATTCTTTAGATAACGAATGCAAGAGCTCATCAGAGTTCCTCTGCATCTCTCTCTTCACCTTCTGCCAAGGAATCAACCGCTGACTGCTCTGGACGCCTGCAAAACCGCAACAAAGTAGCGAAGATGACTACTGCAACCTTGGATCGCTGATCCAGCCGCCTTCTCGACTGCTTTCCTGGTGGTGCATGCTGTGGGGGTAGTCTGCCTCCTCTCTGCACTAGAAGCTCCGAAGAAATCTCCCGTGGGTCGACGGAATCTTCCCCCTGCAACCGCAGGCACCAAAAGACTGCATCACCGGCCCTCTGGGTCCCTTCTCAGCCCAACGAGCTTGGTCCCTGGAACTCAGCAACTCTGTCCAAGTGACTTCCACAGTCCAGTGACTCTTCAGTCCAAGTTTGGTGGAGATAAGTCCATGCCTCACTACGCTAGACTGCATTGCTGGGTACCGCGTGATTTGCAGCTGCTCCGGCTCCTCTGCACTCTTCCAGGATTTCCTTTGTGCACAACCAACCCTGGGTCCCTGACACTCTAAGCTGCAGTGCACGACCTCCTGAGTTGTCCTCCGGCGTCGTGGGACCTTCTTTTGTGACTTCGGGTGAGCTCCGGTTCACTCTTCTTCGTAGTGCCAGTTCCAGCACTTCTGCGGGTGTTGCCTGCTTCTGTGAGGGCTCCTTGTCTTGCTGGATGCCCCCTCTGTCTCCTCACGCAATTGGCGACATCCTGGTCCCTCCTGGGCCACAGCAGCATCCAAAAACCCTAACTGCGACCCTTGCAACTAGCAAGGCTTGTTTGCGGTATTTCTGCATGGGAACACATCTGCAAGCTTCTTCATGACGTGGTACATCCATCCTCCAAAGGGGAAGTTACTAGTCCTCTTCGTTCTTGCAGAATCCACAGCTTCTACCATCCGGTGGCAGCTTCTTTGCACCCTCAGCTGGCATTTCCTGGGCATCTGCCCACTCACGACTTGAGTGTGACTCTTGGACTAAGTCCCCTTGTTCCACAGGTACTCTCGTCTGGAAATCCATCGTTGTTGCATTGCTGGTGTTGGTCTTCCTTGCAGAATTCCCCTATCACGACTTCTGTGCTCTATGGGGAACTTAGGTGCACTTTGCAACCACTTTTCAGGGTCTTGGGGTGGGCTATTTTTCTAACCCTTACTGTTTTCTTACAGTCCCAGCGACCCTCTACAAGCTCTCATAGGTTTGGGGTCCATTCGTGGTTCGCATTCCTCTTTTGGAGTATATGGTTTGTGTTGCCCCTATACCTATGTGCTCTCATTGCAATCTATTGTGACTGTACATTGCTTGCATTGCTTTCTATTGCTATTACTGCATATTGTTGGTATTGTGTACATATATCTTGTGTATATTTGCTATCCTCATACTGAGGGTACTCACTGAGATACTTTTGGCATATTGTCATAAAAATAAAGTATCTTTATTTTTAGTATATCTGTGTATTGTGTTTTCTTATGATATTGTGCATATGACACCAGTGGTATAGTGGGAGCTTTGCATGTCTCCTAGTTCAGCCTAAGCTGCTCTGCTAAGCTACCTTTTCTATCAGCCTAAGCTGCTAGACACCTCTTCTACACTAATAAGGGATAACTGGACCTGGTGCAGAGTGTAAATACCCCTTGGTACCACTACAAACCAGGCCAGCCTCCTACAGGGGGTATCCCATGACTATGCCTTCACATTGTGTAAGGCTCTGACCAACTGCTGCAACTGCGCACAAACAACCCGGTAAGGCTGCTGCGACAGGGTCCAAGGTAGCTGAAAAATATGCTACAGGGCGATTTGCATCTCCATGGACCTGTGTTAAGACAGACAAAGAACAAGCATCACGTTCATGACAAAACAACAGAAAAGGTTTTGTATAATCAGGTATTCCTAACGCTGGTGCCCTGCACATACATTCTCTTAACTCCATAAATTACTCAAGTTCTTCCTTAGACAAGGCTATGGTATATGGATCATCTTTGATCTCTTTGCCTGTCAGTTTTATCAAAGGTTTCGAAATGATTGAGAAGTTGGGTATCCACTGACGACAGTAGGCCACCATTCCCAAAAACATCCTGACATCCCTTTTTGTCGTTGGAGAGTTCATTTGCAAAATGGCTGTTATTCTTTCCTTTGATATTCTCCTGGACCCTCTTTCGATCAAGTGCCCTAGGTATTTCACCTCCTTCTGACAGTATTGCAGCTTCCTGGGTGACACCTTATGTCCATTTTTTCCCAAATGGTTCAGTTATGCAATGGTATCGTATTTACAACTGTCCCTAGTTTTGGATGCAGTCAGCAATTCGTCAACATATTGCACAAGAGTCGAATTAAAAGGCAGTACCAGGGACTCTAAATCCTTTTTCAATATCTGATTGAAGATGGACGGTGACTCAGAAAACCCTTGAGGAATTCTGCACCAACTGTACACCTTATCCAGAAATTTGAAACTGAATAAAAATTGGCTATCCTCATGAAGAGGTATCGAAAAGAAGGCTTGTGACAAATCTATGACAGTAAACCATTCAGCATCACAGGGAACCTGGAACATTATTACTGCTGGATTGGGTACCACAGGGCAGCACTTTACCACAATTTCATTTATTTTTCTCAAATCTTGTACAATTCGAACTTTCCCACAGGGCTTCTTTAAACCCATTATGGGAGAGTTGCATGGACTGCTCAAAACCTCTTTCAGAACTCCCTGTCTGAGAAAATCTGCAATTATCTGTGACACTTCAATGAGAACATCTTGTGTCATATGATATTGTGGCACCTGAGGGAATACCACATTTGGTTTTATCTGGACTTTAACTGGCTCTACCTCTTTTATTAGTCCTACCTCCTTTCCGGTCAGATCCCATACCTTCTCTGTTACTGTCCCCTGTAACTCAACAGGCAAATCAATCAAGGTAAGCATTGGGAACAGAGTAATCAAAGGGTAATCTTCGTTAGCTGTTCCTGTGTCTTCTTCTGAGAACTGTCCTTCATCTCCCTCATCATCACTATTTGTCTGCACTTCGATTCCGTCATTGGAACAGGTAATTGAGCATTTTGTCTTGCACAGTAAGTCCCTTCCCAGTAGGGATACCGGACTCGAGTCACAGACTACAAATCTATGTAGCCCCTGAAAGTTGCCGATCTCAACTTGCACTGGATCCGTAATCGGGTTTGTCAGATACTGGTTTGCTACTCCAACCACTCTTATGGTACGCCCTGAAAGGGACAATTTTGGAACCTCTGCACTTCTGACTGTAGAGCGTGTGGCTCCTGTTCAACCAAGAAAGAGACCTTGTAACCCATCACCTTTCCTTCCACATATGGACCCCTCTGATCCACCTCTAAGGATGCTGCAAGCCTACACTCTTCACTGTCCGAACTATCATCTGACCATTCTCCATTCATTCCATTTTCACCTCGTAATGGGAATTGTTGTACTGTATTATTTTGACTCGTTACCTGACCTGTGACCTGCTGAGGAACCATTACCTGTTGCTGTCCCATCAGAGCCATTGATAATTGCATTTGCTGTCTAGGTACCATGGGAATCTGCTGTTGTACTGGTTGCATTTGCACTGACTGAAAACGCGGCATTTGTATCTGTTGCATGGGCTGTACCCCTTGCATTTGTACTAGATTGTTCTGAAAATTCGGGTTTTGATGTCTCATTTTCGGGCCTCGTACATTTTGTAAAGTACCGACATTAGCACTTTGCTGAACAACACCATCCTGCACCATATTCGGGCACTCCCGTTTCCAGTGCCCCACGCCCCCGCATGCGTGGCATGGTGACATCTTTTTCACTCCTTGTACGTCATTTTGAACCACAACAGTATTTAAGTCTGGACCGCGATTCATAAACCCTCGACCTCGACCCTTCGGCTGTGTCTGAAACACACCATTCATTTGCGATTGTTGCTGTATCATTTGTTGAACCCCGTTTCCCTGTATTACTGCCTGTGCAGCCCTTATCTGCATTACCATCACCTTTTCTTTCAACTTCTTTTGCTTCAACTCAATCTCATCACTACAGTATTTTGCATACTGCAACACCTCATCAATCGGCTTTGCTTGCCAACAAATCAAATGATTCTTAATCATCTGGCTAACCTCTGGTCTCAGTCCTTCGACGAATCTGAACACAAGATGGTTCATGTCTTTTGGTTCAATAGTCTCAGTACCACTGTAGTGTTTGAATGCCTTTAGCAGTCTCTCATAGTAAGCATGTATTGATTCCTTAACTTCTTGAGAGGTTCGGTCAATTTTCTGCCAATCAGTCACCTTCGGCGACACCTTTTGCTTCTAAAACTCAATCACCTTATGGTAATACTTCATCACCTCTTCGGTCACCTTATCTCTTGCCGGTTCCTTCGTCGGCCAATCTACCCCTCTCTTGCACTCAAGCCACAAATCAGGCGGAACAATGATCTCAAACAAGGTATTCAAGTCTTCCCAGAGACACTTTGCAAGTTTCACAAATCTATCTGTTTGCTGATACCACTCGATCGGTTTCTCTCTCAATCTGGGATAATCGTTAGTGAAAGATAGGATGTCTCCTCTGGACCATGGTACATGGACCAAGACACCACCAGCTGTCTCTCTCATAGGAAATATTTTTACTGAATCCACATCAGGGGAGGCATTAGCTTGGTTAGACCCCGGACTGTCACCCTTTTCTTTGTCTCTCTTCTTTGCCCACCTGCCTTCCCATTTTTCCAGTGCACCCCAAATTTGCGCACTTTGCAACAATTCTTTCAAATGTGCCTTAATTCCCGCAGACCTCATGTGCTCAAAGTCTTTAGAATCAAAATCTAATCTGTAACTTATTTTCAGGTGTTTAGTATTTCCGATATCAATATTGTATTTATCTGCCAGGTTCGCTAATCTCTGATGCACCTTGCCTACTTCTTTGGTAATTTTGGGGCATAGGAATCTTAATTCTGCTTCCGTGTATGACTCCAATCTGTTTACTCCCATTGTACCTTCCACTAATTCAGCAGCCTCTGCCCCTAATCTTACAAAGTTCAGGTATTCGTCTTGTTTTTCTTTTTCTGGTTCAACTGTGACAACTGCAGCCTTTTGTGAAGTATAAGTCTTTTCTAGCCATTCATTTAGCTGTTGAACTGTGAAACCCTGCAATGAGATGTTCCCTGCATGTATCATCGGTGAATGTGAGGTATTTTCTGAGGGGTTAAGACCCCTAGCCCTGCTTGACGCATTGCTTCTATGGGTGCTCCCACTGGGCTAAGGTCCATTAAAGACCTCGGCTGTTCGATTGCTTGCTCACCGGGGGCCATTATCTGGGGAGTCCCCATAGACCCTCCTCTTATCACATCTTGAGTCATTACTCCCTGGTCACATACGGCAGTTTTACCCTGCGCATACAATGGCACTGGTGGACCCACAGTAATCGGCAATGATATGGCGGCAGGTGTCTGACCTGGTCCCAGACTTCGTGGAGCAGCAACTCCATAGGTCTGTTCTAAATTACCCGGGACAGGTACTAATGGCGGACCCACTACTGGGTTATACCCTGATATCAGCTGTGGTTGCGGTTGGGATAATAATTTTGGAGTTGACTCAATCTGCACTAATTTTGATTTTTTATATATCGGGTCTGGCGGCACTATCAGATTTGTAGTAGTCTCAAGTACTGGAACGTCTGGGTAGATTCTCTGTATCTGCGGTGGAGGTTGCAACTGTATCGGTATGTCCGGTGAAGTGGGTACACTGACACCATTCTGTATCGAATCCGTATCGCTAGTCTGTACTGTATCAGCAACTCCCTTTTCCTACGTCTGGTTCACAGGATCCATGCTAGTGCTTGGAGCACTATCGCTCACCGCATAAGGTGGCGGGCGATCATGTAGTAATCTGTCCATAAATTCCTCATCATCTGAATCATCTTCCTCTTCCCAAGGTCTTTTATTCTCTTTAGATTTGTCTGAGTCTTTATCTGTTTTACAGGAGGCTTTCTTTCCCTTTGCTTCTTCTCCTTGTGTTATTGCTGGGAACAGTTTTATTCCATCGACTATTCCCCTTCTCCACATTTTACTCTCGTCATCCCATCTAGCCTCTGCATATGACTTTTCTGCCCTTCTCAGCCTTCTCTGAAGCTTTTCTTGCCTCTGTTTAAGGGCCATTAGCTTCCAAACCGCTAAAGCCTCGTACTGTGCTGGCCTTGGAGGTGGTTTCTGGGTACTTTACATCCACCTTACATTTTCTAGCACCCTCGTATTGAATGTTCCATATTCTGGGAACGCTAAACATCCCTCTTTCTCTGTCAATTTGCGCCACTGTTTCATCCATAAACATGGCGCTACACCTTTTTCTTCCATGACTATATAGGCCGGAGTACCTTCAGGCGGTGTAGGCTCCCCCTCAGTCGCTATAATATATGCGTCTCTTCTTCAGAGCACTCTTGAAAGCTTTAACAAAGTTCATTTTGCGATTTTCTCTTGTTTGTATTTTAATCAGAAATGACTTAGTTCCCAGGACACTCTTCACCCACCTTTCTCAACCTATTGCCTCTCATGGATGGCAGCCAATCCGTGCGCGACCCCTCTCGACAACTTGACCTATCTCACCGCGGCACCACTGACGTCACACTCACAAACACTGCAGCTGACAAAGTCTTGCGGCTCGTCCGCTCCTCACTAAATTCATACAAACTAATGCAAATTATTGTGAGCTCCTTAAATGACAACACAAATCTGCCGGTTTACTACAGGAAGGGTAACACATTCGCTTCAGAACTTTACAGAGATTTCACTTGAAGCCTCAGCCGCTACTTTCTCCTTATCAGTTCCTGCATACGCAAGCAGAATTCGACCCGCAAATTCTACTCTCGACTTGTCAATGGCTCGTCCTAGTGCACTTTAGAATTTGCCAAATCTCCATCGAAGGTTTCACACATACATTTACTCAAACTTGACTTGTCAACCACGCCCGATTGACCTATTAACCGCACAGATTACAACATAAACCCAAGTGTCTCCTACACTTGTCAACATACTCCGGAGTCTTAGACCACGACGGGTCTGTACATAAACAACCAACCACGTGGATAATTTTGAGCACCAAGCACCACACTCATATGAAGTACGCCGACTTCCCTACTCTCATACTGCAGAGTACGCCCACTCCTACTAAAACAACATTTATTTGGCCTAGATACACACAAATTTCACAATCACCTGCAAAAAAGGCATAAGCTAAGCAAGCGCAAGAAACCCTAAAACACACTCTATGGCACCGAGAACATCCCCAACTCACTTAGGCAGGCTCCAAGATCCCGGGAAAGTCATGGTGAATTTAGAAACCCATCATACCTCCAATTTGCATTATCAAAGAAAAACAAATTAAACAATGATTCTCCGTCCTAGGGCCCCAAAGGGCCAAAACCGTCGCTCTGCTACCAGAACTGTTAACGCGTCCTTTTATGTTAATTTATTACACATTAGGACTCCTTAGAGGCCAATGAATCTTGTGACCCAGTCGTGAGACACCGTAGGACGAGATATCTGATCAATATGTCAAGCAATATATCGATAATGTCATCAATATTTACCACTACAATGCACTTTACTTTGGATAAAGACATTAATCAAATTGTCGACGCAACCATGACCTTTCAGCCATGAATAACCACACCTGTTGATAGAATTTTATGAATTTTATTTCCTATTGATTACAATCTACGAGCAGATGAATTAATCTCAATACCAGGAAACAGAAGAGCATAGTCATAATATGGCAACTGTGATAAGATTTCATTAATGCAAGAATCACAAACATAAGAACATAACACGGCGTGAACATAGATCAGAATACAGCAAATATCATATATGTCTTAGTTCAGCAAACCGTAACGTCAGTCTTTGTCTATTTATGTCAGTCAGAGAGATCACCTAACCTAACCACTAATTAGCATTAGCATGTTGGGCTTCATGAAAAACAATTTAGAACACCAATTTGGAAAACATCTAGCTATGGTCCCTAAAAAATGAGCAGTTGGTACCTAGAAAGGAAAAGCAAACAGACAAATTACAAATCGCATTGTCATAATTACCCTCCAATGATTAGGTCAGCACACAGGATCAGTCTTCGTCTTCAGGACATCAGTTGAATCGCCATCAGTCTAACCTCATCTAAAGTACAGGGGACACTTCCCTCATAAGGAGGAGAAGTGTGAAGGGGCAGTCTATGGGTGAGGATAGTTTATTAAGTCTCAAAGTCACCAAGCAGAGTGACAGAGTTTCTGGATAAAATCAATAGCATTCCCTACCTAGTTCTAACGACCTTTCTGTGACATGGGTTTTTATCCCTTTTTCGCAATACCTTCCCCCAAAATTCTATTGGACATTTAATATACCCCACTATCTTTAACCTATCAAATCATACATTAGGTAATCCTAATTGTCACCCTATGATAATTCATAACACTTTGATTGGTCTTCATAATTAACGTCTTCGGTGGGGGCACATCCGGCAGTTGCTTCATGGTTTGGCACGTCTTCTCGGATCATGAGTTCCTTTGTTCATGGTTTAAACGTCCTTGTACATTACATTAATCTACATTTGTTTCAACTTCTTATATAAAACCTATGCCAAAGCAGCAAGCATGCGGATGGGAACGGAATCACAAAAGATACATGAATCTACCAAGTTGGAAGAAAAGAACATTTGCAGGGTCATGGCCCTTTGCGAGTCAGCACACTGAAAAACAGAAAGAAAATGCCTTTAATATGAGAGCCAGGCAGCTAAACTGCAGCTCACGCTAACTTAAGGCCTATAAGGTTTTAATATAAATGCAATATCGCAAGTGTTAATACAAATCATAGAATGAACAGTTTTACTTATTATTATTAGTTCACGTATATCTCCGTGACCACACACATTATAGTCGTAACTTAGATGCACGTTTAAGCAAACACTAATTATTGTCGTTTTCTATGTAGCATCATTAAGCATTGATATAAGCATTTTACTTTTAGTATATGTAATATTTAAACTACGCTCTCTCAATGCTACATACAAATATTATAAATACACATTAAAATAATGGCATGCTTGGTGCAATCTTCTGCAAACATTTTGCTTTCACCCCTCCTGTTTTGCCTACACCTGATTGGCATCTTCAATTCACTCGAAAGTCCCAAGTAAATGGTACTCCATGTAACTAGGACCTGCAAATTAAATGCTACTAGAGAGCCTGTAGCACTCATTGTGCCATACAATGAAGTGGCCTTGTATAAGATGCCTCAGGCCTGCCACTGCAGCCTGTAGGGTAGTTTTAAACTGTCATTTCAACCTGAAAGAATACTCCTTTTGCTATTCCTAAACATTTATTTTTAATACTTACAAGGCACACCTAAAGTAGGCCCTAAAGGCTTATAGGGCAGGGCGCTTTGCATTTGAAAATTAGGACATGGGTGCTTACGTTTTACATTTCCTAACAGTGGAAAACTCCCAAAGTCATTTTTCACTGTTGAAAGACCTATCTCTTCCATTGATCAACACTGGATGTGGGGAGTTGGTTAGGACTGCAGCGTCCTTGATGCAGCCCCCATAGTCCTGTCACACTCTCTCTCTCTCTCTCCATCCAATAACGGGATGGAAGAGAGAGAGATATTGTCACTGCAGTGGTCTCTCCAGGCAATCACTTCACAGAGTCAGACTTGCAAAATGTTTAGTACGAATGTTATAGTTACGCTTGAATGCAGAACAGAGTAGAGTCACTTCTGGCCTAATAATGAAGCTCTTGTGCTGTCACTCAGTAGGTTAAAGGTCCTAATCTTAGTATAGCTTGGCAGTGTGTTTGTTTATTTACTAGTGTTTTGACTGTTAAGCTTTCCTAGTGATGGAACATTCACGTTTCTTTCCAAGCACATGCGTGGGTTGACTGTCATATGCATGTCTGGAAGCATCACAGTAAGGAGTCACCTATAGGCTAAAGGTTAAGGTCAAAGTTGAGAGTACTGCTCCAAATGTGTCCATGCTCATTTTCCTTCTTTAATTTATTTTACATTTCAAAAGTTTAAGGTTCATACCAAAAGGTGATTTCACTCATTTTAAATGACAAATAAAATTATATTTTTTATTTGTCCTAAAATATTTCATTTTACATACATCATTCATCAAACCTAATAAACCACTCTCTCCCTCTCAGGTTCTCTCTGTCAATCTCTTTCTCTTAATTTCCTTCCATCTCTCTCAATCAGTCACTTTCTGTGTCTTTTTTTCTCCCTCTCTCTCTCTCTCTCTCTCTCTCTCTTTCTCTCTCTCTCTCCTTCTCTTTCCCTCTCTCTCTATCTCTTGTATTCCATCATGGAATGGAAGAGAGAGAGATAGAGATTGTTATTGCAATGATCTCTCCATACAATGTCTTCAAAGAGTCAGATTACCAAAATGTTTGATAAGAAGGTTATAGCTATGTTTGGCTGCAGAATAGAGTCATTTCTGGTCTAATGGTCAAAGTCTTGTGTTGTCACTCAGTAGACACAATATTCTAATCTTAGTATTGTTTGGTAGTGTGTTTATTTTCTAGTGTTTTCACTGTTAAACATTCCTAGTGATGGAACATTGAAGTCTTTTTCCCCTCAAAAGCCGTGGGTTGAATGTCATAGCTATGTATGGACACTGCACAGTCAGTAGTCACCTCTGGACTAGTAGGTAAGGTCTCAGACATGCTCAGTGAAAGGTCAAGAGTTATAGTCTAGGTGAGCCTGTGGTCATTTGCTGCTTTAGTGTCTTTTTACCTACAAATATTTAAGTTGCATGCTGAAAGGTGATCTCATTCTTTTTAATTGACAAAAACATTTTTCTTTTCAATTTGTCTGGAAATATCTCAAGTACATAATTCATCAAAGGCTTAATCTCGCTCTCTCACTCTCTCTCTCAATCTCTCACTTTTTCTCTCTCTGCCTCTCTCTGTCTCTCTCTGTCTCTCTCTCTCTCAGGGTTGGGTTGTTAGGAGGGGTAGTCGCAGGGACTGGCCACAAGCAAGGCCCTGCAGCCAACCCTACCATGCATAGCCAAAGGGCGTGCATAGTGGGTTGTTATAGGGGTTTAGCTATAGGGTGTGGCATGAGGCCAGGCCCTGTGGCCAACCCTACTACGCATAGGCAAAGGCCGTGCATGGCGCAAGGTTGGGTGGTTAGAGGGGTTTTCCAGTGCAAGGCGATGGTTGGATTAACGTATAGTTATGAAAATTACTATATGGTTGTTAGAAATGAGGTTTCTGGTTGGCTAGGGTATGTACCTAAGCCAGGCAGAACCCACCCACTCGAGTCAGGGCAAGGGAGTTACCCATCTGAGATAACCCCTGCTCACCCCCTTGGTAGCTTGGCACGAGCAGTCAGGCCTAACCCGGAGGCAATGTGTAAAGCATTTGCACAACACACACAACACATGTGACACAAGATGTACACTAAAAAGTAAACACAACACAGAGCTATGTAAAAATAAACTGTATTGCACAAAACATAATTAGACCAACATTACACATCAGTAATACCGGGCAACCTTAGCAGTTGTCAGAACGTTACACAAGTTACTAATACTCTGCAGGAATAAGCAGTTGTCACATTAGAACACGTACATACTCAGGATTCTGCAACATAAGCAGTAATCAGAAATTACAGTAAAGAAATCTATGTACTTGCCATGAATACCTCGTAAATATCCATCAAATGGAACATTAGAGAACATATCACAAGTCATAAAAAACATATCAGTATGTCATGCCCATAAAAGGAACATCAGCACACCTATATAGCGCCATAAAAGTAGGTAGATAACATATAAAACTCCCAACAGTCCATACTAAGCTCCCAGAGCAAATATGTACCCAAAAGTACCTGGTTTTATGAAGAAAAAGCACTCCTATGCATAAAATGGGGGCCACGTGGTGGTCCTGGGGGGAGAGGACGGTCTGCACCCCCTCTGTTGTGGAAAACAGACCCCTCCTGAGGCCTGTGATCTCTGCCCACCCCCGGGCCTGCACTGGCCCTCCAACAAAGCGGGGGCGAAATAATGCCCACGAACCACCAAGGTTAAGTAACTGGGGCAATCGTGCCCCTAAGGCAGTGGCTGGGGGGAAAGGAACTCCCTTTCTGCTCCCCGTGCCCTGCGTTGTGCACAAAGATGAACCGCCTCAAGGGAGGACGAACCTCCCGAGGCTGGAATCCCCTTCAGTCAAGAGGGAAAGGAGATGGTGTACGCTGCGAGCTCATCAGAGCCTGGCGCTGCACTGGCTTCTGGCCCCGCTGCGCGAACTCCTCTCGGGCCGTGGCAGTGACTTGGGCTTAAGAGTAGGCACTCAGTGGTGCCCCAGGGGCGCTCCTTAGTGCGAACCTTACCCCAACAGGAGCACGCGGGTTTCGGTTTACTCTTCCTCATACCCCGGGGGCACTGATTGGAGTACGAGGCAAAGCGATCATTATGAGTGATGCCCAGGCTGCGCCAGTGATCTTCTTTGGCAGTGAGTTGCCCCCGAGCCCTTAGGGCCCCACAAAAGCGCAGCACTCAGCGCTCAAAGAGGTTAAGGAAGCGCTACATACTGCAAAAGAGGCCAGGCAAAAAGGTGAAGCACCCCTCATGATGGGGATCCTGGCAGGGGTCAGGGTCCACGGCACCTTGCCTCCTGGGCACAAATAAGAACCAAAAAGAAGCACAGGGCTGATGGGCCCAAATACAGGCCAGCAAAAGGGATGCAGATGGTGGCAGTTCCTCCTAGTGACCAGGTAGGTCACAGGTCAGCACAGCACCAGCAGTTCAAGGTGGTCCTGGTGAGTCCTCTCAACAGCGTCCTGTGTCCAGTTCCAAGTACGTTTTATGGAGCCCCAAGAAAGTCTTTCAGTCTTCAAGAGTGTCTACATTGTGGGAAAAATTCCCCTGTACTTATAGTTAGTTTGCAGTGTCTCTTACAATGAGGAGGAGAGGGGGTTCCAACCAGTTACAACTGGTTCTGGGAGTGCTCCTTCTCTCCTCCAGCACGGGCTCCAAACATTAATGGGGGGTAAACAACCCTATTGTGTGAGGCCAGGGCACAGCCTTTACAAATGCAGGTGTGCCCCGCCTCTCCCTTCTCTCAGCCCAGGAAGATTATACAATATGTAGATGCACCTCTGTGACACCTCCACTCTCCCTGTGTACAGGCTGTCTGAAAAGTATGCACAAAGTCCCAACTGTCAGTCTGCCCAGACGTGGATTGGAGTCAAGCTGCAAAAACACCGTCATAAGCACAGATAAATGTGTACTTTCTAGAAGTGCCATTTCCGTAATAGTAATAAAAATACAGCTAAGCAGCATTTCTCATCACTATCACAACCATACCAAACATGCCTATGCTACCCTTCAGAAATCAGACAATACCTCCTACACAGAAGGCAGGGCATTTCTAATGCAATCCTATAAGAAGGCAGCACTCACAGCAGTGAGACACTACCAGGACAGGCCAAGCAACCAGGCACATGTCCTGCCTTTTACATACATGGCACCATGCCCGTAGAGCTAGCTAGGGCATACCTTAGGAGTGACTTACATGTAGTAAAAGGGGAGTTCTGGGCCTGGCAAGTAAATTTTGATGCCAGGTCCCTGTGGCAGAAAACTGTGCACACAGGCCCTGCGCTACCAGGCCTGAGATAGGTTTGAAAGGGTACTTCAGTGGGTGGCGCAAGCAGCGCTGCAGGCCCACTAGTAGCATTTAATTTACAGGCCCTGGGTATAGGGATATCACTTTACAAGGGACGTACTGGTAAATTAAAGATGCCAATTAGGTATAAGCCAATCATACTAATATACGAGGGAGAGCACATGCACTTTAGCACTGGTTAGCACTGAAAAAGTGGTCAGAGTCATAAAGTCAGCCAACAAAGGTCAGAAAAATAAGGAGGCAAAAGGCAAAAAGTCTGGGGAATGACCAGGTAAAAGGGCCAGGTCCAAAAATGGTAAAAAAACATAGAAACTCACTGAAAAAAAACTAAGGTTACAGGGATGTTATAGTTCAGAAATAGAATTAAAGAAAAACATTGAAATTCACTTAAAAAGCAAAGGTTACAGGGACGTTATAGTTACGCTCACAATTGAAACATACCAAACCATAGAAATTCACCTGTTGTAGTTAGAGTTTTCTCAAGTAATCATAACATTTGTCCTAAGATAACTATAACTCATGCCCTCGCCATGCACTGCTAATTGTCCCACAAATTAGAGCACGCATGACATCGTTGATAACATCATCCTTAGGGTACAAATACTTTTCAGTCTGGTTTGACTTCTGTATGGCAGTAGTAACCTTAGAAGTCTGTAGGAAATTGGGTTACTGGTTGAGGGAGATAAATCCTTACTCAATCCACAATCACAATTCTCTGTTAGAGTGAAGTCACAAGCAAACCCTAAAATATCCTGTGCTCACCCCCCTGGTAGCTCAGTAGAGAGCAGTCAGGCTTAACCTAGCGGTAATGTGTAAAGCATTTATGCAGCACTTCAAATGGTAATAAAGTAAATAAATAATTTAGGCTAAGATTTTCAAATGGATTTCTATGAACACCAAAGAAACGGTCACCCAGGCTCTTACCACAAGTGGATTTGATGATGGAAATTAATTCTATGCTGGCATTCCAGCCTCCATCCTAAGTTGACTCCAAACCAACCAGAACGCTGCTGGCAGACTCATCTTGAACATTCCACTTAATGCCCACATCTCACTGTACCTCCATGCACCCCACTGGTTCCCTGTCCTGTACTCCACAAACTTTGATCAGCATACCTCAACCACCACTTCAACTGCTACCAAACCACCAAACTCTTTTGGTCAGCCTCTCAGGCTACTTCTTGCACCCCTCTCATCAAGAAGACAAGAAATGGGGGAAGATTCTTCTCACACATCACAGCCAAAGCCTGAAATGTCTTCCCGCTCTAGCACAGACCTACCCCCTCCCTGAAAGACTTCCAAAAAAAGCGAAAGACCAGGCGCTTTCTGAAAAAAGGCATGATTCTATCCGTCCACCTCCTCAGGCCCTCACCCTACTCAGCACCTGGATACCTTTGCAGGCACACTTTAAAGATCAAAATAGCATATCATGACAAGACCAAAATGACAAAAATCCAGTGCTTGGAACTGGAGATACGCAATTTTATAGCTATAAGTAAAAACAGTTTCTAAAAACACAAAGGGCCTCATTACACGTTTGGTTGCCAGACCGTCTTAGCGGCTGCCACCAACAGACCACCATGTTGGCAGTCACACAGACTGCCGCATTATGAGTCACACAGGCATAACCTCCAAAGGTCAGACAAAAAAATTACCCCGCCAGGAATCTGGAGGGTGGGAAATAGGCAGTCCGACTACCAGCACCGCCAGCCCGTCAACCAACCGACTGTATTTCAAGTCAAAATTCACAATGGTGATCCTGCCATGGCGATTTTCCAATGGCGGTTTGAACCAACAAGGCGGTGGTTGGTGGTCAGCACAGTAACACACTAAAGCACATTGGATGCATTTGAAAATAACACAGCTGACACACATCCACACACTCTACACTCTACCTTCAAATCACACTATAAAACACACCCCTTCACACACCACCATCCTTTGATCTACAATGCCACACACAGCAAGACAGAGCTTGTATAAAGAAAATCCAAACCATAGATTAGTCACCCCTTTAATTTTCACAACTACATATCCTACATCCCCAACACACACCCATGAAATCCAGTTGCACCTCCCATTCCCTGTCCACTGCTCAGCACCCAGCAGCCTTCAATACAGGTATTCATCCAACACCACTGTGTCACCTCAGAAAAATCCCTCTTTCACAGATGATGAGTTAAGAGTCATGGTGGATGAGATCATAAGAGTAGAGCCACAGTTATTTGAAGCCCAAGTCCAGCAAACTACTACCGCAAGGAAAATGGAAATCTGGCAACGGATAGTCAACAGACTAGATTCTGTAGGCACCTCCCCGAGCACAAGGGACAACATCAGGAAGAGGTGGAACAAACTCAGGGGCAAGGTCCATTCCATGGCATCCAGACACAAGCTTGCAGTCCTGAAGACCGGCGATGGTCCCCCACCTCCTCCCCTAAAGCTCACATCATGGGAGGAGAAGGACTTCCCCAATCTGTATCCTGAGGGCTTGACAGGAATAACTGGGGGAATGGAGTCGGGTAAGTCACAGCAATGAAATATCACCAAAATGTATTATCATTCATGCTCATTGATCATCTTTTGCCATCCTTCTTGACACCCCACTCACCAGCCTAGTGTCCTCCTGTCGATAGACCTGTGTCTGCCATCTCACATGGAAACTAGACTCACCTGGGGGAACCACATTTCTGTATACTGTGTGTAGCACAGGGAATGACAGCACCACAATTCTGAGCAGGCACTGTTCTACTACTACAAAAACCAGAACAGTGTACCACATTTAAAATTACCTTGTTCTGAAAATTCCTTGTGAACGGTACTCACCTGAGAGGAGGACAACTGTACAGTGTATGGAAGTAGGACAAGCACTGACAGCAATGCCAAGCCTAGGGGGCAATAGTAGTGTGACTCCCCAGCCACCACAGTGTTCCCTGCTACAAAACACCGTTCTCCCTCTACTTACCAATGGAGTTGTACTCACCTGAGGGGAGAACAACTGTACAGTGTGTAGCAGTAGGACAGGCACTGACAGGCATACCAAGGCCAGGGGGCATTAGTAGTGTTACCCCCAGACAGAGATGTCTCAAGTAGTGTCATGCTTAGGATAATTAGCAACACAATGTCACAGGTGTCTGGTCACACCACATATTTTATTGCACTGTACTGCACATAGGCTGTTAAAATGTCTGGACAGTCATAGCCAAGAACGTCTGAGCCATAAGGAGTCAGGCCAGATATCCCAAATGTACCACCCCCCAGACCATACAGGAAAGGGCTTTGTCAGACTTCCCCCTGTAGATTAGGCTCACAGAATAGTGTATGTCTCACCAACTTGAGCTTCATCACATACCAAAACCAGGTCTGTCAACTTAACATATGCCATGGCCCATACAGAGAGCAGTACACCATTCCCAGTAGGTCCTTCCCACTACAATGAGCAAGAATCTGGTGGAATGTCACAAACCTGTGTCAGTGTTGTGTCACAGGCACACTGGCCTGCAATGAGGAAACACATTGACAGCCATAAAAAGATCTTACAGGATCAATACTGACACAGTGTGAAGGTAGAATGCATGGATTGCACAGAATGACATATTGCTAGGCCACATGATCACACACATAAGACCATTCGACCAACACACCACAGCAAACAAGTGTATTGTGTATTTTAGATTCCTACGCACCTACTGTCCAGGCTGATTGGGCACAGAATTCTTACACCCCAAATCTGTGACTTACATTACCTGGATCATTCCCTGTCCACTTCACATGTCAGACCATGTCAGACCATGCCAATGTCACAACTCTGAAATGCCTACATGCGGATGGCATGATGAAGAATCCTGGAAGAACTAATTAAATACCCAGAGTTCAGGCAGGTAAGGGCATACATAGTACCCAATTATCATTTCAAACTTCAGTTGATCCACAGACAATGCAATGAGATGGAGACAAACCACGCAGATGATTAAAGTAATCACATGTTAAAGTCTGAATTAGCTAGCAAACCTTGCCTGTATAATGCTTAGTATGATATGCCCTATCTCTTGAAAAAAGAGATACCCTACTCAACACATCCTGACCCATACACTTCCCCATACAGTCACAGTAATTACATAACATCACACTCTTACACTAAAGAAATGTAGTGATTGATGAGATCTGCCCGCATGTCTACACCTTCATCCTCATCACTGTCATCCTCACTTGACATTTCAGGGGACTCAAGGGGTGGCACTGCTGGCTCTCCCTTATCTGGAATATATGGGATATTTCTCCTCAGGGCAATGTTGTGGAGCATGCAGCAGGCCACAATGATCTTACATACTTTTCAGCCCAAGTAGAGGAGTGATCCTCCTGTCTTGTCCACACAATGAAATCTTGTTTTCAAGAGTCCAAAAGCCCCTCCACGACACGCTGTGACCTTTCACGAGTCTCATTGAAGCTGACTTCCCCTGGTGTAGTTGGGTTCCTCACTGATGTCAACAATCATGGATGATTTGGGCATGCAGAGTCTCCTGTAAGGGAATGCAACATATGTGCAACCATGAGTCTCAAGCATTGTCTCTCTAGCAAGAGACATCGCATACAAATAAACCGGACATATGTGATTAAAGAACCAGCCAGACCCTCTCTGGGTACTACCGTGCCATCAGCTGTGGAATAGCACTGTTCCGCATGAAGAAGGCATCATGAACTGAAGTTGGAGAATGGGCACATACCTGGGAAATGTAGAGGTCCAACATACAAACAACTTGGACATTGATGGAATGGAAGTTCTTCCTGTTCCTTTGGAATTGTTCATTGCCTTGCAGTAGAACGAAGGCTACATGTGTACAATCAATGGCTCCCACCACATGTGCGATGTGTGCCAAGCCAAAGAAGTCAGCCTTCACATGGGCAAAATCCTCATGTTGAGGAAACTAGATGTAGCTGTCCAGTTTTTGCAACATTGCTGAGAGGACAGCCTTCAAGACCAGACTGAACATAGGCTGGGGCATCCCAGAAGATAGTGCCACTGTATTTTGGAAAGATCCTGTGGCCAGGAAGTGCAAAACTACCAAGACTTGAGTGATGGGTGGTGTGCTATTTGGGTGACTGATGGCAGGCATCAGATCTGGCTCCAACTGATGTCAAAGATCCATAATTGACTGCCTATCCAGCCGGTATATCTGAATGATGTGTCTGTCCTCTATTGCCTGAAGATCTTCCAGTCGATGGTACACAGGAGGTTGTCTGATCCTTCCCCTCTCAGGGTAACTATGCAGGACAAAAGGAGAGTATAGCCGTCATTCAATTTGTCCCTTGCAAGATACATAACGCATGTCATAGATGAGTAGAACAGGACATGATACACAGTACACATTACCACTTTCATTTACACAGAAGTGACACATTTCCCCCTTGCATTTTCAATAAATGTGTACACATCATCTATCTTGACAGCGACAATTGGTGCATGTGACTTGCAATTTGGACTGTGAGTTAATGCCCCAAAACCTGCGTTGCCCTTGGGGGAGGGGATTGGGGAATGTGCCCCTAATCATGTTGTCACATATGGTTGGCGTCATACCTAGATGATGTAAAATAAAATTGATCAATATGACAGGATGATGCCAGAACTTATATACTTACACAGCCATAGGTTAACATTGTTACCAATGGCGGTATTAGGCCAATGACTGTGCCTGTGGGCGGTGACGGTCACTTACATGGGAAGCGTGATTGACATGTTTTGCAAAATCCCTTATTTGACTGCTGAACCTGCTGCCAGCAAGACCTCTACTACCTGAGCTGCTGTGCACCACCTCTGGAAGAAATCATGCCACGTGCAACAGGTGATAGGGTGTTTGCCTTCTCCCGTGAGGAGCTGGAGATGCTTGTGGAGGAGGTCCTACCCCTGACTGGACAGCTCTGCGGTGCACCAGAGGAGCAGGTAAGTGCCCCATGTGCAGAGCTTTTTCTGTACAACATATCTTACCTTTAGACAGCCTAGAGTTTGGCCTAGTTTGTCAGATTGTGTAGTCAAAGCCCTTTAATTGCTGTCAGTGTCCATCAATGGGTGAGTCAATGGACATGTTTCTGTAACAAGTGACAGGTATTACGTTCTGAAACATTGTGGTGAGTGTGTATTGAGTGTTCCCTGACCCATCTTGTGTTGGATGCACATAACTTGATGAGGTTTCATGACAGGCATCCCCAGGCATCTCATACCAAAAGATGTTATCAATGTGCGATCACATGTGATCGCATGACAGCAGGAGCTGAGAATGCATGTTGTATGTGTCGGTTGATTTTAAGATGAGCTCTGTGTATGTTGGCATAGTGATTTCAAACCACATCTGGTCTTTAAGACTGTTGCTCGGAAGCCAGTTCATGACCTTCCACGGCCCTCAGCACAGAACATAGGCACTACATGCCAATTTGCTGTTGGCTACATGATGTACTGTTATGCCTGTATGTGTCGGATATGGTGTTTCATGTAGGTCTTTATTCTCAGCTTGCAGAGACCCGGGCCTGTCCACTGATTAGAGTGGAAATAGTACTGTTACGCCGTGCCTCACCACGGCGTCTCTTTCTCCGACCGCGGTCGGATCGAGCTTCCGATTTTCGGAGCGCCGTCCTCCGTGTTTTTTCCCCATTTTGGCAACACATTCCAGGAAGCATGTTTTGTGCTCCTGGTCGCGTCGCCCTTACCTATTTTAGGGGATTCTCTTTTCTCCTGTCGGTGGTGGTCTCTTTCATGTCCTTTTCTTTCCTTTCTTCTTGGTTTCTGTGTTCTTCATTTTCTCTGTATTGCTGCTGGTCTCCATGTTGTCTTCTTCCTGTTTCCATTTTCCAGCATGCCCCTTTCTTTTATACTACATCCTTTTTTCCTATTCTTTTCTATGGGCTATTCCCAATTCAAGATGGTGTTGTTTCATTTCCTGTGAGGTCACTTCCTGTTTTCCAGTCTATAAGTCACTCAGTCTTGCTCTGCCTTGCGTTGCAAACATTTCCCTTTGGTGGTGCTCTTCGCTCCTGTTCGGCGTTCCTGTTTCACTATTGGTGATTTTTGCCTTTTGTCCTGTTTTCAAGTCCTGTTTTTTCTTCCTTTTCAGGAGTTCCTGTTTTGAGGTTTTTTCCCCATTTCTTGGGGTTTTTCCTCTGGGACTTCTTCTGGAGGGTACGGTCTGCTTAGGCGTCTTCTGTCAAGCGGCACCATGGCTACTAGAGAGGATCACCCCTATCTCGGATTATCCAGAACCAGCAGAAGACCAGGTGTCTTTTCCAATCCTGCATCCAGAGGTGAGAAGTCATGTGCAATTCGTGACAAGTATTGGGGGCAGGCTGTTGATCTGTGATGGATGTTTTCATCTTTGTCAATGTGTGCTACATAGGCTTGACAGGTCTCTTGATCCCACAGCCCTGATGTCACCTTCATCCAACTCACATGTGTCCTGTGCAGATTTATTGCATTTAGGTCATTGCATAAGTGGAAACATTGTGTTGCCTACTGACGAGTTATGATATGTGACTCTGTTGTCTGGGCACATAGCAGGACATGTACAATGCAGACACACAGACCCCCACATGTGTCTGCATCTGTATTTGCAAATGAACACACATGGACTGGTTTGACTCTCTGTGTTTCCACCATGGCACTCCCTTGATTGTGAGACAAGGGCGATAGTGGAGTTTGTAGGCTGGCTGTTGCTATAGCGGCTGTATGATGTGGTTGATAATCTGGAATAGTGGATGTTCATGCACATTCTTGGCTGAGGGGTTTACCTGTCAGTAGCCACTTGGTGTGATGTGTCTCATAGTGTTTCTGATCTCTGTCAGGTTGCCAGCTCATGTCCCAAACAAGTCACAGTTGACCTACCTACTCAGTGAAGGGCCTGTGCTGGGTGGTCTGTAGGGCATCATATTGGGGAGAGATTGTAGTCATGTCCCTGTGTCCAGTGACTTTTATGTGCCACACGTGGGCAGTATGGTGACAGGATGTTTGTAGCGAGGCACATTGACATGTATGTGAATCAGCCATCTTGTATGGGATTTTTTGACACGATGTCTTGTATTGTCTTCTGTATCCATGCAGTTCAACACCCAACAGAACAAAGGAATTTGGAGAGCCATCAGCAGGAAGGTGCAGACCCTGGGGGTCCACAGCTGGCGTAGTGGCCCCTGTCAGAAGCGGTGGAAGGACCTGAGACACTGGGCCCTGAAGACCCCAGAGGCCCAGCTGGGGCTTTCCTCCCAATGTGGACGGGGTGCCCATCAGACAATGACCCCCCTAATAGCCCGCATTTTGTCAGTTGCCTACTCGGAGTTGGATGGGCGTTTGAGGGCAGCACAGCAGGCACAAGGAGGTGAGTACAAGGCAAATTCCTGCTTGTCCCTTTGCCAGGTGATTGAGTAAAAGACAGACTCCTCCCCCTGACAATGAGGGATGTGTCACAGATTATATGGGAGCTTATTTTGTAGACAGGTCATGTGTTACCCACTGCTGTGCTTTTCATATTAAACCTGGGACTTAGGACAAAACTATGGGGTATCCTCAGACCTACTGCTTTGCATGGACCACAAATGGCTGTGTGAAGTGAACAAATGTTTACTATTTTGTTCTTCTTGTGGGTGCTGGTAATCTCCAACAGATCACTCTCTCAAATGTTACAGGCCAAAGGTAAGTAAGGTGAGGATCACTGTCCTTTGCCATGTGTCTGAGAATATGTGTAGGTTGACAGTTGTTACCCAGGAGCTGGTTATCTTCGGTGTATGATGGGTGCTGGTGCCTCACTGCAGCCTGGATGTGTAGGAGTCCATCATAGATGTAACATGACTTTCATGGCTAATTATTGGCAGCTGTAGCAAACTACTTTCCCTTGGTAAGTGGATAATGTGCACTAACATGAGTGATGTGTCATTGTTGCCAGCAGTCTTTGTGCCTACATGACAGAATGTGCTCCATTCTCCTTAGGATACATATCTATGCTGCTGCTTTATGCATGTGCTACCCATGTTGAGGGGATGATATCTGAAGTCTCTCACATATATGTGCATGGTGAACTGTTGTTGTAATGGTGCATCTATAATGGTGGTTCATTTAATGTGGTGCCACAGACAGGAGTGTATCTCCATCATTTGCCTTCTAACATATACTTTAAAGACTCTTAGCATGTCATTAGTCTCGCAAAACTGCAAAAGCAATGAGACACAAGACCATGTCCACTCACCTGAATTCCAGGTTCCGCAGGATTGAAGAGAATAAAACCCTCACCCCTAAACACTATTCTCTTGTATCTGAAATGAACAGGGAATGAGCGAATAGCATCCGGGGGAAAGGGATAGGGAACAGGGATTTGGAAAAGGAAGAGAAACGAAACACTGGTTCACAAAGGAGCGTCTCTGTTGTTCTAAGAAAGTTGCTTCAGGGCGTGGAGCAAGAATTCTAATACCAAAAACAAATCAAAAACAAAAGACTTACAAATATCACAGAGCCTTTCAGCAAAATAACTATAATTATTTTCATTCGATTGGGCAATCACCTAGTCTTTCAGCAAAGTCACAATATTTATTAGTGCTCAATTGCTCAACTATTAAGCACACTTTTGTAACTCACAACAAAATCTTTATAAAATCAAACTTATGAATTTGTCTTTAGTTATTTATTTTCACACATTAGACTTGCTCCAAAACAATCAGAATAAACGTTTAAGTTCGCATAGATATCGAGCGATGCTCTCAGGAGTTCACAACTCAGCTTCAATGCTGCTTTTAAAAATACTTCTCAAGCTGTCTTTGGAAAATAGTCTTGTATCACGGGTTTCTCAGCATTGATGAATGTCTTTCATAATGCACCAAAAGGTCACTAACCTAAAGAAGGCTGAAAACAGGAAGACGAGAGAGGAATTACTCGCGAATCGACTTCTCCTGTAATGTTTCGATTATTTGAGGAAGATGGAATACTGCTTGTAATTTCTCCAGCCGCTGCAAAAGTAATCTGCTCCAGAGAGGAAAGCTCCGATGAAGCCTCACACTGAAAAGATGACTCCTGAAAGAATCACGGAACTGCAGCTGAACCGGGAACACCTAACTGGTGATGTGTCATCAGACACTTGCTGGTGATGAGTCATCAAACACTTCTGATGATTCATATGAAGGAATTAGATGTCTCCATAAACCACTTGGCACACAGTTCACAAATGGAACAGCACTTGCTTTTATCAATGGAAATAAACATGCAATGTAGTGTTTCTCACAAGTTACAGAGAATTGCTGTGCTGTAAACACATGCATGACATGTTTCATTGTTCTTGATACATGCTGATTTATTTTGTGAGGTTGCAGCAAGAAGCGTGCATGTGTGAGTGCGAGTCCTAGCAGGTAGGTCCTGAGTGTGGATCCACTTTATGTTGGTATATACCCTTAATGGGAATTCATGTTGAGAAGTGCACTGCACCTGTGTAATGATTGGGGATTGTGCCCTGACTGTCTGAATGCATCATGGACTGACTTGCAGTTATGTTAGCATCACATGTGTTTGGGGACAGGGATTAATCCACAGACAAATGCCATGCTTGCCATGTCTGAGATGTGGGTAGTGATGTAGCTTCTCAAGTTGGTACCATTCTATTGGTGACTGAAAGTTCTGTGTCCCTCCAACCTACCCAGTACAGTTGTTCAGTACAAACACACTCAGATGTGAACATCGTAGTGGGCGTCAGACATTGCTGGTGTCTATCATTTTTGTGTCTATTTTTTAACATTACTTCACTGTTGTTCCTTACAATGCCACGGTTGAGGCATGTCTGAGAGACATTACTACTTCCTCCTAGACTTATTTTGTACAGGTGTCATCCGAGGAGCTGTACATTGTTGTGATGTGCCCATAGTGACATGAGCATTTTCGTGTCACCTACTCCTTGTTTTTGCAGATTTGTACCAGTGTCAGCTGCATTTGTTTTGCCACCTCTGATATTGTAGGTAGTGTAGGTCAGTGCAGAATTGATGTGTGCCTGAGCTTGTGCCTGTGTATTTGGTTGATTACCTTACAATGGCATCCAAGATTTGACTACAAGGTCACTGGGGTCTGCTTCATGTGGCGCAGATTTGAGGATAGATTGGTAACTTAGTGGTGGTATGGGTAGAGTGGTTGCTAAACTTCATCCATGCATTTGTAGTTGTTTGAGGTCCTGCTTTTCTCATGTGTCACTTTTGTAATTCCAGATGGTATGCATGGTTATGGAATGAAATATGATTGTGCCACTAGGGTGGGTCTTTTGCGGGGGGCTACTTGACATGATGGCATAGTTTGTCTCTCAGAGTTGCGATTGAAGTGTTTTCATGTCCATGTTGTGACCCTATATCTCTTTCTTTTGGCAGCATCAGCACAGGCAGGTGAAGGAGACGGGGCACAGCCGAGTGTGGAAGCATCTGACCACTGGACCTTGGGTCAAGATACATTTGACACAGAGGTCCCCAGGCTCCTAGAGGGTAAGGGTGAGGGGAGTGCCACTGAGGAGACTGGATTAGCCTCAAAATCCTCAGATTACTCCTCCAGTGGCCACACCCTAGTGGTGGCGGACCCATCAAGGAGCCCCCAGCACCATCTTTGGCCACCACCTCCATTCTATCAACGCCCTTCCTGTTGCTTTCCACCCAGCCAGCTGTGCCCGTTCACTCAAGAGGATGGGTGTCTCTTTTGCCACAGGCACCTCCGCCCAAGCCCCTGGTCCCCCTGCTGCACTCAGTAAGGAGGCTATTGACCTTTGACACATCTGTATGGGTCAGTTCGCCATCGTGAGTGCCATCCAGGGACTGGCGACCCAACTCCAGGAGACAAATGCATTCCTGGAGAGCATTCACAGTGCAATGGCTGTCCTACAGAGATCTTTTTGGGCTTTGGCCTCCACACTGACAGCAGCCAGTCACCCCTTGCCTTCCACCTCCCTCTTCCCAGTCCAAGTCCCCCGTTTCCCAACCTCACCAAAGCACATAGACAGATTCCCATCCATTCACCACAACAGACATATGGAGCGCTCACATACACAAGCACCACAAGACACACCGACATGACTCAAACAACATCCACCTGCAAGCAGAGCAACAATCACTACTTGCCCTGACACCCCCACCACCACAAGCATCACACACATGACATCTGGCATACCTACAGACACCATCACAACAGTCACTAACACCCATCTTACCCGCAGACACCACCCCAGAAGACACTTAGACCTCCACCTCTATCACCACACCTGCAGATACCACAACTATGGACGTACTTACATGCACCATATCCATCATACCTTCAGTCCCCACCCCAACAGACAGCCACCCACCTACCACGGCATACCCCAGCATCTCCACCCCCCTCAGCCCAAGACACATAAACACCCTCACTCCCCCCCAACAGACACCCACCCCACACGAGCATACCTCCCCAAACAAGCACCCAAGGCATCCACTACTACACTTCAGACAACCACTCCCTCAACCTCCAAATCCTGACCCCCTTCTGATGACTGTCCCTGTGTTTCTGACAAATGTTTCCTTTGTGAGCTAGACCATACCCCTGTCCTCTCCCTGTACCATACCTAAAAGGTCTGCATTCCTCCCCAAGGCCATCCCTCATACCTGCAAGCCCTCCCATGCCCCCTGCGAAGACCCCTACCCCACTAAGAAAAAGGCCACCCCTCCCAAAAAGGAGCCCCCCTCCGAAGCCCAAACCCCTCTGCCAAAACCTGACCTCCCCCACCCCCAGATAATCCTTGAGATGCCTTCCTGCCCCCTGGATGCCCCTTACTGTGGAGGTTACTTAGCAGTTAGGAGCCAAGTTTGGCAACCACACATTGCCATTATTTGGCATGTGTTATGGACTGGCCAAAGGCCTTGGACTTGCAAACCTTGTTTGAATAAAACCAAACAGTTGTTGTTTTTTTGGGTACATCTTTGTCCTGCAATTCCTTTCCTAGCTTTCGGTTGTTCCTGAGTGATGTGTACCTGTAGTTTGTGCCTGCTTGCTGCTCCAAGTGGTGTTGTTTGTAGTATGTGAGTTTGTTTGCAGGCCTGTTGTCCCCGAAGAGGAGGATATCTGTTGTGTGATGGGTATGTGTGTGTAGATGCGTTGTTGATGTCATGGCATAGTGTAGTGTTTGTTATGGTAAGTATTTATTTTTGTGTTGTACAATTTGGGCATGTATGGTGTTGGACTTATCCCCCTGATATGGTTATTGTTTACATGTGATGTGTGTATTCTTGGGTTTTGTTAGTGCAGACATGGAGTGTGTTGAGTTGTGCTTAGTTACTTTGCATTTGGTTTTGCATGTGTCCAATTAGGGGTGTGTCATGGAAGCTAGTTCAGGTAGAGGTATGTCCCATGGTATAGCAGTTGTATGTGCTTTGTCGACTTGCTCTTGCCCATTGTGTAGCTGTGCATGACAATAGGCTTTGGTATTGTTGTACTTGGGATCCATGTAGGGCCATTTCCTTTGTGCATGTTGTTTGAAGTCCCTGTTCAAAGTGATATGTGTCCCAGTGCAGCCTCCTTACCTGTATGATCCTGATGATCCAATCCTAACTGTGCAGGATATTGTTTTTCGGGTATACTTTGTCTCTTTTGTCTATTTGTTTCTGTATTTTGTGCACGGCATTGTGCTTCCATTCTGCTGTGTGTGTTTGTGAAACGTTTATGTCCATTTCAGGGTTGTTTCATCGTGGTGTTGTATGTGTTCCCTGCCACATCGATGGATATGTGTGTTGTATGTGTGTACAGTTCCTGACCAGTGTGGTTGTGAGTGTGTGAGTTGTATTTGTATGTGCCAGTAGTTGTGTTGTTGTTGCTGTGTGTGAGAATGTTGTGTAGCTTTCAGTGTCTCTGCGGCAGAGCTGTGTGGCCATGTGCATTTGTGTAGTGTTGAAGTGCAGTGTGTGTGTGTGCTGACCAAAGTGTGTGTATTGTGAGTGTATCGGTGCTGGTGTTGATGTCTGTTTGTGAGAGTGTTTTGTGTGACACGTGTAGTTGCTGCCCAGAGCGTACCCACACATGATGTGTTTTCCACCACTTTGTGCTGGCTTTAAGGGTTAATGATACATGTACGTGTGTGTACTTACGGTTGCTGTTGTCCACAGTTGCACAGATTTTGTTGTCTTTGGGTGAGCATTAGCTGCAGCATGACGTTTCTGAAGGGCTCCATGGCAGCTCCAGACACTTGAGACTTCCTGAAGGTGAGTGTCTCCCTTTTTTCTGTCTGTTTCCGCCAGCTTGTACATGATGGTTGGACTGCCATGGCCACATTAGCTGTGTGCAACCTCGTAATGGGTACGATGAAAGCACAGGTTCTGCTGGCCTATTTGTGCTTTCAGGTGACCGTTGTGGTTTGTACTGTCTGGTGGTGGAGACAGATCGCTGGCGGTCTTCTGTTTCTATGACCGCCAAACTCATAATATGGCAGTCCGCTCCACCAGACTGTTGATGGTCAGACCGCCACCACCAACATGACCTCCAAACTCGTAATAAGCCCAAGAGTGCCCTCCATGGTTATCTTGTCTTTCTAGACTGGATCAAAGTCACAAGTTCAGGCTGACAGCGATGGAGCACGGTCAGTGACATGGAACCAGTTAGTCCCACTGAGCAGGAGAACCTTAAATCCTGGATGCCAATTGATGTGAGGTCCCGCAAATAGCATGGGTTGTGGAGCTGGGGAGATGCAAGTTCCTGGGGCATAGCTGTGTAAAGCAGCATCAGTTTTGGGGCGCTGCGAGGCTGCAATGCAGAGTCCTGCATCATCATCGAGGACGCTATCGACAAAGGGGCTTGCGATACGAAGACTCGTGCCAATGATGCATCACACACCTGCTGCTTCTGAAGAGTGGGGAGTCCTGTGTTGGCACTGAGCAGGCCGTCAACAAGGGGCTAGTGATGCGAAAGCTGATGTTGAGGATGCGTCACACCACATTGTTTCTGATGAGGCTGTGGGCTGCGATGAAAAGTCCTGAGTCATTGTTCCATTGCACAGAGGTTCCAGTGTAGAGTTTCTGGGAAGAGATATGTCTTGCTGCATTCTTTCCAGTGACCCCTGTCAGCACAGCACATTCAGGTTCTCTTCCAATGATCAAGGACTGGAGTGGCACCACTTAGAAGGGCAAAACTCACAGTTTGCAGAATCCAGGTGCTGGGTTTAAGGTGGAGTAAACTTGTTCTGTCCCTGAGATTTCTGGTCAGCTGGCTAGCCAACTGCCAGAATTTGAGGTCACTCTGGTGGTCTTAGGTCAAAGATGCAGCTCCAGCCCTTCGCTCAGCAAGACAGCAGGGCAGCACAGCAGTGCAGCAAAGTGGCAGTCTTTCTTGTACAAAGCACCACAGCAGTACTTCTGAGTTTTCCACTGTTCCAGATGTGTACTGAAGAATTTAGTCTAATGGTCCAATATTTATAGCTGGTGTCCAGTTTGAAGTAGCAATAGGTTCTGGACCTTTGCACCCTCAGAGGTGTTTGGAATTTTCAGCATCCCTGCCCAGGACCAGAATTGTATGGGTTCACAATAGACTAGTGCCAAATTGTTTGTGAGTGTTTTCAGGCTGATCCTTTGTCATATGCAAGTGTGGTAGATGACAGCTCTTCCCCCTCATCAGGTCACGGATGCCCCATCCTGTAACGCCTATGGCTGTGTTTCTCACTGTCTGGGAGCAATAAACATAGGCCAACTGCCAGTTATATATACTCATGTGACCCAGGGAACAGACTTCTGGAACCAAATGGTTGGCACAAGAAAATACCACTTTTCTAAAAGTGCAAAAACAACAAGGTAATGGATAGAATGCTTGTTTTTGGCTCTTGAGACAGGTATAGCATGGTTCCAGTGACACAGTGAGCCCAGGACCCATGTTTGGGCATCACAATTAAAAACAACAATGTGATGGATGAAATGTTTGAATTAATCTTGGCCATGGTCAATTGCTCTGACTGAATCCCAATCCAAAGTTTTTCATCCACTATGTCATCTTAGACCAGACCCAGTCATCAGCAAATCAGTCTTGACCCTGCTCCTCATGGGAACAGCCCAGCTTGAACTGCTAAGCCAAGTCTTTCCTGAACTAGAACACAAGCAACCCAGGACTAGTTTTGCCCTTTGTTTGGCAGTTTGAACGGAACTGTTCTTATTGGATCAGGGTTGAGACTAATTTTCATAAACCTGGGTCCAAACTGAGGTGACATGCGCCCTCATTACAACCCTGGCGGTCGGTGTTAAAGTGGTGGTAATACCGCCAACAGGCAGGCGGTAAAAAAAATGGGATCACGACCACAGCGGAAACCGCCAACAAAGACAGCCACTTTAACAATCCGACCATCAAGGTGGTAGCAACAAACACTGCGGCGGTCACTGCCAACAGACAGGCAGAAGATAATGTACCGCCCACCCCATTACAACCCGCCAATCCGCCAGATTTTCCGGGGCGGAACCAACGCCATCAAAAGCACGGCCGAAACAGTGTTTGGAAGGGAAACAACTCACCTCTCGACATTCAATGAAGAACCAGGACACCATGGCGACCGAGTTACAGGTCCTGCCCATGATGGTCTCCCTCCTCATACACAAGGAATATCAAAGGCGGCGGGGACGACCATGGTAAGTACTGCACCTAACACACAGGGGAGGGGGGGAAGAAAAAAGAGAGTGACACACACACGCAACACGCAACAACCCCACCCCCACCCTCACCCACTACACCATACACACAAACACATGCAGAAACAGTACATTTACACCCTGTAACCCCATGGAAGAACGCAAGGACAAAAGGAATAGAGTCCAATCAGTGATATATTAGAAATAGGCAGATATACGTAACAAATAGAAAAACAGTATTTACAAAAATTTACAATATGTACAGAAGGTCGTACATTGTCCTATGCAAATGTCCGTGGGCCACTGGACCAAAACTCATGGGCCAAGCCCACACTTGACTCCTGCCTCAATACGGAGAGAGCAGTGCAGGGGCATCAGATCATAAACACACTGGCACCTCAGAGGGATGGGGAAGGGGGGGTGGCACCTCAGCCGGAAGATGGAATAACGCCACTGCTCCTGGAGGGGGCTCCATGCCCACAGCGATGTCCTGGGGAGTACAAAGCCACAGTCTCTCAAGTGGGTGTTTTGCCCACTGCTTGGTCCTGGGGAGTGCAAAACTACAGTCTCTCAAGTGGATGGGTTGCCCACTGCTTGGTCCTGGGGAGTGCAAGGCCACAGTCTCTCAAGTGGATGGCTTCTCCACTGGTTCTGGAGGGGTTTTGTGCCCACTGTGCTTCATCCTGCCAAAGATAGGGTGAGTGGATGCATATCTCCACTGGTTCTGGAAGGGGCTTTGTGCCCAGTGATGCAGCACTTGGGGTGTGGCAGTTCACATTCCCTCACCTGGGTGTCTGAGGCACGAGATTTGCAGGGACGAGGTAGCATGATACTCCATGGAGGCAGGGCCAGACTCCATCCTGCAGCGACTAAGGCTGCAAACTAGTGGTAGTGTCGGTGCTGGTGGGGGTGCTGCCAGTGGTGGTGGGAGGCTCCAGCCCGTCTCCTGCAGCCTCAGATGGACGCACACTGGGGCTGCTGCTGCTGGTAGTGGTCCTACTGTCAGCGGTGCAGGTGGTGGTGCTTGAGGCGGGGCTTGCGCCGGTGCTGCCAGTGGTGGAGGGAGGAACTAGCCCATCTCCTGCAGCCTCAGACGGCTGCCCACTGGGGATGCTGCTGCTGACAGTAGTGGTGGCAGCGGCAGTGCAGGTGGTGCTGCTTGCGGTGGGGATGCTGGCGCTGCTGGCCGCGGTACAAGTGGCAGGGCTCTCGGTTCTGATGGTGGCCACCAGGTCCTCACCTGGAGCCTCCGAGGCCTGGAGTGCCTTGGCTTGGCTTTTCTGCCCCTTCCTCACCTTGGCAGATGCTGCTGGGACCTTGGCTCTGGCAGCTGGAGTTTTGGAGGAGGCCTTGCTGGGTGGGTCGTGCTCCTTGCCCTTGCTGCATGCGCTCCCCTTCTTTACCTTGAAGGTGGCAGAATGGTTTGGTCCTTTGCAGGGGTCTGTGGCACACTAGCTGGCCTGACGGGTACCCCCTTTGATCCTCTGGGAGTTGCAGGTACCACAGCGGACGCAGAGTTGGTGGCTGAGGTGCTGGCCTGGGTTCTGGACACCCTGACCTGAGGGGAAGGACAGGGGTGAGGAGGGGTAGGGAACAGGTCAATGCTTGCCAGGAAAAGTTTTTTAGACACACTGGGATGGGAAGATGGAGATGGTTTGGGAGTGGAGGAAGAAAGAGTGGTTGTAGGAGGTGTCTGTCAGCTGAGTTTGGGTGAAGGTACATGGGCTGGATGCTGTTGTGAGATGGATGGCTGTTGGGTTGGTGGGTGCTTGCGTTTGTGTACTTAGAGGGGAGGGATCACAGACACACTGGGAGAGGACACAGGGGACGTGTGCATGGATGTGGGGGTGGTGACTGCTCATGAGGGGTGTGTTGTGATGGGTGTGCTGGTGATGGAGGTAGTGGATGAAGATGTAGTGCATGCAGGTGTGAGTGTAGATGCTACTGGGAGGGAGGTGGATGAAGAGGAGGAGGGGGACACAGTGGAGGCAGTGGATGTTGGTGTGTTTACATGGGTATGGTGCTTGTGTGGGTGCCTGTGAGATGAAGTGTCATGCTTATGTTTGCCTGAGCCACTTTTTTGTGGTGATTTGGGTGAATGCTGGTCTGAAGGTGTGCTTGGGATACGAGGGGTTGAGGGGATTGGGTCTGGGTAGAGGTAATTGGAGGGGGGAGGCTAGACACAGGGACAATGGCTGCCAACAGAGCTGAGGCCAGAGCCTGAAATGCGCTCTTTTGGGCCGCCACACCAGAGTGAATGCCCGCCAGGTATGCATTTGTTTGTTGCAAATGCCTCTCAACACCCTGGATGGCATTCAGTATGGTTGACTGCCCAACTGTGAGGGATCTCAGGAAGTCAATAGCCTCCTCACAGAGGGCAGCAGGGCTGACTGGGGCAGGTCCTGAGGTGCCTGGGGCGAAGGAGATGCCCACCCTCCTGGGTGAGCAGACATGAGAAACATGCTGAGGGGCTGCTGGGAGGGTGGTGCTGGTAGGGGTGGTGGTGGCTGTACTTGTTGTTGGGGTGCGCACAGAGGTGTCCCACCACCAGGGTGCTTCCATTGGAGGAGGAGATGCTGTCTGTGGTCTCCCCTCCTGTCCCTGTCGTGGTGCTCCCCTCGCCCTCTGTCCCACTGGTACCCTCACCCTCAGTGGATTCGGTATCCAGGCCCATGTGGGATGCAGCTCCCTCCGTCGCCGGTGCCTCTGCTCCTCCACCAGATGTTGCTAATGAACATAAGGAGAAGGTGACAAAACAAAAATGGGGGGAAGAGACAGAGGAAACACTTGGCGTACAAAACACACAGGGAGCATTCCTATGCATTAGGCCATGCCCAACCATTTACTAAGACAGTCACCAGCCCATGGAGTACAATGCCTAACACCAGCATCTGCACACCAGAAACCCACAGGACTCTGCCCAGTAGTAGATGCCTACTTACACTTTTGGGTAGGAGTGCTCCAGAGCCTGCCCAACAAGGGACCTACCCTGCCATGTTGGCCCTGGCCTAGGGGCATCCACAGGCCACATCCCCCACCCAGGTACCTCCTAACGCGCGCAAAGTCAGGTTTCAGATTCTGTACTCACTCCCTCGTGGCTGCTGTGATGTCTTCAAGCACCAATCCAACTCCGGATAGGCCACCGCCAGGATGCGGATCATCAGGGGGGTCATGGTGCGACGGGCACCCCTTCCTCGTTGGGGGGCCAGCCCCAGCTGGGCCTCCGCCGTCTTCTTTGCCCAGCGGTGCAGGTCCTCCCATCTCTTGCAGCAGTGGGTGCTCCGCCTGTCAAAGACCCCCAGGGTCCGCACCTACTTGGCGATGCCACGCCAAATATCCTTTTTCTGGTGTGCGCTGACCTGGAGGGAAAAGACAGCAGAAAAGGGAATTATTCACTCATCTGGACCATCAGACTCATTGCCCACCAGATCCCACCCATCCCCTGAGGCACATACATTGACCACCTTACATGCTGCACTCTGGCCAGGACCCCTCAGCACCCCCCCCACATGTGGCTTACACACACAGCAATCCATACATTCATGGCCCATGCGTCATGCTCACAGTGCACTCACATCTGTCTGGACCGTAGAGTAACATGTCGTGGAGTATGACCCCATCCACCAGTTTCTCCAACTCCTCCGCAGTGAAGGCAGGAGCCCTTTCCCCAGACACATGAGCCATGGTCCATTCCAGACACAGGTCACAACAGAACTTGCAGTGTAGGTCCTCTCCTGTTGAAGGTCAGGCAGCAAGTGAGTGAATAGATACAAAATGGTGGTGACGTCCACGGCGGTGCACACCGTCACCGCCAGCGTACATCACCATTGGCTTTTGGAACCCATAGGGCCCAATGATAACCATGCGATTTTGCGCGGCAGTCATCGAATGCCTACCGCGACGGCGCACAACGTGAGCGCAATTACCTTATTTCCACTTGTCCATCCCCACAGGTCAGGTGCCAGCGGGGCACAGGGCATGGCACCTAACTGCGTCACAGCAGACATTCGAACATCAACTGACTCTCAAGTTCACATACTAAACATACTGTTTCTGTAAAGTAAACAAATCCTCATTAGTACAATAGATGTGTGACCCTCTGCTCACTGTTCTATTCCATAGGCTTCAACCGCTGAGGCAGAATATGAGATGGCGGCATCCTCCGGTGTACAGACCCCTGGTGGACCTTGCGACTATGGAGGACAGGCATATTATCATTACCTACAGACTTGATCATGCCACAATCCAAGAACTGTGTGCACAATTGGAGCCAGACCTGATGTCAGCTATCCGCCAGCCCACAGGCATCTCCCCTCTAATGCAGGTCCTGTCAGTGCTCCATTTCCTGGCAAGTGGTTCCTTCCAAACAACAGTGGCCATGGCATCAGGGATGTCTCAGCCAATGTTCTCTAACATGTTGACCAGAGTGTTATCTGTCCTGCTGAAACACACGTGCAGCTACATCGTGTTCCCCCAGGTGGAGGATTTGGCCACAGTGAAGGCTAACTTTTATGCCCTGGGACATATCCCCAACATCATTGGTGCCATTGGTGGTACACATGTGGCATTTGCCCCCTGAAGAAATGAACAGGTCTACAGGAATAGAAAAAGCTATCACTCTATGAATGTGCAGATGGTGTGTTTGACGGACCAGTACATCTCCCATGTGAATGCCAAATATTCTGGCTCTGTGCATGACGTCTTTATCTTGAGGAATAGCAGCATCCCATATGTAATGGGCCAACTCCAGTGGCACCGGGTGTGGCTAATAGGTGAGCCAAAGGTCCCCACCCAGTATGAATTGGTGTATGGGTATGGGGTTTCCCCTAAGGGTGAGTGTGTGGTTAACAGGTATCCCTCGATATTTGCAGGTGACTCTGGTTACCCCAACCTCTCATGGCTACTGACCCCAGTGAGGAATGCCAGGACAAGGGCAGAGGAAAGTTACAATAAGGCACATAGGCATACAAGGAGGATTATAGAAAGGACCTCCGGCCTCCTGAAGACCAGGTTTGGGTGCCTCCATATGACAGGTGGATCCCTGTACTACTCACCCAAGAAGGTGTGCCAGATCATCGTTGCATGTTGCATGTTGCACGACCTGGCCTTGAGACGCCAGGTGCCTTTTCTGCAGGAGGATGTGCCTGGAGATGGTCTTGTGGCAGCGGTGGAGCCTCTGGACAGTGAGGAAGAGGAGGCAGAGGAAGAAGATGTGGACAACAGAACTAATATAATTCTGCAGTACTTCCAGTGACACACAGGTAAGACACTATAACTTCACTTTATATTTTCAGTTATCTGTTGGACATTGTACAAGGCAGCCTCTTTCTCTATGTCTATGGCCACTGACTGTTACCTTTGTAATCTCTATTTTCAGATCTCTGTGACCCACTCTGGCTCCTGCTATATGTACTGCTGCCCACCAAAGGCCATCCTAAAGTATATTTCACTGTACATTTGAGTTGCAATGCTTTGATAATATTGTACTAATACACTTGTGAATCATTTCACAGACTCCAGATTGGTATTTGTTCCAAGGGTGTTTATTTAGGTGCTCATAAGTAGAGGGGAATGTGCAAGGGGCTGGGGTGATGGTGGAGGAAGTCCAGGGTAGAGTCCAGTCTATTTGTATCACAGGTGCTGTCACAGTGTCCTTTCCTCGGAATCTGCACGTCGCTGAACATAAGGCCCACCTTCCGGCATCACCAACTCAGAAAGCTATTATAGAACATAGTTATGGTGAAGCCAGTCGGGGGAAGGGAATTAGGGCAGGGAACAGCAGGGAGAGAGATCTGAAAAGAAAAGGTTAGAACAAATATGCATTCACTCATTAATAGAAATTGCAACTTATCAATAGACTCTTGACTAAATGCGCCTCCGAGATATCAGATGGAGACCCCTTTTGAAATGAGGGCAAAGCCCCTTCTTTGAAACACGGAACAAGAATAAACTACGACCACATTAACAAGAGATGGCAAGAGCTCTGGACTGTGATTACTCTCAGAATATCAATCCTGTAACATCTCTGCATTCACAACATAAACCTTTGATCATGACCTACAAAAACTCAAAGAATTAAATATGCTTTTCACATCTTAAGCTTTTCAAAGAGCAATGAAAACTATGATTTGCTTATCTCCAAAAATACTTTCACATTCACAACTATAAAGAGTGAAAAGTTTTTACTCAGTGAACTTGAAGTGCTTTACTTATAATACCAGGAAGCGCTTTTACTTGTCTTGCCTTAAAACGCTATGCTCATTATACTAAGGGGGCACTTTTACTCAAGTGCCCTAAATCACTTTGAGTGTTGTGCCAAGAACCTTTTACTTCTGGGAATTGAAGCGCTTTGATTGTCTTGCCAAGAGCGCTTTAGATCTATGAACTGAAGTGCTTGAATTTTCGTGGCAAGAGCACTTTACATCTGTGAACTGAAGCGCTTGAATTGCAGTGCCAAGAGCGCTTTACATCTGTGAACTGAAGCACTTGAATTGCCGTGCAAAGAGCGCTTTACATCTGTGAACTAAATCGCTTGAATTGCCGGGCAAAGAGCGCACATGTGCTATAAAAATGCCTTTGATCGTTGCGACAAGGCCGCTGTACTCTAGAAACTGAAAACGCTTTGCTCGTTATGTTAAGGGGTGCTTTACCTTTTGGAAGCAACAACGTCCTCCAAACTTGGATTCATCAAGGTCTTACTGCTACGAGTACGACTTACTCATTTTTTAATGCACTATGGAAACAAGTATACTTCGGTTGGATGACACTCTGCCGTTCAGGAACTCTGCTGTTCTCCAGAGAAACCCACACGAGGTCTGGCTGCATCGAAGTCTTCAAAATAGTGAGCAACGTGCTTTGGTGTGGCTGGGCTTTATAGGCCTGCCACACTCCAAGATGGCTGCTGCCTCTAAAAACATGGGAATTGTAGTCCCTTCATGGAATAGCACTGATAAGTGCATCTTGACCACCAATGTCCTGAAACTGCAGCTCTATGAGTTTTGGCACAGGGCAGACGACGCTGAAGGCCACCTTTAGAACAACGGGGGATGACAAGTGGTGCGCATATAGCGATGCAGAGTCACACAGTGGAGTTTCGGGCGAGACCTGGACCCCGCATGGCCTTATTCCTGATAGGTGCATTGTCCAATGGGGCATAGGAAGGGGAGTAATGGCAGTTCAAGGTGGACAGGGTGACAGAGTGGGACAGAAGGGTGACAATCAGGAGAGTCTTATTTCCTGGCGGGGGTCTTGGCACTGTTCTCTGGCTTCTGTCTGGATCGCAGGGACCATTTGCGTGGTGGTTCCCCTTCTGCAGGGGGTGGGGTGCTGGTGGCCTGTTGTTCCAGTTGGGGGGGCCTCCTGTCCACTAGTGCCGGTGGAGGTGGAAGGCTGTTTCTCGGTTTGGCTAGTGTCAGGCGCCCGTTGTTGTGCAACTGCCTCCCTCATGGTCTTGCCCATGTCAGCCAGCACCCCTGCAATTGTGACCAGGATGGTATATATTTTTGTTAGGTCCCCCTGATCCCCAGGTACTGCTTCTCCTGCAGCCACTGGGTCTCCTGCAACTTGGCCAGTATCTGGCCCATGCTCTCCTGGGAATGGTGGTATGCTCCCAGGATGTTGGAGAGTGCCTCGTGGAGAGTCGATTCCCTGGGCCTGTCCTCCCCCATCACACATCAGTCCTCCCAGTTTCCATGTTGTCCTGTGCCTCTGTCCCCTGGACCATGTGCCCACTGCCACTGACCCCAGGTCCCTGATTGTCTTGGGTTTGTGGGGTTGCCTGGGGTCCCTGTAGTGGTGGACACACTGCTGAGTGACGTGCCCTGGGGACAGCGGCGTGGGCCCACTGGGTGGGTGCTGTGAAGGTGTTTCCTGAGGTGGGAGGCTCTGTGGTGGGTTGGGACTGTGGCAGGGGATTCCAGGTGGGCCAGGTTGGTCATCCTGATCCAGGCATGCAGAGCTGCTGTCGTTACTGTGGGCCTCTTCAGGTGGGGGACTGGATATGGCTGGCACCTCTTCTCCTGTGACGTGGAGTATGGGTCCTGTGGGAGTGCAAATGCATTGTTAATGTGTCTGCGTGTGCCATCTTGTGAATGGGTGTGTTTCCCTGTATGATTGTGATTTCCCTGTCAGCTTGGCCTTGTGTGAGTGGTGATTTTTTGGTCTGGGTGAGTCTCTCTACTGGGCATGCTGAGGTGATGGGTTTCCATGCAGGTCTTTGATGGGTGTCCATGCATTGATGTTGCATGCAGGGCTTGGAATTGGGGTGGCTGGGTTGTGTTAGTGGGGTATATGTGAGGTGGTGGAGTGATGGGGTGAGGGTAGGGGTATGAGTTTGTTATGGCATGCAGGTACGGTGGGGGGGATAAAGTAGTTAAGAATTAACTTACCAGAGTCCAGTCCTCCTGCTACTCCTGCGAGGCCCTCGGGATGCATGATCGCCAAGACTTGCTCCTCCCTTGTTGTTAGATGTGGGGGAGGAGGTGGGGGTCCAACACCAGTCCTCTGTACTGCTACCTGGTGTCTTGCAACCACGGAACACGCCTTCTCCTGTAGGTCATTCCACCTCTTCCTGATGTCATCCATGGTTCTTGGGTACTGTCCCACGGTGTTTACCCTGTCCACGATTCTCCACCATAGTTCCAGCTTCCTAGCAATGGACGTCTGCTGTACCTGTGATCCGAATAGCTATGGCTCTACCCGGATGATTTCCTCCACCATGACCCTTAGCTCCTCCTCCTGGGGTGTCTTTGGGGTGCCATGGATGTGGTGCCAGTGATATGTGTGAGGGTGTGTGGGGGTGATGTGTGGGGTGATGTGTTGGGGTGCATGCTGTTATGTGCGTGAATAGTGTATGGGTGATGGTGTTCTGTGGCTCTCATTGAGTGGGCACTCTTGGCTTGTCTCTCTCTGCCTGATATCTATTTTTTCGCTGTAAGGGGTTGTGGGTAATGTGGGTGTGTGTTTTGTATTGTATTGTATTTGTATTGTATTGGGTGTGTGGGAGTGATGTGTATATGTGTGTCAGATATGTGTAGTTTGAATTGTCCAATGTAGTGTAGTTTTGTAAGTGTGTGTGTATTTTGAGCACGGCGGTGTGTACCACCACTACTTGCCTGAACCACTACTGCTAAACAACTAAAAAGTCTCAATTGCCTGAACATCTAATTTTAAGGTAAGGTTTTCTTTTTGGTTTTTATGGTTTATTAGTTATTTTTATATTATACATGTATATATATATATATATATATATATATATATATATATATATATATATGTATCAGTTGTTCAGGAAATTGTTATTCAGGCACAATTGTTGTTTAGACAGTAGTTGTTCAGTACTCAGTTGTAGAACCTTTTTAGTTGTTTAGCAGTAGTGGTTTAGGCTATAGTTGTTTAGGACCTAGTTGTTCTATCACATATTTGTTTATCACTGACCTTTGGTGTGGCAGACTTGTGTGGGTGTCTGTATAGTGGCGGGATTCTCAGTGTGGGTCATAATACCTGTGGCGGAATACCGCCGCAGGCACGGTATGTTGGCGCCCGTCAGCATAGCGGTAGGTGGCATTTACCGCCACGTTGTAATGAGGGCCCTGGTGTGCAAAATAACAATGAAATCAAATGCAGTGATTCTTTCCTAGCTGCTGAGATTAACGGGAGCATTCCATCTATCACTTTTTGTAAAATTCTTAAAGTTGCATTAAAAAAAAAAAAATAGTGACATAAATTCTGACTTTACAATTAAACAGGGCGTTTAGTTACAATTCTTTAGACATCAAACTAATTCTGTCTTTCTGTTCCAATAGAATGTTATCAGTTATTTAATTTAATAAGGAAACCTAATGGTATACTTTGGGTGAGGTAGGTCATGCAATAGTGAAAAACAAATGTAAGAGTTTTTGTAAAGTTTAGAAGTACCTGTCTGACTTTGTAGATACACTGAGTCCTGCCCTCTGGGTTGATAAGGGCCTACCCTAGGGGTACAATATATGTATTAAAAAGAAATGTATACCCCTGGCCAGGTTGAAATAGCAATTTACAAATGCACACACAGGCTGCAATGGAAGTCCTGAAACATGCTTAAGGGGCAATTTGGGTGGACGGCACAAGTGCTGCAGGCTCACTAGTAGCATTTAACTTACATGCCCAGTGTATGTGTAGTACCACTTTACTAGGGACTTATAAGCAAATTAAATGCACCAATATGGGTATAGCCAATTCTACCATGTTTAGGGAAGAGAGGACAATCACTGGTTAGTAGTGGTAAAGTGCTCAGAGTCCTAAGGCAAGTAAAAATGAGATCAGCAAAAATAGAAGGGTTGAAGACAAAAAGCTTGGGGGAAGATCACCCTAACTCTGACAGGTCTATCAAAGCATATTATTTGAATTGCAAGTTTCTTACTCTTTTATGGATGTGTTTTGTATTAGCATGTCCCTACTTGAATCTTCCTTTATTTTCTCTTAATGACACCTAATTAATAGTAACTATTCCACATTTCCTCAATTCTTCCCCTGGCCCCCTTCCACATTTAGTACAAAAATGTATACCTATCAATCAATAAATCAGGTATTTGTTCAGCTCAGCTTGTTACCCGAGTGGGTATCCAGAAGCTTGCTGCAGGTGTTTATTCGAAAAGCCAGGTTTCCAGTCCCTTTCTGAAGTGGGTCAGCGATGGTGCAGAATTAGAGGGGGAGAGCATGTCAGGCTTTGACGGCGAGTTGGGAGAAAAAGCAAATCTGGTATGGCAGCGGCATATGTGTGGGAACTTTGCAAGGATGATGTGTGCTGACCTGAGGTTCCTGGTCGATTGGTGGAGGTGAAGGCGGTGGTTCAGGTAGGTGGATCCTTGCTTATGGATGGCTTTGTAGACATGGGTCAGGAAAATTAAGTGGCATCTTTTCTGGAGCAAGAGTCAATGGAGTTCCTTGAGGTGCTGGGTGATGTGGGCTCTCTTGGGCAGGTTGAAGATCAGCCTGGTAGCTGCATTATTTGGAGTCCGTGCATGAATTTGGGGAGTGGTGCCTGTGTAGAGTGTATTGCTCTAGTCCAGTCAGCTAGTGATGAGTGCCTGGGTAACTATCTTCCTCATGCCAATGAGGAGCCACTTAAAGATTTTGCAGAGATTGCTGAGCCTCTGGAAGCAGTCTGAGGAAGTGGCACTGACCTGGCGTTTCATGGAGAGTTTGCTGTCAAGAATGATGCCGAGGTTGCGAGCATGATCTTTCAGTGTGGAGTTTAGTCCTAGTTCTGCTGGCCACCAGGAGTAATTCCAGAGGGTTGTGTCTGCCAAAGATCAGAAACTCAGTTTTGTCTGTGTTGAGCTTCAGGCAGTTGTCCTTCATCCAGGCAGATGCGTTCTTCATACAGTTGTGGAAGTTTTGTCAGTATATGAGATGATGTTGATGTTGTGCGATCTCACCATGTTTGCGAGAAGTGTCATGTAGACCTTGAAGAGTGTTGGGCTTAGGGAGGAGCCTTGGGGGATTCCTCAGATGGTATGAGTGACCTAAGAGGTAAAGAGAGGAGGTGGGCTCTCTGGGAGCATCATCTGTGATCCTCTGGCATAGTCGGTTGATCAGTTTGTGGTGGGAGAAGCTGTTGAAGGCTGTGAAGTCGACCCAAATTTGGGCTGCTGCTTCTCCTCTGTCGAGCAGAACACAAATGTTATCTGTTGCAGCATTCAGAGCTGTCTCAGCACTGTCATTGGCTCTGAAGCCTCACTGGTAGGGGTCAAGCAGATTGTTTGTCTCCAGGTGTTTTGTGAGTTGAAGGTTGATGGCCCTCTCCAGGATTTTGGCAAAGAACAGGAGCCGGGAGATCAGGTGGTAATTCTGGAGCTCATTGGGGTCTGCAGATGGCTTCTTGTGGAGGGGTCAAATCTCAGGTGTTTCTAAGGTTCTGTGAAAGTGGCTGTGGTTAACGAGGTGTTGAGGATGATGGTAAGCTGGCGGCTGATCTTGTTTCTTCCAAGGTTGAAGATCCTGTGGGGGCAGTGTTCCACAGGTGCAGCTGAGTGGAGGGATCTCCTAAGTATGATTGTGTCCAGTGTGCTGAGTTGTCCACATGCAGTGAGCAGGTGGTCGGCATTGGAGGTTGATGGGATGCTGGGAATGTCAGAGGGTTGGAGATCAAAGTTACTGTAGATGGTTTCTATCTTGTTTTGGAAGTAGTCCGTGAGGGCACTTCAGAGATCTTGGGGAGATTGAGATTTTCATGGATGATGAAGACGGGGGTGATCCAGGTATCTGTGATGAAGATTATGTCAGGGGCGAGTGGGGAGATGGTATCCCAGACTTTGGTTGCATGTTTGCAGAGTGATCTGGCATTGAACAGGATGCACCTGAGTTGTTCCGAGGTTGTCTCGGTCAGTGGGGATGGTGAACCATTTGTGCCAGTGATTTCAGTCAGTCCTGCGGTAGAGGAATATCAGCAGTGGTCTGGGTGAATGGTCCTGCTGTATGGCAGGTGATGCGAGGCAGCAGTTGTTGCATCCAGGCTCAAGAGCACAGATATTCATTGAGGAGTATCTGTGGGAGTGAGTAGGGCCAGGGTTCCTGAAGCTGGTGTGCTCCAGGCTTGGATGGACATGGATGGACTTGCCTGTGGTGTGCCTTTGGCACGACAGAAGCACGCCCACTGAGCAGTTCTGCAGCAGCTTCCATAAGTTGTCCTGTGAGGTGGAAGGGGCTGGTAGGCAGTTGGAGGGGCAGTGGGAGGGGGTTGGAAAAAATGGCGGAAAAAAACAGACAAAGTAGAGGAAACACCGGGGCACAGCAAGGAGGCAAAACAGAACAGGGCAACTAAGTGTCAGAAAAAACAAGACAATAATTAAACCTTACAAAAAAAAATGTTTCAAGAAACAATTTTGTAATTACAAAAGGTGGTGAGTCAGTCGAGGATCGAACTTGCAGCCTTGTGTGCTGCAGCTGGGCAGCAGACATGAGGGGCAAGGCAGAGGTGGCAGGGGAGAGTGCTGAGACCAGAATCTCATGCATTATCTCATCACATCCATCATGTCAAATATCTCTATACAGTTAAGATAGAGGAGAAAATCAACAATAGAAATGACATATTATGCTGCCATATTATTGTCTGAGTTACGTATATATTAATCTGTAGGATCATATGGACATGTCTTCATGAAAACCCTAGAAGCAGTCACTAGGGCAAAAACGCACTGGTAGACTGATTTGCATAGAAGGACCATTCAATACATAAGACTATTAAGAGATCATCAATGGACTGATCCAAGCAAACCATGGGCCATATGTATGAACCTTTGGCTTAGCGATCTCTAAACAGTGAATTTTCCGAAACTGCTATTAGGGAATCGCAAAATGAAATGTACATAGGAGTTTATTCCGCTAATAGTGATTTCTACAGATTCATAATTGCAATTAGGTAATCACTGTTAAAAATGGGGTCTCTGGTTGGCTAAGATATGCACCTAAGCCAGGCAGAACCCACCCACTCTAGTCAGGGTGAGGGAGTTACACACCCAAGATAACCCCTGCTCACCCTCTTGGTAGCTTGGCACGAGCAGTCAAGCTTATCCCAGAGGCAATGTGTAAAAACAATTGGACAACACACACAACACACATAACAAGTGATGCACTATCCCCACTACAAGGGAAACACAACACCAAGGCCCTCCATATGACTTTGGCGGTCTTCCATAAAGACCACCAGAGCCACGGGTGCCAAGAGACGGCCAGTGCTAACGGTCTTCTGTCTGCCATATCACAGGTACTGCCGGATTTCAGCCATACTTTGGGTGGACATCCAGCAGTAGTCGTGCTGGTAGGCAGAGGTGCCCTGGCAGTTCCACCACCGGCCCGCCTCACCAGTAGGACACTTCCCACCATATTATGGGCCATAATACAGCTTGGTGGGTTGCTGGTGGTGGTGAAAGGGCCGCATCCTGTTCCCTGCTGGATGACCTTCTCCTGTGAACAGGTAAGGTGATTGTCCGACTTGGGAGAGGGGTGGGAGGTTGGTGGTTGTTGTGTGTGCATGTGTGAGTGTGTGGTGTCTGCGTGTGTGCATGAATGTGTGCACGTGGTTTTATGTGTGTCTGAATGTTGAGGTGAGTGTGTGTCTCCATGTAAGTGTGTGTGCATGTGAGTATTCGTGTTTTGACGGGTGTGTGTATGTGTGCCTGAGTGGATGTATAAATGTCGTTGTAAATGCGTTTTTGAATGGAGTTGTGAATGTATGTACGAATGGAGTTGTGAATGCGGGAAAGGATGCTGTTGTGCATATGTGCATGCATGCATGTGAGTGAATGCGTGTCTGTAAGTGTAGGTGAATGGGTCTATGTGGTGTCTATGTGCAAGTATGCAGGGAGGGGTGCTGTGGCTGAAGGGGTGGGGGTAGAGGGACACTGTGGCTGAAGGGGAGGGTGGGGGTGCTGTGGCTGAAGTGGGGACAGGAGGGGCGTCTAGTGCTTGCTTGGGGGTGGAGGAGCCATCTACTGGTGACAGGGAAGAATTTCACTGCCACCAGTAGCCTTTCTGCCATGGTTTTCGTGGTGGTGCTACAACCGGGGAAACCATGGCGGGAAGTCAGCTCCTAATACTGCAGGCGGTCTTCTGTGGACCGCCAGGTTAGAGATGATCATCTTCTGTTGGGCGGTCCACACCGCCAATGCGGTATTAGTGGAGATGTGGCGGGTTGGCAGCTGCCAATCCATCACACTCATAACGTGGTGGTCTTCACAGCCAGCCTGTTGGTCAAAAGACCACCAGGGTCATCATGACCCCCTCCCAAGTTACATAAAAATAAACTGTATTGTACACAACACATTAGACCAAACACAACATGTCAGTAATACCCTGCTACCCAAGCAGTTGTCAGAACATTACACCGTACCATTACACTGCAAAAACCAACAGTAGTCACATACAACACATAGGTTACTGGTTATCCTGCCACATAAGGGTTAGTCAGGTAACCACTGCTAAAATGCACACATCATGGTAAACTGCAGGATAGCTCCACAAAGCACAGTCACAGGCAGGGCAACTCTTCTTCCTCAGCTATTCAGCTCTTATCCAGTTAGAGGTTCCTCTTGGTTCCAGAAGTGTTTCTAAAGTCTGTGCTTTTGGGTGCCCTTTTTATACCCAATTTCTCCTTTGAAGTAGGCCTACTTCAAAGTAAAGTCTCTTTGGAATGTGAAATCCTGCCTTGCCCAGGCCAGGCCCCAGACACTGACCAGGGGGTTGGAGACTGCATTGTGTGAGGGCAGGCACAGCCCTTTCAGGTGTAAATGACCACTCCTCCCCTCCCTCCTAGCACAGATGGCTCATCAGGATATGCAGGCTACACCCAGCTCCCTTTGTGTCACTGTCTAGTGTGAGGTGCAGCCAGCCCAACTGTCAAACTGACCCAGACAGGGAATCCACAAACAGGCACAGAAATGGTATAAGCAAGAAAATGCTCACTTTCTAAAAGTGGCACTTTCAAACACACAATCTTAAAATCAACTTTACTAAAAGATGTATTTTAAATTGTGAGCTCAGAGACCCCAAACATGTCTATTCGCTCCCAAAAGGAATCTACACATTAATCAGATGTAAAGGTAGCCCCCATGTTAACCTATGAGAGGGACAGGCCTTGCAACAGTGAAAAACGAATTTAGCAATATTTCACTGTCAGGACATATAAAACACATTACTATGGTTGTCATTACAACCCTGGCGGTCGGTGTTAAAGCCGCGGTAAGACCACCAACAGGCCGGCGGTAAAAAATGTGCAATTACGACCGTGGCGCAAACCGCCAACAAAGACAGCCACTTTAACACTCCGACCGCCACGGCGGTACAAACAAACAGCTTGGCGGTCACCGCCAACAGACAGGCGGAGGACAAAGTAACGCCCACAGTATCACAACCTACCAATCCGCCACCTTTTCCGGGGCGGATTCGCTGCGGATAAAAAAACACAGCAGAAACAGGATTTCAAAGGGAAAGCGCTCACCTCTACACACCCCACAAGGAACCAGGACACCATGGAGCCGGAACTCTAAATTCTCCCTGCGATAGTCTTCCTGCTCCTCTACCAGGAGCACGAACGCCGGCGGCGAAGACCATGGTGAGTACTGCACCTACGACACAGGGGAGTGAAAAAACAGGGACACACACAGGCAACACGCCCACCATCAACCACGACAACACACACACTAATACATGTTTATACATGATAGTAAAAAAAACCAAACCTCCTGTAAGAATGCAAAGACAAAAGAAAATGAGTGTAACCATTGTAATATATTAAAACCAAGTAGGCAAAAATATATATATACACCATAAACAAAATATACACCAAGCATAGTAGTCCAGGTAGTGCTCCAATTAAGTCCGTGGAACACTGGGCCCACACGGTATGGGCGAGGCCCACACAAGATCCCCGACCATGATGGAGAGAACACTGCAGGGGCATCAGAGAGCAAGAAAACAGGGACCTCAGGGGGAGGGAAAGGGGGGGCACCTCATCCGGTTGAGTGCACAACACCAAATCCACGAGGGGGCCACATGCCCACTGTTCAATCCTGGGGAGTGCAAAGCCACAGTCTCTCAAGTCTAACAAGTGGGTGGGTTGCCCACTGTTCAATCCTGGGGAGTGCAAAGCCACAGTCTGTCAAGTCTCTACAGTGGGTGGGTTGCCCACGGTTCAATCCTGGGGAGTGCAAAGCCACAGTCTCTCAAGTCTCTGCAGTGGGTGGGTTGCCCACTGTTCCATCCTGGGGAGTGCAAAGCCACAGTCTCTCAAGTCTCACAAGTGGGTGGGTTGACCACTGTTCCATCCTGGGGAGTGCAAAGCCACAGTCTCTCAAGTGGATAACAGTCTCCACTGGTTCTCGAGGGGTCATTGCACCCAGAGTGCTTCATCCTGCTAAGGACAGAGGTAGTGGATGACAGTCTCCACTGGTTCTGGAGGGGGCATTGTGCCCAGAGTGCTTCATCCTGCTAAGGACAGAGGTAGTGGATGTATCTCTCCACTGGTTCTGGAGGGGGCATTGTGCCCAGAGTGCTTCATCTTGCTAAGGACAGAGGTAGTGGATGTATCTCTCCATTGTTTCTGGAGGGGGCATTGTGCCCAGAGTGCTTCATCCTGCTAAGGACAGAAGTAGTGTATGTATCTCTCCACTGGTTCTGGAGGGGGCATTGTGCCCAGAGTACTTCATCCTGCTAAGGACAGAGGTAGTGGATGACAGTCTCCACTGGTTCTGGAGGGGGCATTGTGCCCAGAGTGCTTCATCCTGCTAAGGACAGAGGTAGTGGATGTATCTCTCCACTGGTTCTGGAGGGGGCATTGTGCCCGAAGTGCTTCATCCTGCTAAGGAAAGAGGTAGAGGATGTATCTCTCCACTGGTTCTGGAGGGGGCATTGTGCCCAGAGTGCTTCATCTTGCTAAGGACAGAGGTAGTGGATGTATCTCTCCACTGGTTCTGGAGGGAGCATTGTGCCCAGAGTGCTTCATCCTACTAAGGACAGAGGTAGTGGATGTATCTCTCAACTGGTTCTGGAGGGGGCATTGTGCCCAGAGTGCTTCATCCTGCTAAGGACAGAGGTAGCAGGTGTATCTCTCCACTGGTTCTGGAGGGGGAATAGTGCCCAGAGTGCTTCAACCTGCTTGTGACGGACTCAGTAGCGTCAGTGCCCTTGGCGCTCATGGACCAGCGGTGCTTCAGGCGGTGGTGCCCTGTTCAGCGGTGCTTGTAGAGGCGGTGGCCTGTTCAGCAGTGCTTGGAGCGGCGGTGCCCTGTTCAGCGGGGCTTGGAGCGGCGGTGCCCTGTTCAGCGGTGCTTGGAGCGGCGGGCTCCTTAGCAGTGAGTCAGCTGCTGGCGGTCCTCTCTGTCCCAGCGGGGCTTGTGCTGGTGGTCCTCTCTGTCCCAGCGGGGCTTGTGCTGGCGGTCCTCTCTGTCCCAGCGGGGCTTGCTCTCTGTCCCAGCGGGGCTTGTGCTGGCGGTCCTCTCTGTCCCAGCAGTGCTTGTGCTGGCGGTCCTCTCTAGCCCATCGGGGCTTGTGCTGGCGATCCTCTCTGGCCCAGCGGGGATGATGGCGGTGGCCTCTGGGCAGCGGGGATGATGGCTGTGGCCTCCTGGCCAGCGGGGATGACGGCTGTGGCTTCCTGGGCAGCGGGGATAATGGCGGTCTCCTCCGCCGTGCTGCTCTTCCCAGACTTTCCTGGTTTCTTGTGGCCCTTCCCCACCTTGGAAGGTGTCACAGCTGACTCCACATTCCCACCGGGACCCCTGGGAGCGGCTTTGGTGGCTGGAGTCTTCCCCCTCTCCCGCCGGACACTGGTCAACTTTTGATGCTTGACAGGTGGGGGACTGTCCGTGCTGTGGCTCCGTGCCACACTGGCTGCCCTGGTGGCCGGTGCACTCCAGATTCCGGTGACTACAGGCACCACTGGTCCCAGAGATGTTGTGCCTGAGGTGCTAGTTCGGGACCTAGGAGACGGACGGGGTGGGGGAGGTGTGGAAAGAGGTCAAGGTTGGACAGGAAAACTTTTTGGGAGACACTGGGAGGGGAAGCTGGAGGGGGTTTGGGAGTGGAGGAAGAGGTTGTGGTTGTAGGAGGTGTTCGTTTGCTGACTTTGGGTGAAGGTGCATGCGCTGGAGGCTGTCGTGAGGTGGATGGCTGTTGGGTGGGTATGTGCCGGTGTTTGTGTATCTTGGGACGTGGCGTCACAGACACACTGGGAGAGGACACAGGGGACGTGTGAATGGTTGTGGGGGTGGTGACTGCACGTGAGCGGGGTGTGGTGGTGTGTGTGCTGGTGATGGCAGTAGTGGCTGTAGATGTAGTGCATGCAGGTGTGAGTGTAGACGTGACTGGGAGGGAGGAGGAGACGAGGAGGAGGGGGACACAGTGGAGGCAGTGGATGTTGGTGTGTCTACATGTGAGTGATGCTTGCGTGAGTGCCTGTGGGATGTGTGGTGCTTATGTTTGCCTGAGCTTCCTTTGTGTGTTGACGTGTGTGCATGCTGGTCTGTAGGTGTGCTTGTGATAGGCTGGGGTACAGGGGATTGGGTCTGGGTGGAGGAAGTTGGAGTGGGAAGGCTAGACACGGGGACAATGGCTGCCATCAGTGCTGAGGCCAGAGTCTGAAAAGCTCGCAGAAGGGCCGCCTGACCAGAATTAATGCGCTCCAGGAATGCATTGGTTTGTTGCAACTGCTTTTCAACAGCCTGGATGGCATTCAAAATGGTAGACTGCCCAAAAGTGAGGGACCTGAGGAGGTCAATGGCCTCCTCACTGAGGGCAGCAGGGGTGACTGGGGCAGGGCCTGAGGTGCCTGGGGCGAAGGTGATGCCCACCCTCCCGGATGAGCGGGCAAGGGGCAAAGGCTGAGGGGCTGCTGGGAGGGCGGTGGTGGTAGGGGGGGTGGCGGCTGTACCTGTAGATGGGGGGGCACAGATGTTACCGCCACCACAAGAGAGCTCCCATCAGAGGATGAGTCTGTGTCGCTGGTCTCAGCTCCTGTCCCACTGTGGAGCCCCCCTCGCCCTCCGTCCCATTGGTGGAGTCCGAGTCCATAGTGAGGCCCTCCATGGCCATGTGGGATGCAGCCCCCTCGTGCTCCTGTGCCACTGCTCCTCCGCCTGATGATGCTAATGCACACAAGAACAGGGAGACCACAAAAAGGGGGGGAACGACAGAAGAAAGACACGTTGAGTGCATGCATTACCGCTACCATTGGTGGACACAACAGACACAGAAGCCCCCTGCACTACACCGCGCTCTTGTGCTCCACTGTTCAATTCCTGGGAAATGGCCTACTAGGCTATGGACGACATCTGCACACATTGATGACACAGGGGCATGACTAGGTGTACTTGGCACTCTACAGAGGTGGGGTGGGGTGCCACATGGCCTGCCTTACGGAGGGACATTGCCTACGGAACTCGCCCTGGCCTAGGGAAACCCACAGCCCACCTCCCCCACCCAGAAACCTACACTGCGCGCAAAATCAGCAGGATGAGAGTGTACTCACCCCCTTGTGGCTGCTGTGATGCCCTCAAGGGCCCATCCAACTCTGGGTATGCCACCGCCAGGATCCTGAACATCAGGGGGGTCATGGTGCGAGGGGCACCCCTCCCACGTTGGGAGGCCATCCCCAGCTGAGCCTCCGCCATCTTCTTGCTTCAGCGGCGAATGTCCTCCCATCTTTTCCGGCAGTGGGTGCTCCGTCCGTGGTAGACCCCCAGGGTCCGGACGTCCTTGACGATGGCACGCCAAATATATTTTTTCTGGTGGGCGCTGACCTACAGGAATTGCACAGGGGGAAGAGAAACTTATTACCAACTGCACCATCACAGTCATTGGCCCCCATCCCTACCCTTGCCATGTGGCACATGCACTCACCGTCGTTTCATGCACGCCGCAATCTCCCCCCCCTTCTTACATCCACCCCACTCCACACAGGCATAGCCCATACTGCATGCTCCCAGTGTACTTACCTGTTTGTCTGGAGGACCGTAGAGTAGCGTGTACTGGGGGAGGACCCCATCCACGAGTTTCTCCAACTCCTACAATGTGAAGGCAGGGGCCCTTTCCCCAGACGCACGAGCCATTGTCTCTTCCAGACCGAGGTCACAGCAGCACTTGCAGTGTAGGTCCTCTCCTGTCGAAGATCAGGTATCGAGTGATTGAACAGATAGAAAATGGCGGTTACGTCCGCGGTGGTGCGTACATCGTCATTGGCTCCTGGGACCCATAAGGTCCAATGTTAACCAATGCAGCATTGCGCCGCGGTCTTCGACCGCCTACCGCGACAGTGTACAACGCCAGCGCAGTTACCTCACATCCCATTGACCCAATTTACAGGTCAGCAGCCGCCATTTCAGGGGCCCACATGGCTTCATTTTTAACTGCGTCACACATACCTAGGCCTAGACTCAACACACATACAGGCCACTTTTTGGATTATGATTTGTGTTCTGTGTAAGCTGTGGGTACGTACCTCTGAGTTGGTTGGCTCTGTGCTCGCTGTTGTCCTTCATAGGCACCGTCCGCGGGACATGTGAGGAGATTGCGGCATCCTCCGGTGTACCGACCGTTGGTGGACATGTCGACAATGGAGGAAAGACATGTGATCATCACCTACAGGCTTGACCATGCCACAATCCAGGAACTGTGTACCCAGCTGGAGCCACACCTGATGTCAGCTATCCGCCACCCCACAGGAATCCCCCTCAAGTGCAGGTGCTGTCAGTGCTTCATTTCCTTGCAAGTGGGTCATTTCAAACAACTGTGGCCATAGCATCAGGGATGTTCCAGCCTATGTTTTCCAACGTGTTGTCCAGAGTGTTGTCTGCCCTGCTGAAACACATGCAGAGCTACATCGTTTTCCCTTAGGTGGAGGATTTGTCTATAGTGAAAGGTGATTTCTATGCCCTGGGATATATCCCCAACATCATAGGTGCTATTGATGGGACCCATGTGGCTTTGGTACCCACCGCAGGAGTGAACAGGTATACAGAAACCGGAAGAGTTACCATTCCATGAATGTACAGACAGTATGTTTGGCAGACCAGTACATCTCCCATGTTAATGCCAAGTTCCCTGGCTCAGTGCATGACGCCTACATCCTGCGGAATAGCAACATCCCTTATGTGATGGGTTAACTCCAGAGGCACTGTGTGTGGCTATTAGGTGAGCACCTGGAAGCAAGACACTGGGAATGGTTGTCTGGGGATATCCCTACAGGTTAGTGTGTGTCTAACAGTTGTCCCTCGCCATTTGCAGGTGACTCTGGTTACCCCAACCTGTCATTGCTACTGACCCCAGTGAGGAATCCCAGGACAAGGGCAGAGGAACGCTACAATCAGGCACATGGGTGTACACGGCGCATAATCGAGCAGACCTTCGGCCTCCTGAAGGCCAGGTTCAGGTGCCTCCATTTGACAGGTGGATCCTTATTCTACTCACCAAAGAAGGTGTGCCAGATCATCGTGGCCTGCTGTATGCTTCACAACTTAGCTTTGCGACAACAGGTGCCTTTTCTGCAGGAGGATGGTCCAGATGGCGGTGTTGTTGCAGCTGTTGAGCCTGTGGACAGTGAAGATGAGGAAGCAGAAGAAGAAGACATGGACAACAGGGACTCAGTGATCCAGCAATATTTCCAGTGAGACACAGGTAAGAATACAAACCTGCCTACTACATGTACTTTAACACTACTACCTCTCTACTGTCTGTCGTTTTCACCCAGTGTATGGTCACTGAGTTGTCACTTTCTCTTACGATTTCACAGATGTGGGTCCCACAGTGTGACTTCTGCTTTGATTCATCATGGACTACAGCTGTGTGACATAGGTATGTTGACATTACAAATAAAAGAGCTTTTTGACACTGTAATTGCTAATACACTATTCTGAAATCACAGACTGACTCCAGATTGTTTTGTGCTTTAAGGGTCTTTATTTCAGTGCTCAATATTGGAGGGGGTAGCAAAATGGTGAGGGGTGATGGTGGGGGAATGTCCATGGCAGAGTCCAGTCTATTAGTCTCACAGGTGCATTGCCCAAATGGGCATAGGAAGTGGAGCTGGGGCAGTTTAAGGATGGACAGGGTGACAAAGTGGGACAGAAGGATGACATTCAAGGTGGCCACATTTCTTGGCGGGGGTCTTTGCATCGTTCTCTGTCTTTGTCCTGGATCTCAGGGACCGTTTGCGAGGTGGTTCTCCCTCTGTAGGGGGTGGGGTTCTGGTGTCGTGGTCCTGTGGCTGCGCCTCCTGTCCACTAGCGCCGGCGGAGGTGGTGGGCAGTTCATCGTCCAGGCTAGTGTCAGGGGCCCCTTGTAGTGCCACAGTGTCCCTCCTGGTGTTGAGTACTTTCTTCAGCACCCCTACGATGGTGCCCAGGGTGGAATTGATGGCTCTGAGTTCCTCCCTGAATCCCAAATACTGTTCCTCCTGCAGGCACTGGGTCTCCTGAAACTTGGCCAGTACCGTTGCCATTGTCTCCTGGGAGTGGTGGTAGGCTCCCATGATGTTGGAGAGGGCCTCGTGGACAGTGGGTTACTTTGGCCTGTCCTCCCCCTGTCGCACAGCAGCCATCCCGGTTCCCCTGTGTTCCTGGGCCTCCGTCCCCTGGACCGTGTGCCCACTGCCACTGCCCCCAGGTCCCTGTTGTTGTTGGGGTGGTGGGTTAGCCTGGGTTTCCTGTAGTGGTGGTCACACTGCTGATTGACGTGTCCTGGGGACGGAGGTATGGGCCCGCTGGGTGGGTGCTGTGCTGGTGTTTCCAGACGGGGGTAGCTCTGTAGTGGTCTGTGACTGTGTGATGGGAACCGACTGTCCCGAGGTCCCCGATGGGCTGGGCTGGTCATCTAGATCCAGTTGGACAGAGGTGCTGTCATTACTGTGGGCCTCTTCTGTTGGTGGTGTGGACATGTGTGGACCCTCCTGTCCGATGACGTTGGGTAGGGGTCCTGCAGGGGTATAAAAGGATGTTTATTACATCTGTGTGTGTCATGGTGTGCAATGGGTGGGTGACCGTGTACCCCAGTGCTTGCATGCCTGTGTGGGACCTTGTGTGATGATGGTTTAGGGGGGTGTATGGATATGTGCAGTGGACATGCTTTAGTGATGGGTGTCCATGCTTTGTTGTTGCATGCAGGGCTTGGTGTTGGGATGTGTGGTTTGTGATGTTGGGACATTTGTGAGGAGTTGGAATGATGGGGGTGAGGGTGAGGGTGGGGCTATGTGATGGCTTGCAGGTAGGGTGGGGGATGTAATGGTTAAGATTTGACTTACCAGAGTCCATTCCTCCACCTACTCCTGCGAGGCCCTCAGGATGCAGAATCGGCAAGACCTTCTCCTCCCATGTTGTTAGTTGTGGGGGAGGAGGTGGGGGTCCACCGCCAGTCCGCTGAACCGCCAGGTGGTGTCTTGAGACCACGGAACACGCCTTCCCCGTAGGTCGATTCACCTCTTCCTGATGTCATCCTGATTTCTTGGGTGCTGTCCCACTGCATTGACCCTGTCCACCATTCTTCACCATAGCTCCATCTTCCTTGCAATGGAGGTGTGCTGCACCTGTGATCCGAATAGCTGTTGCTCTACCTGGACGATTTCCTCCACCATGACCCTGAGCTCCTCCTCCGAGAACCTGGGGTGTCTTTGCTGTGCCATGGGGTGGTGTAGGTGATGTGTGGGGTGGTGTGTGGGGTGATAAGTGTGCTGATATGTAGTGGTGTGTTGTGTGAGGTGCGTGGAAGTTATGTGGGTGATGGTGTTGTGTGCCTGTGGATGCTAGTATTGTTGATGGTGGTGTCTCTCTCCGGCCTTCTCTCGGTAATTGTGGTCGTAGGGGTTAGTGGGTGATGTGGGTGTGTGTTTTATATTGTATTGGGTGTGTGGGAGTGGTGTGTGTATGTGTATCAGGTGTGTGTATTTCAAATTGTTCAATGTGGTGGTGTTTTGGAGATGTGTGTGTATTTTGAACGCGGCGGTGTGTACCGCCAATGGAATACCGCGGTTGAAAGACCGCCCCGTGGATTCGTGGGTCGTGATAGTGTGGGTGTATTTCTGTTGGCATGACGGTGGAGGTTTTGTTATCGCCAGTTTATCTCTGACCTTTGGTGTGGCGGACTTGTGTGGGTGTCTGAATATTGGCAGATTCCGTGCTGTGGGTCATAATAGCTGTGGCGGAATTCCGCGGCAGCGGCAGTGTGTTGGCAGTGTTCTGCACGGCGATAAGTGGCTTTTACCGCCAATGTTGTAATGACCGCCTATATGTCCTACCTTAACCATACACTGCACCCTGCCCTTGGGGCTACCTCGGGCCTACCTTAGGGGTGTCTTACATGTAAGAAAAGGGAAGGTTTAGGCCTGACAAGTGGGTACACTTGCCAAGTCGAATTTACAGTTAAAACTGCACACACAGACACTGCAGTGGCAGGTCTGAGACATGATTACGGAGCTACTTATGTGGGTGGCACAACCAGTGCTGCAGGCCCACTAGTAGCATTTGATTTACAGGCCCTGTGAACCTCTAGTGCACTGTACTAGGGACTTACTAATAAATCAAATATGCCAATCATGGATAAACCAATCACATACACATTTTGTAAAGGAGCACTTGCACTTTAGCATTGGTTAGCAGTGGTAAAGTGCCCAGTGTAACAAAAACAGTAAAATCAGAGTCCAGCACACATCAATAACCTGGGGAACAGAGGCAAAAAGTTGAAGGAGACCGCGCCAAGGATGAAAAGTCTAACAGTCATAGTAAAACACTTGATCATCACAGCCAAAGCATCACCATGAATGTGCATAACATGGCGCACTCTAAAAGCTCATGACATTAACATACTGTAAAACATCGTTAGACTTGAACATCACACTAAAGAACGCCTGCTGTAGGACACATGGAGGCCACGGCCTCCTAATGTGACACAGTCCCCAAGGACATCTGTAGGACACAGTAGCATAATGCACAGATCACCGGTCCACCCTGCCAGGTAGGTGTATTGTAAGCAGAAGGGGCTAAGATTCCTTCATCCCCTTTTATGCCCAAGGGTGGTAGCGCCTTGGTGCCTCTCTAAACACACCCGGTAGGGGCACATGTGAAACCCCCCAGCCCACCGGGAAGCCTCCCTGGGTCTCCCAGCCGGGCCCAACAATAGCCATGTCAGGGGGCAGCCGCCTGTGTCCTCGCAGTGTGGCTGCAGACGACCAGCTCCCTAACCAGGGGAGCTATGGATTTCTATTGAGCCTCCTGTCTCTGTGGGCCCAAAATCTAGAGCTCCTGCCCAGCTGCTCGTCCTCCTTCTGCAGTCGGGGGCTAGAGGCTGACTGGGCAGCCCACCTCTCAGTAGAACAGGGGAGGTCTCCTGCGGCCTCTTCTCCTTCCCCGACGGTGGATGGGGCTTGCAACCAGCCCTCAGGGGAGCACGAAGAGAGCCCTCCTGAGCCCTCTGGTTAGATACCTGGCTCCTCCGACCTCCTCAAGGGTCACGGCAGTGATTTTCTTCACCTGGCTCGCAGCGGTGAACACACCTGGAGTAAGTGCCTGCTTGTGCCCTGGGGCACCTTCCTGGGTGTTCCTCGCCCCGGGGGCACCACATGGCATACAATGGCTCCGTCCTTCATTTGCATGTGCCTCGGGGGCACCTCACAATGTGCATTTTGGATGTGCTCACTTCTCGGAGCAAAGAGGGATTGTGACAGTGATAACTCCCCCAGAGAGATATAAAAAAACGCTCCAAATGCCCTGTAACAAATAAGACAAAGGCGTTTCCCGCCGAAAGACCGCACCGCGGTCAAAAGACCGCGGCGGTCATTCCGGCTTTCCCGCTGGGCCGGCGGGCGACCACCAGAAGACCGCCGGCCCAGCGGGACAGCCCCTTCAACAATGAAGCCGGCTCGGAATGGAGCCGGCGGAGTTGAAGGGGTGCGACGGGTGCAGTGGCACCCGTCGCGATTTTCACTGTCTGCTAAGCAGACAGTGAAAATCTTTGTGGGGCCCTGTTAGGGGGCCCCTGCACTGCCCATGCCAATGGCATGGGCAGTGCAGGGGCCCCCAGGGGCCCCACGGCACCCGTTCCCGCCATCCTGGTTCCGGCGGTGGACACCGCCAGAAACAGGCTGGCGGTAAGGGGGTTGGAATCCCCATGGCGGTGCTGCAAGCAGCGCCGCCATGGCGGGTTCCCTGGGCCAGCGGGACACCGGCGGGAAACCGCCGGCTCCCCTTTTCCGACCGCGGCTTTACCGCCACGGTCAGAATCGCCAAGGAAGCACCGCCAGCCTGTTGGCGGTGCTTCCGCTGCACTCCGCCATGGCGGTCATGGACCGCCAAGGTCAGAATGACCCCCAAAGTGTCCCTCACAAGTTACGCTTCAACACCGGAGCTCTACTAACAGTGCAGTGCTCAGGATGTTCTTCTTCTCCACAGGCAAAGCACACTTCCTGCACTTCTTCAGTGCAGAGAAATATATGCAGGGGAACATAGGCCTCCTCACCCTGCTCCTGGAGACAATTGAAGGAAGCAAAGGGCAGTATGGCCCAACAAACAGGCCAGTGCAAGGTGTTGCAGTCAGTGGCAGTTCCTCCTAGTGGCCCAGCAGGTCACAGGTCAGCACAACAGCAGCAGTCGAAGATGGTTCCTGGTAAATCCCTCCAGCAGCATTCTGTGTCCAAGTTAGTAGTCCAAAAGTGTCTCTCTAACATGGGGAAAACCTCCTTTACTTATACTCAGTTTTGCATAATATTTACAAAGGGGGAAGAAGAGGTTCCAACCAGTTCCAACTGGTTCCAGGAGTGTCCTCTCTCTCCTCCAGCACAGGCTCCAGACATCAGTTGGGGTAAACAAGTCCTTTGTTTGAGGCCAGGGCACAGCCTTTACACATGCAGGTGTGCTCCGCCTCTCCACCTTTCAGCCCAAGAAGACCAATCAATATGCAGATGCACCTCAGTGACACCACCATGCTCCCTCTGTACAGACTGTCTGTAACGTATGCACAAAGCCCAGCTGTCACTCTGTCTCCCGATATGGATTGGAGTCAGGCTGCAAAACACCCGAGTCATAAGCACAGAGAAACGTTCACTTTCTGGAAGTGGCATTTCTAATGGTAATAAAATATCCACCTACACCAGTAAGCAGCATTTCTCACTTCCATTACAACCATACCAAACATGCCGCCACTACCCCTCATAGATCAGACTTTACCCCCTAGACATAAGGCAGGGTATTTCCAATGCAATCCTATGAGCACGGCAGCACTCACAGCAGTGAGAAACCAAATAGGCTGTTTGTCACTATCAGGACAGGCCACGCAATCAGGCACATGTCCTGCCTCTTACATACATAGCATCCTGCCCAAAGAGCTAGCTAGGGCCTACCTTAACGGTGACTTACATGTAATAAACATGGAGTTCCAGGCCTGGCAATTAAATCTAGATGCCAGGTGCCTGTGTCAGTAAACTGTGCATGCAGCCCCTGTGCTAGCAGGCCTGAGACAGGTTTGAAAGGCTACCTCTGTGGGTGACATAAGCAGCGCTGTAGGCCCACTAGTAGTATTCAATTTACATGCCCTGGGTATAGAGATACCACTGTACAAGGGACTGCCAGGTAAAGTAAATGTCCCAATTAGGTGTAAACCAATCATACCAACTTTAGAAGGGAGAGCACCTGCACTTTAGCACTGTTCAGCAGTGATAAAGTGCTCAGAGTCAGCAGCAAGGTCAGAAAAAATAGGAGGAAGGAGGCAAAAAGTTTGGGGATGATGCTGCAAAAATGCCAGGTCCAAGAATCCCAATTTAGGAAGTTGTTAAATTGTGATTCCCTAATAGGAAGTTGCAAATTAGGAAAAGTCATTTTACTTTAGGTTTGTGTCACAAATGCAGCCATGCCTTTACCCCTGTCCCTCAACCAACACCCTCTTTTGGCACAGAGCAGCACAGAATGTTCCCTTTTAAGGGCACACTACCTCTGATTTTCTTTCAATCATCAATGCCTTACCCCCACTCTAATTTTCCGCCATGTGGTAAATCAAAGCAGCTTTGTCCTCAAAATAGGGACACCACGTCAGAATTTGGATAGGCTAATGCTGTGTGCACATGGTATTCCCCATTCTGGGTGAAAATATTTTAAATAGACAGATTGATGTGCAAGGATTCTGGACAGGAAATGTTATTGCTGATGACATGGTATCCCTGCACATGTATCCATCCAATTCATAATTGGGGCCGAAGTGCCACAACATTTTGTCTAACATAGCTGTATTTCTACTCAGTTGGAAAGAGCACTGCATGTATTGTTCATCAGCTTACATTGAGTAGTGTGATAAGGTCTTCTCCATAGCCCCAGTTTGAATACTGTTACAGTGCATTGCATTATGGATACAGGTGCTTAAGCATGTGCAATGTCGAAAATGGATGATCGTATTTAACAGCCTTACTTTTTTTGACATAGTAAATCTTGATGCCCTGTAATATGGGTAAAGCATTTCTGGGACCATGCAAGATATTTCTTGACAGACATGCAGTGGCTGACAAACTGTGTCAGAACAATGTGAAGAACCTTGGCAAAGCATGGGGCATGCATTGTCCTACCAAGGATTATCATAGGATTCACAATGGAACTACAGCTAGTTACACCAATTTCAAGCTGCAGTTGCTGGAAGTTAAAACAGTGGCACTAGCTACTCCACTTGCTCTAATTGGTCAATCCCCATTAGTATTTGTGATCCATTCAGAGCATGCATACATAGCTTGTTGATGAATAGATTGTGCTTGACCAAGCCACAATGCATGACTACTCCAAGGACCCAATTTAATTGTTGGTAGGCAGACTAATCTCTGTTTGCCTGGAGAAGGACTTAACGCCATCCGGGTCAGGACTATTCCACCCATCAAATTTGGAAATGACCACCAAGCTGGCAGTCATTTCTAAAACATTGTCAGGAACAACCGTCACAGCAGTTCCTGTCTATGCTTTTTATAGTTTAGTGCATGGCTCCATCAACATGACAGAGCACTGCACCAAGCTGTTTCCTTAATTATTTTCAAATAGAAAATCCAGAAGGGAAATTGTTGGAAAATGGGTTATTGGTAAGGGCAGGTAGGTACCTACACTTAACAATAGGCCACTAACCTCCACTTAGGTCCAGTTAGGTCTCAGTAAATTAAACCCAGCTCAACCCTTGGTAGCTTGGCAATGAGCGACAAGGCTTAATTTAGGAGACAGAGTGTAAAGCATTCAAAGATCACAAAACAGTAATTAAATAAAACACAGGAAACAGTTTAATAATCCAAAACCAATTCATAAAAATAGATTCTATTTTTATCTTTAAAATGACACACAAACTAATAAAATCGAATAAGGGGAACCGGAGATACGAATTTTAAAAGAATTATTGTTTTCTAACGCCTAGAAACAAAAATCGCCAATCTGGTCGCACCTCGACCGGGGCAAAGTCAAAGTTTAAGGCCGACCGCGATGGAGCCCGGCTCGGCTACAGGCCACAGGAGGCCTCGGTCAAAAGTTTACCTTAGGACTTAGTCGTTTTTCTGAAGATTTTCTTCAGCGGGACGAACCTGCCAGTCCAATCCGACATCCTGAAACTCTTCTTTGGATACGCATCGCGTGAGCCCTTGGTGGAGATTTTTACCTTCGGACTTAGTCGTTTTTTCAAGGTGGAAATCCTTTGACCGGGGCAAACCTGGATCTTGATCCCACGTCCTTGGAGCCCTCCTCGGATACGCTGGCTGGGAGGTCCCGGTCAACTTCCTACGTTAGGACTTAGGGGGTCATTACAACATTGGCGGTAAAAAACGCTTACCGCCGTGCAGAAGACCACCAACACACCGATGCACCTGCGGAAATCCGCCACAGCCATTATGACCCACGGAATCCGCCAATATTCAGACACCCACACAAGTCCGCCACACCAAAGGTCAGTGATAAACTGGCAAAAACAAAACCTCCACGTCACGCCAACAGAAATACGCCCACACTATCACGACCCACGAATCCACGCGGCGGTCTTTCAACCGCGGTATTCCATTGGCGGGACACACCGCCGCGATCAAAATACACACACATTTACAAAACACTACCACATTGGACAAATCGAAATACACACACCTGATACACATACACACACCACTCCCACACACCCAATACAATATAAAACACACACCCACATCACCCACAAACCCCTACTACCACAATTGAGAAAGAAGCACAGAGAGAGACACCACCATCAACAATACTAGCATCCACAGGCACACAACACCATCACCCACATAACTTCCACGCACCTCACACAACACCCCACTACATATCAGCACACTTATCACCACACACACCACCCCACACATCACCCACACCACCCCATGGCACGGCAAAGACACCCCTGGTTCTCGGAGGATGAGCTCAGGGTCATGGTGGAGGAAATCGTCTGGATAGAACCACAGTTATTCGGATAACAGGTGCAGCACACCTCCATTGCAAGGAAGATGGAGCTATGGCGAAGAATAGTGGACAGGTTCAACGCAGTGGGACAGCACCCAAGAAATGGGGATGACATCAGGAAGAGGTGGAACGACGTACGGGGAAGGTGCGTTCGGTGGTCTCAAGACACCACCTTTCGGTTCAGCGGACTGGCGGCGGACCCCCACCTCCTCCCCCACAACTAACAACATCGGAGGAGCAGGTCTTGGTGATTCTGCATCCTGAGGGCCTCGCAGGAGTAGCAGGAGGAATGGACTCTGGTAAGTCAAATCTTAACTATTACATCCCCCACCCTACCTGCATGCTATCACATACCCCCACCCTCACCCCCATCACTCCTACTCCTCACAAATGTCCCAACATCACAAACCACAAATCCCAACACCAAGCCCTGCATGCAAAACCAAAGCATGGGCACCCATCATCAAAGCATGCCCACTGCACAAACCCATACATCCCCCTATACCATCATCACACAAGGTCCCACACAGGAGTGCACGCACTGGGGTACATGGTCACCGACCCATTGCACACCATGGCACACACAGATGTAATAAACATCCTTTTATACCCCTGCAGGACCCCTACCCAACGTCACCGGACAGGAGGGTCCACACATGTCCACACCACCAACAGAAGAGGCCCACAGTGATGACGCAGCTCTGTCCAACTGCATCAAGATGACCAGCCCAGCCCATCGGGGACCTCGGGACAGTCGGTTACCATCACACAGTCACAGGCCACTACAGAGCTTCCCTCCTCTGGGAACACCAGCACAGCACCCACCCAGAGGGCCCATACCTCTGTCCCCAGGACACGTCAATCAGCAGTGTGTCCACCACTACAGGGAACCCAGGCTAACACACCACCCCAACAACAACAGGGACCTGGGGGCAGTGGCAGCGGGCACACGGTCCAGGGGACGGAGGCCCAGAACACAGGGGAACTGGGACGGCTGCTGTGCGACAGGGGGAGGACAGGCCAAAGGAACCCACTCTCCATGAGGCCCTCTCCAACATCATGGGAGCCTACCAACACTTCCAGGAGACGATGGCAACGGTACTGGCCAAGTTTCAGGAGACCCAGCGCCTGCAGGAGGAACAGTATTTGGGCTTCAGGGAGGAACTCAGAGCCATCAATTCCACCCTGGGCACCATCGTAGGGGTGCTGAAGTAAGTACTCAACACCAGGAGGGACACTGTGGCACAACAAGGGGCCCCTGACACGAGCCTGGGCGATGAACTGCCCACCACCTCCGCCGGCGCTAGTGGACATGAGGCACTGCCACAGGACCACCACACCAGCACCCCAACCCCTGCAGAGGGAGAACCACCCCGTAAATGGTCCCTGAGATCCAGGACAAAGACAGAGAATGATGTCAAGACCCCCGCCAAGAAATGAGACCACCCTGAATGTCATCCTTCTGTCCCACTTTGTCACCCTGTCCATCCTTAAACTGCCCCAGCTCCACTTCCAATGCCCATTTGGGCAATGCCCCTGTGAGACTAATAGACTGGACTCTGCCATGGACATTCCCCCGCCATCACCCCTCACAATTTTGCAACCCCTCCAATCTTGAGCACTAAATTAAACACCCTTGAAGCACAAAACAATCTGGAGTCAGTCTGTGATTTCGGAATAGTGTATCAGCAATTACTGTGGCAAAAAGCTCTTTCAATTGTAATGGTAACAAACCTATGTCACACAGCTCTAGTCCATGAGGAATCAAAGCAGATGTCACACAGTGGGACCCACATCTGTGAAATCTTAAGGGAAAGTGACAACTCAGTGACCACACACTGGGTGAAAACGACAGACAGTAGAGAGGTAGTAGTGTTAAAGTACATGTAGTAGGCAGGTTTCGTATTCTTACCTCTGTCTCACTGGAAATATTGCAGGATCACTGAGTCCCTGTTGTCCATGTCTTCTTCTTCTGCTTCTTCGTCTTCACTGTCCACAGGCTCCACAGCTGCAACAACACTGCCATCTGGACCATCCTCCTGCAGAAAAGGCACCTGTCGTCGCAAAGGTAAGATGTGAAGCATACAGCAGGCCACGATGATCTGGCACACCTTCTTTGGTGAGTAGAATAGGGATCCACCTGTCATATGGAGGTACCTGAACCTGGCCTTCAGGAGGCCGAAGGTCCGCTCGATTATCCGCTGTGTTCGCCCATGGGCCTCATTGTAGCATTCCTCTGCCCTTGTCCTGGGATTCCTCACTGGGGTCAGTAGCGATGACAGGTTGGGGTAACCAGAGTCACCTGCAAATGGCGAGGGACAACTGTTAGACACACACTAACCTGTAGGGATAACCCCAGACCCAGACAACCATTCCCACTGTTTTGCTTCCAGGTGCTCACCTAATAGCCACACACAATGCCTCTGGAGTTGACCCATCACATAAGGGATGCTGCTATTCCACAGGATGTAGGCATCATGCACTGAGCCAGGGAACTTGGCATTAACATGGAGATGTACTGGTCTGCCAAACATACCATCTGTACATTCATCGAATTATAACTCTTCCAGTTTCTGCGCACCTGTTCACTCCTGCGGGGGGACCAAAGCCACATGGGTCCCATCAATGCACCTATGATGTTGGGGATATGTCCCAGGGCATAGAAATCACCTTTCACTGTAGGCAAATCCTCAACCTGAGGGAAAGCGATGTAGCTCTGCATGTGTTTCAGCAGGGCAGATAACACTCTGGAAAACACGTTGGAAAACATAGGCTGGGACATCCCTGATGCAATGGCCACAGTTGTTTGAAATGACCCACTTGCAAGGAAATGGAGCACTGACAGAACCTGCACTTGAGGTGGGATTCCTGTGGGATGGCAGATAGCAGACATCAGGTCTGGCTCCAGCTGGGTACACAGTTCCTGGATTGTGGCATGGTCAAGCCTGTTTGTGATGATCACATGTCTTTCCTCCATTGTCGACAGGCCCACCAGCGGTCGATACACCGGAGGATGCCGCCATCTCCTCACATGTCCCAGCGGACGGTGCCTATGAAGGACAACAGCGAGCACAGAGTCAACCAACTCAGAGATACCTACCCACAGCTGACACAGAACACGAATCATAATCCAAAAAGTTGCCTGTATGTGTGTTGAATCTAGGCCTAGGTATGTGTGACACAGTTAAAAATGAAGCCATGTGGGCCCCTGAAATGGCGGCTGCTTGACCTCTAAAGTGGGACAATGGGATGTGAGGTAACTGCGCTGGCGTTGTACACCGTTGCGGTAGGCGGTCGAAGACCGAGGCGCAATGCTGCATTGGTTAACATTGGACCCTATGGGTCCCAGGAGCCAATGACGATGTACGCCGGCGGTGACGGTACGCACCGCCGCAGACGTAATCACCATTTTCTATCTGTTCAATCACTCTATACCTGATCTTCGACAGGAGAGGACCTGTAAGTGCTGCTGTGACCTCGGTCTGGAAGAGACAATGGCTCGTCTGTCTGGGGAAAGGGCCCCTGCCTTCACATCAGAGGAGTTGGAGAAACTCCTGGACGGGGTCCTCTCCCAGTACACGCTACTCTATGGTCCTCCAGACAACAGGTAAGTACACTGGGAGCATGCTGTATGGGCTATGCCTGTGTGGAGTGGAGTGGATATAAGAAGGTGGGGGGAGATTGAGACGTGCATGAAACGACTGTGAGTGCATGTGCCACATGGCAAGGGTAGGGATGGGGGCCAATGACTGTGACGGTGCAGTTGGTAATACGTTTCTCTTACCCCTGTACAATTCCTGTAGGTCAGCGCCCACCAGAAAAAAGATATTTGGCGTGCCATCGCCAAGGACGTCCGGACCCTGGGGGACTACCACAGATGGAGCACCCACTGCCGGAAAAGATGGGAGGACATTCGCTGCTGGAGCAAGAAGACGGCGGAGGCTCAGCTGGGTATGGCCTCCCAACGTGGGAGGGGTGCCTGTCGCACCATGACCCCCCTGATGTTCAGGATCCTGGCGGTGGTGTACCCGGAGTTGGATGGGTGCTTGAGGGCATGACAGCAGCCACAAGGGGGTGAGTACACTCTCATCCTGATGATTTTGCGTGCAGTGGAGGGGTCTGGGTGGGGGAGGTGGGCTGTGGGTTTCCCTAGGCCAGGGCGAGTTTAGTAGGCAAGGTCCCTCCATAAGGCAGGCCATGTGGCACCCCACCCCACCTCTGTAGAGTGCCAAGTACACCTAGTAATTCCCCTGCATCATCCATGTGTGCAGATGTCATGCATAGCCTAGTAGGCCATTTCCCAGGGATTGAACAGTGGAGCCCAAGAGCACGGTGTAGTGCAGGGGGCTTCTGTGTCTGTCGTGTCCGCCAACGGTAGCGGTAATGCATGCACTCAACATGTCTTTCTTCTGTCGCCCCCCCCCTTTTTGTGGTCTCCATGTTCTTGTCTGCATTAGCATCATCAGGCGGATGAGCAGTGGCACCGGAGCACGAGGGGGCTGCATCCCACATGGCCATGGAGGGCCACACTACGGACTCGGACTTCACCATTTGGACGGAGGGCGAGGGGAGCTCCGCGGCGGGGACAGGAGCTGACACCAGCAACACCGACTCCTCTTCTGATGGGAGCTCCCTTGTGGTGGTGGCAACATCTGTGCCCCCCCATCTACAGGTACAGCCGCCACCCCCCCTACCAGCACCGCCCTCCCAGCAGCCCCTCAGCCTTTGCCCCGTGCCCGGTCACCCGGGAGGGGGGGCATCACCTTCGCCCCAGGCACCTCAGGCCCTGCCCCAGTCACCCCTGCTGCTCTCAGTGAGTAGGCCATTGACCTCCTCAGGTCCCTCACTGTTGGGCAGTCTATCATTTTGAATGCCATCCAGGGTGTAGAAAGGTTGTTGCAACAAACAAATGCATTCCTGGAGGGCATTCATTCTGGTCAGGCGGCCCTTCAGCGAGCTTTTCAGACTCTGGCCTCAGCACTGATGGCAGCCATTGTCCCTGTCTCTATCCTCCCCCTCCAACTTCCTCCACCCAGACCCAATCCCCTCTACCTCAGCCTATCCCAAGCACATCTTCAGACCAGCATGCACACACGTCAATACACAAGGGAAGCTCTGGCAAACATAAGCACCACACATCCCACAGGCACTCATGCAAGCATCACACACATGCAGACACACCAACATCCACTGCCTCAACTGTGTCCCCCTCCTCCTCATCTCCCTCCTCCCTCCCAGTCTCATCTCCACTCACACCTGCATGCACTACATCTACAGCCACTACTGCGTTCACCAGCACACCCACCACCACACCCCGCTCACATGCAGTCACCACCCCCACTACCATTCACATGTCCCCTGTGTCCTCTCCCAGTGTGTCTGTGACGCCACCTCCCAAGATACACAAACGCAGGCACACACCCACCCAACAGCCATCCACCTCACAACAGCCTCCAGACCATGACCTTCACCAAAAGTCAGCAAACGAACACCTCCTGCAACCACAACCTCTTCCTCCACTCCCAAACCCCCTCCAGCTACCCGTCCCAGTGTCTCCCAAAAACTTTTCCTGTCCAACCTTGACCTCTTTCCCACACCTCCCCCACCCCGTCCGTCTCCTAGGTCCCGAACTAGCACCTCAGGCACAACATCTCCGGGACCAGTGGTGCCTGTAGTCACCAGAATCTGGAGTGCACTGGCCACCAGGGCAGCCAGTGTGGCACGGAGCCGCAGCACGGACAGTCCCCCACCTGTCAAGCATCAAAAGTTGGCCAGTGCCCGGCGGGAGAGGGGGAAGATTCCAGCCACCAAAGCCGCTCCCAGGGGTCCGGGTGGGAGTGTGCAGTCATCTGCAACACCTTCCAAGGTGGGGAAGTGCCACAAGAAACCAGGAAAGTCTGGGAAGAGCAGCACGGCGGAGGAGACCGCCATCAACCCCGCTGCCCAGGAGGCCACCGCCATCATCCCCGCTGCCCAGGAGGCCACCGCCATCATCCCCGCTGCCCAGGAGGCCACAGCCATCATCCCTGCTGGGACAGAGAGGACCGCCAGCACAAGCCCCTCTGGGACAGAGATGACCGCCAGCACAAGCACCGCTGGGACAGAGAGGACCGCCAGCACAAGCCCCGCTGGGACAGAGAGGACCGCCAGCAACTGAGTCACTGCAAAGGAGCCCGCCGCCTCAAGCACAGCTGAACAGGGCACCACCGCTCCAAGCACCGCTGAACAGGGCACCGCCGCTCCAAGCACTGCTGAACAGGGCACTGCCGCTCTAAGCACGGCTGAACAGGGCACCGCCGCTCCAAGCACCGCTGAACAGGGCACCGCCACTCCAAGCACCGCTGAACAGGGCACAGCCGCTTCAAGCACGGCTGAACAGGGCACCGCTGCTCCAAGCACCACTGAACAGGGCACCACAGCTGCAAGCACCGCTGAACAGGGCACCGCCGCTCCAAGCACCGCTGAACAGGGCACCGCCGCTCCAAGCACCGCTGGCCCATGAGCGCCAAGGGCACTGACGCTACTGAGTCCGTCATGAGCAGGATGAAGCACTCTGTGCACAGAGCCCCCTCCAGAACCAGTGGAGAGATACATCCACTACCTCTGTCCTTAGCAGGTTGAAGCACTCTGGGCACCATGCCCCCCTCCAGAACCAGTGGAGAAAGGCATCCACTACCTCTGTCCTTAGCAGGATGAAGCACTCTGGGCACCATGCCCTCTCCAGAACCAGTGGAGAGATACATCCACTACCTCTGTCCCTAGCAGGATGAAGCACTCTGGGTACAATGCCCCCTCCAGAACCAGTGGAGAGATACATCCACTTGAGAGACTGTGGCTTTGCACTCCCCAGGATGGAACAGTGGGCAACCCACCCACTGTAGAGACTTGAGAGACTGTGGCTTTGCACGCCCCAGGATGGAACAGTGGGCAACCTACCCACTGTAGAGAGTTGAGAGACTGTGGCTTTGCACTCCCCAGGATTGAACAGTGGGCAATCCACCCACTGTAGAGTGTTGGTTGAGAGACTGTGGCTTTGCACTCCCCAGGATGGAACAGTGGGCAACCCACCCACTGTAGAGACTTGAGAGACTGTGGCTTTGCACCCAGGATGGAACAGTGGGCAACCCACCCACTGTAGAGACTTGAGAGACTGTGGCTTTGCACTCCCCAGGATGGAACAGTGGGCATGTTGTCCTCTCGTGGATTTGGCGTTGTGCACTCAACCGGCTGAGGTGCCCCCCCTTTCCCTCCCCCTGAGGTGCCTGTTTTCTTGCTCTCTGATGCACCTGCAGTGTTCTCTCCGTCATGGTCGGGGATCTTGTGTGGGCCTCACCCATACCGTGTGGGCCCAGTGTTCCACGGACATCTTTGGAGCACTATCTGGACTACTAAGCTTGGTGTATATTTTGTTTATGGTGTATATATATATATTTTTGACTACTTGATTTTAATATATTACAATGGTTACACTCATTTCCTTTTGTCTTTGCATTCTTCAGAGGGGGGTTGGGGGGTGTAACTATACTGTATAAATATGGATTGGTGTGTGTGTTGTAGTGGGTGAGGGAGGGGGTGGGGGTGGGGGTGTTGCATGTGTGTGTCCCTGTTTCTTCCCTACCCCCTCCCCTGTGTCATAGGTGCAGTACTCACTGTTGTCTTCGCCGCCGGCATTCGTGCTCCTGGTAGAGTAGCAAGAAGATGAGGGCTAGCAGGATGTGCAGCTCTGGTTCCATGGGGTCCGGATTCCTCGTGGGGTGTATAGAGGTGAGCGTTTTCCCTTCGGAGTCCTGTTTCCTCCGTGTTTTTATTCGCGGTGAATCCGCCCCGGAAAAGGTGGCGGATTGGTAGGTTGTGATACTGTGGGCGGGACTTTGTCTTCCGCCTGTCTGTTGGCGGTGACCGCCAAGCTCTTTGTCTGTACCGCCGTGGCGGTCGGAGTGTTAAAGTGGCTGTCTTTGTTGGTGGTTTCCGCCACGGTCGTGATTCAAATTTTTTTACCGCCGGCATGTTGGTCTTACCGCCGCTTTAACAACGTCCGCCAGGGTTGTAATGACCACCTTAGTCTCTTTTTTGGAGATTTTCTTCACCGGGAAGAACCTGCAAGTCAGGCCGGGTCGCGGTTGAAGCAAGCCTTCGCGGGTCGGTCCCTCTGTGGAACTTTTCTTCGAAAGTTCTCCAAACTTCTCCAAACTTCTGGATCATCTCCCAGATGTTCCTTTAAGGTTCTTTTGGGGTCCACAGCTCACCCCAAGGTTCCAGAAGCTCTGAGATGATCCTTGGGGGTGTGGACTACAACTCCCAGAATGCACCTAGCGCAAACTCCTTTTTGGCCACTGGACAGTGGTCAGCTGGTTGATTTCTTCAGGAGTTGGTGCAGGGGACTCTGGTTAGCAATTTTTCACCTGTAGCAAACAGGGAGTCCCTCCTTGAACCAGTTGAAGCCAGGCAAAGTCCTTCTTGTGGTGAAGCCCAAGTGTGCAGCTGGTGCAGTCCTTCACAGTGCAGGGTCCAGGTGCAGGCCAGTGGTCCAGCAGGGCAGTCCTTCTTCTTTCGTGGTTCTTCCTTGTTGGAATCTGATGGGGATCTGAGGTGAGGGTGCAGGTCTGCCAGTTTTATCCTTGCCCCTGGGTGAAAAACAGGGGGGTCCTGATTCTCCAGTCAGGTGCAGGGTCCTTCCCCCTGTGATGACCACTTCCTGGGAAGTGTGGCAAAAATCAATCCCAGGAGGAAACATTCCTCAAACATCCATCATGGCTGAAAGTGATTTTTGGAGGTTACATCTGGCTGAGCCCACCCACTGGTGTGGCTAAAAATCATAAACACACCCCTCTCCTGCCCTCTTCTAATCTAATCAAGAGGGCACCTAATTGTCTGGGGTTGCAGGATGTGGGGGTGTTGCTGGGTTGCTCCAAATGTCCTTCTCTGCCTTTGAAGACCAGTTTAGCAGCCCTCCCCCTTGCTGCCTCACCATCTGCTGAGGGGAGATCCCCTCCAACAGGGACATCTCTTTGTGTCAAGCCAGGCCATTTCACACCTCATCAAGGCAGCCTGGCTAGGCTGCCATAGGTTGGCCAATCAGAGCACAGCAGCGAAAACACTGCAGGGCTGAAGTTGGCAACTTTTTAGGTAAAGTTTAAAACTCTTTACCTGAACAAGTTATATTAAATCCAACAACTGGAAGTTGTGGGATTTATTATAACAATTAATTTGATACCAAACTCTTTGTATCTGTCACTTAAGGGGACTTTTAAAATTAAAATAAAGTCTCCCCATTTTAGCCTATGAAGGCCATTCACTACAATGAGGGAAAAATGAATTTGGCTGTTTTTACCTCACCAGGGCTTATAAAACTATTTTATAAGGCCCCTGCTTACAGTTACATGGCACCCAGCCCTAGGGGCACATAGGGCACACCTTAGGGGTGACGTATATGTACAAATAAGGTAGTTTAAGACTTTGGAACTACTTTTAATTCCAAAGTCGAATTTGCATATAACTTTAATTTAAAAGCAGCCAGCAAGGCAGCCCTGCCTTTCATATGACACTGGGCACCTCAGCAGTGCACCTATGGGTGCACTACCTATGCTGGGGTCCCTAAACCTACATGCCCTACCATATACTAGGGACATATAGGTAGGTTGAATTAGCCAATTATAATTAGCCTAATTGCATTCTGATTTTACACAGAGCACAGGCCCTGGGACTGGTTAGCAGTACCCAGGGCACCATCAGAGTCAGGAAAACACCAGCCAAAAGTGGAAAATGGGGGCAAAATGTTAGGGGGCCTCTGCAATCAGCCCTGTTTTCTCACAGAAATAAAAAATAAAATGCTCCCACCAGCACAGGTGTCCTCTCTCAAGATAAGGGGAGATTTGAGCAGTTTTCACCACCTTAACGCCAGGATTTTACTGGCAGTGAGGGGCAGTAAAAAAACACATGTGTAACTCTGCCCATCCAAATTGGGCGGTTTCAAGGCTGTAAAGTAGTGCTTCAACAGTGTTGTGGAGGCAGCTGGACCTGTACTTCAGTATGCCAAAGGTCCGTTCGATGATGGACACTGTTCTTTCATGTGCCCTTTTACACTGCCTTTTACTTTGGTTCTTGGAGTCAACTATGGTGTCAGTATCCAAGGACACAAGACATATGCAATGTCTTCTTTACGAGCATGAGAAGGATAAACCATTAGGTCACTTTACACATGCAGTTCTGGCCACTGTATGCATTGAGTCAGTAATTCTCTACCAATTAATAAGCCATCCCCTAATTCTCCCAGAGACAGTGGGTTATGTATTCTATTGTGGCGGAACATGAAGGAGTCATGGGTGCTGCCTGGGAATCTGCATAGAAGGTCAGTTATGATTCATGAGGCATCACATGCTACCTGTACATTGTGCAAATGGGTGCTTTTCATATTTCCATATATGAGGTTGTTTTTACAAGGGGGCATATGGCAATATGTGTGCCATCAACACAGTGCATTACATTGGGAACCTATGCTACCCTAGAAAACATTACATTTACTTTTGCAAATATTGGGGCACATTTGGTAAACATATGTATTTGTTTACTTTGCTAACCATGTTGTCAAGAAACCTTTGACAACACCTAGAAAACACACTTTGTGACACTCCTCCTGACACTGTTATTACATCCTGGTGAGTGTCTGAAGCCAAAAGGTGTGGATAACACTATACCTGCACGTGTGGCAGGATTGTGTAGAATCTAACTGTTGGGGTCTCTAGCTGAGTTTGTGACTCAGCAATTAATTCCAAAACTACCTCACTGCTGAGTCTCTAATTTTCATATATTTCAATCTGTTGAAAAAGGGTGGCCCTCACCCTAAATATCCTCTCCTGTCTCCACCTCATTCTCTGCCTACCCGCCAACATCCTCATCCTCCTCGCCAAGATACAGAGGCACCATTCTGAATGATCCAGATGCATTTTGAGTGACTTTTTTAGTTTGCCTCTGGTTACAACCAGATCTACATTGATGATAACTACCTTTCTTATATGGCCATTTTGCGACTATTCCCAATTAGGAAATCCTTTGTCCATAGTGTTAGCCATTCCTGTTTTGCGATTTCCAAAATGTGATTAATAATATATAGAAATCGCATTTTGCACCACCGCAAATGCCTTTCGTACATACCAATATGGCATTTTGCATTTCCTAACTGACTGAAATATTGGTTTGCACCTTCAGGTAATGCAAAATATCTTTGTTCTTATGGCCCCATATCTCCTGATTCGTGAAAAATGTCTCATGGGGCATTTTTAGTATAGAGTCCCCAGATTGAACATATTTTCTTGTCTGAAGTTTTATATGACTTTTCCATTACCTGTGTGTTTGCATTAGTTCTGATCATGGTGAAAGAGTGTCATCACCGAGTTTTTGGCATGAAGACCTTCATTTAATATTATGCATATGTGTTTGTGTCATTAACAAAAAATATGTTTTGCTAAAAACCCTCCTGTGTGAACTCAAACGTATCAGAAATGGCTTGTGAAAAGTTTCCCCATATTTCTTATCTTGTCAGTCAAAAGTTCTTTTGCTTTTTGAATGTACACAGAGGGATATAACATAATTCTCCCTTTGTTGTTTCAGAAATCCAAGGAGGCTTGGCAGTTTCAGAAAGTGAAGGCACCAGTTGGTCTACTACAGGGGATTCAGGTGGAGGAAAGATGTGAAGAGATGAGTTAATAAAATACAGCCAAGTTAAGGAAACAACAGTGGGGGACATTAAGATATGTCCAGTGTCCAGGAGAAATGGTGAGATCATGCAAGACATCATCCTGTGAAACCTTTGTGGATGTGGTGAACTTTCAGACTTTTGCTAAACATGTCCATACTACTGCTGTGTGATGTGGAGGATCGGTTATAGGATTTTGGGAAGCAAGAGCCTCTGGTATGGCATTAGCTAGTAAGCCCATTGGATATCGACAACTGGCTTAGAAACTCACTTTCAACCAGGGATGAAAGTCATTCACCCTAGCATCATCTTATCCATGGCCATGACCTTGCTGAACTAAGGGCCTAGAATAAAGGCTTACTTTTAAACACATTTGTAATACTTAATAAGACATCTCCACATTGTAAAGATTTGTATACACATATGGCCCCTTTTATCATCTAAATCAAATCCTCATTATTTTAATATACAAATAAAAATACACCTCAAACCTCATTGTGTAACAATCTAATCATGTAATATCTTTGAAATCAGTGCGGCCTATATAACATCTAACATACAAATTTACATTTAGCATAATAATATTTACTGTATTTATGTTTTAAAAATTAGCCTATTGCTAATAACATGAACAAACTGGCCCTACAAAGCTGTTAGCTGTGTGTTACACTATATATGGAACTTGATTTATAACAATATAGAGTGTTTTGTTGCCCTCTTTTATGAAAATAAACTAATTTAAGAGGGCCTATTTACACACTCCATTTTCTAGTAACATACTAAAACATTCTATTCAAAAACTTGGGTCCAGAGATTGTGTTGCTGCCTCTCCTATAGTTTTCTGTGCAGACATCTCCACCCACCCTATGGAGTCTCAGCACATGGCAACATACTTTTTAGTGGTAAATGCGGGAGGATAGAGTGAGTGCCTGAAAAATGAGGAATACTTATGACTAATGGGGAGGGGGTTAGGGAGGAGCGAGGAGCGCTCAGTAGGGGTTTAGGGTGGGATGTGTTCTCCCCTCAAAAAAAGAAGCCCATTGCTATTCACAAGCAGCACTTCTAAAGCTACTACACCCGGAAAGCAAGTCAAAACAATAGTACGTTACTCCAGCTCAGAGCTGGAGTTAGTCGAGTACCACACATGAAAATAATGTTGGCAGGGAGTGCTATAAAAAGGGACAGTAAATTAAATTAAAATATTTTAAATATTTAAAAACACAAATAAATATAATTCAATGTTACATATTTAAATAGCCATTTTAGAACATATTTAACATAAAATTAATGTTTATTCAAATATAATGACACTTATTTTAATTATTTCTACACATCATGGTTAATAATTAAAAATGCATAATAAAACCTTTTTATTTACTATCGGTAGAAATACACGTTTTAATGTAAACATCAGAAAAATGTGTTTTCTTTGATTTAATACATTTAAATTAAATACATGTATAAAAGTAATTTACAATTATACTTAATATAAAATATTTTTACAATCTGGCTATATAAACTTTTTGATGTTTTCCTGTACCGTATCTGTGGGAGACTTCACAGATAGGGTGGAGTTCTCCATATGTGAAAGTATAGGGAAAAGTAAAACTTTTATTAATCTTTGAAATCTTAGTAAAAAAATGTATTTTGTTAAATAATGTTATAAATTCATTTTATATATTTATTTTAAATGTAGATGAAAAGAAAGAAATGCTACAACTTACTAACTTAACAACTGTTAAGAATTAACTATTAACATCAAAGAACAAGGACTTCATTAGTAAATTATCAGACATCCTTGCCACTTTATCTAAGAAACATGCCCATACCACTGCCTTGCATGACCTTATCCTCCCAGACAACACAAGATGCAAAAACACAAGAGACACCCTCCTCAGGCTCATCAACACACCCAACATGGTACAGCATGTCACACAACCAACACACTCATCCTCAATTTTGTCTTCTCAACTAACAATCGAATGTAAGCTACCTACCTGGCCAACCCAAAAGAGAAGACCAAACCTTCAGATCCTTCTAGGTCTACACCATAGACAATCTAATGTTTGAATCCATCTAGTGTGCTTACTGTCTCTAGAACTAAGACAATGTCTTATACCATCCAAAATACTCTAGTCATCTTTATTAAAAGAGCTCAGGTGTGCAAAAGTATTTGTCAAATAGCAGAGTGGATAATTAATTATTTTTAACAATAACATCTGCAGACGTCCTGTCAGATAGAAAAGAGCAACCAACAAATGGTACCAATACAAAATTGGGTCAAAAAGGTAGCAATTGAATACATTGTGCAAATGCATGACATCACAAAGCAAAAGAAGATTATTTTATGAAAAAGACAAACAACGTTTGAAAAACAAAATAATGCAATGGCTACATTTTATAGCAGCATGCGACATTACCATGAATATAAAAACGAGGAACAAATTAAGCCCCAACATAAAATCAGAATTAATAACAAAGAATCATAAATAGGGAGTACTAGTGGTCAATCAAGGAAGTTTAAAGCCAGTGACAGCCCAGCTGAAAAAATAAGCATCTATGGAAGAGGGATAATTACAGAAAAGATTATCCTTGCCAATTAACTAGTGATAAGAAAGACCTCTCAAGTAAGAACAAACACTGAGGCAATTCTAAATAGCCACACATGTTCATCTATAAGATGTGCTTCTTATACTTATTAATCAAAAGTCTTTAGATTTTCCATCCAATGCACCAATAGATTTTGCAAGGATCATGATATATAGGTTTTTAATGTTTAAATGTGAAAAAGTACAACGAAACAATGAAGTGAAATGGACGCCTATAGATGAGGGTAATCTGACTCTATGCAAATTTTCAGGCTGACAGCAAAAGAGCATGTTTTGGGGAAGCTTAGATGGTTTCCTGATCAACAAAATGACTTCATCACTGAGGGCATGATTACCAGTTTGGCAGTCCGACCGTTGGGTTTGGTCAAACATAGTGGATTTAGGGGGTCATTCTGACTTTGGCGGCCCGCCAGCCCAGCGGGAAACCCCCTTCCATGAGGATGCCGGCTCCGAATGGAGCCGGCGGAGTGGAAGGGGTGCGACGGGTGCAGTTGAACCCGTCACAATTTTCAGTGTCTGCTTGGCAGACACTGAAAATCTTGGTGGGGCCCTGTTAGGGGGCCCCTGCAGTGCCCATGCCATTAGCATGGGCACTGCAGGGGCCCCCAGGGGCCCCACGACCCCCTTACCGCCAGCCAGGTTCTGGCGGTCAAAACCGCCAGAACCAGGCTGGCGGTAAGGGGGTCGGAATCCCCATGGCGGCGCTGCCTGCAGCGCCGCCATGGAGGATTCCCTAGGGCAGCGGGAAACCGGCGGGACACCGCTGGTTTCCCGTTTCCGACCGCGGCTGTACCGCCGCGGTCAGAATGCCCATGGATGCACCGCCAGCCTGTTGGCGGTGCATCCGCGGTCCCCGGCCCTCGCGGTAGTCAACCGCCAGGGTCGGAATGACCCCCTTAGTGTCAAAAGCTGTGAATGAGCAAAACTTGAAATTGTAGTCTGTGACTTTGCAATGCTGTTGGATTATTTTACTACTTTTTCCTCCTGGCTCTTTTCTCATTAGGATACATGGGTGGTCATTATGAACACGGCAGGAATCCACGCCGTGTTCATGCTGGCGGTCTGAACACAGAACGCCAGCCCGTGGAAGACCCCGCCGGCCGTATTACCAACATTTTGCTGGGCCGGCGGGTGGAAACAGTCTTTCCGTCAGCCGGCACAGCAGAATGCTGGGCCTGGACATTGTTGACAGCTCCACATGGCGCCGTCGTCAATGCCGCAGTGAAGCGGGTGCAGCAGCACCCATCTTTCATATCACTACCTGTAAATCAGGCAGTGACCTGCGTGACGGGGCTGTAAAGGGGGCCCCAGAGAACTCCTTCTCCCAGCCTTTCCCTTGTGGGGGAAACCTCCAGGGAAAGGCTGGAGGAACACGGGTTCTATATCCAGAGGGCAGCGCTGCTTCCAGCGCTGCCCTGTCGGATGGAGAATCTGCCATCATCAGGCTGCTTGGCGGTGGCAGAGGGGCGCCTGTGGCGGTCCCCCCTGTGTTTGTAATATGGCGGTCCAGACCGCCATGCCGGTGGTGGTAATTTCCGTCACCACCGGCATGGCAGTTTGGACCTCCATGTTCAGTATGACCCCCATTATGACTCCCATAATCTTTTCTGGAGCTCACAGCAGGATGCTGAGGCTGTGATAGGCTCTATAAGATTGGATGTGCTGGATGTATGGTCCAACTGAAAGTTACATTTTACTGCCAAACATTCCAAGCAGGGTAAGCTGAAAATTATAGTTTCTGAAGTCGCCTCACCACTGAGGACAGGTAGCACTTGTCTATGCTTGCGCTCTCTATGTTCAGATAATATTCATTTTTTAGGAATTAAAACTCTAGTAGGATGCGGCAGAGAGCCAAAGGTGGGTAGCACTGCATGAGGATAGGCACGTGGATTCTGTCGTGTTTCTGAAGCCAAACATTGTACCTCATCATGAACCTATGGAAGACAAATGTTTTTGAAGTCCTACCTTTCTTGGTTGCTGAAGTTCTTCTGTCTTGTCAATCTGTAAACTCCCATACAGCAAGAGAGAGTTTCCATGGGGCCAGTGTGCATTTAGCCGTGGGAGGCAAGATCAACCACTCCTTTCCGTCAGGGTCTAGACACAGCCCCAGAAACAGTCCAGCTTAATGAAAAAGTGGTTCTTCTATGTATTTTAACTTTTTGGGCCTCAGTATGAGTGTTGCGGTCTCTAGACAGCCACACTTGCGGTGGCGGTCCAGTCTGGCCACCACATTACAACCCTGACGGTCAGGCCATTAGGGAACTGCCAGCTCCACTGGGATCTCAGAACCCGGCAGTCTGGTGGTTGGTGGCAGTCGTATTCCACCAGGGCAGCGCTGCAAGCACCGCTGCCCTGGGGATTACAACCCCCTTCTCTGCCAGTGGTTTCATGACAGTAACACAGCCATGAAAAGGCTGGTTAAAAATGGGTGCAGGGGGCCTCTTCACTGCCCATACACTTGGCTTGGGCCCCTCTAGCCTGCACCATCAAAATGTTCACTTTCTATTTTGCAGACAGAGAACATTGTGAGGGCACTGGTGCACCCTGCAGGCGACAGCATTGCTGCTGGTTCGATTACGAGCCGGAGACAATGCTGTAGCATGTTTCCCACTAGGACAGCAGGTGGAAACTCAAGTTTCTGCCTGCCAATCTAGCAGGAAACTCTTAATAAAATCATCAGGGAGGTCACCACTTAGGCGGCAGCCCCCTTGTCTGGAGCTTGTCGGGCGGGCTTTTGAGCCCGCCAAACTCATAAAAAGGCCATTTGTCTATGAGGCCAGATGGGGCCTAATTGTCTGAGCCTGCATAAGAAAATCCATGTCTCACATTCCAGGAAAAGCAGACAAAGCCTTTTCCAGGCTGAGACATACAGCATGTTCTTCTCCTTATCTTTCGTATTACAGTTGTGAACCGGAGTGCCGGAATGGGAGTCCCCAAAAATATTAGTACCCTACAGTGGTTGGTAAATGGTCAAAATGTTTTCCCTAACAAGATTCCAATATAAGACCTATTACAATTTTACAGCGCTTACTATGATGTATGTGAAAACTATCCCAGAAGGCACTATTTGGGGTGCTCCAAATGTCAAAGCCACAGTGGCACCATGTGTTATTCTGCATTTCTACCCAGTGTCTATCCTATTTTAATGAAGCACTTTCTATCGTACCCAGAAAAATCAAATTTGGTGCCTTTTGAGTCTTTCCCTCTCCCACGGTGACAGAAGTAAGCCTGGCTGTTTTCAGGCAACAATCAAACGAAAGATTCACACCACAGTCTACTTCAGAATAAATATGCTGCTGTGCAAATTCCTCTGTGGTATCCATCCGGTGTATCCCTTCAAACCTTCTTCACTCCTGTCTCATTCTAAGATAACAAAGGTAGGGGCCCGGCAAACCAAGTATGTGGCTCTGCTAGAGCGTGAAGTAGAAATACACAACTTTTATCAAATTTGTATTTGAAGAATTATTTGATAAAATCGAGCCAAATTTACCAAATAGTTTTCATAAATATTACAAATCCAAAAAGATTATTTCTGTTGCATTAGTGTGGGTTAATTTGTGAAAAATAGAAATGCATTTTTTTGTAGGTCAATCAAAATAGTTGGCATGTCCCACCTTTAGCCGATATGCAGCCAGGCTTTGTGGAGTTAAGAGTGATTAATTATAGGTAATTGTCTGTAAACATTAGAATATCATTTTAGCATGAAAAATGATTTTGAGATTGACTGAAAATAACTATATATATCTATATAGGTATATAGCAAGTATTAGGCAAACTAATGGAACTGTGATTGGAGCATAATCATTTGTGCTTTCAGTCAGAAATATATGAAGAAAAAGAGGGAGAAACATATACATTGACATATGCATTTGTAAGGTGTGCCCCCTGAATATTGAATAAACAATATAGATGGTACAGAATATTGAGGACAGAATATAAATACAAGAGTCTTGACAGGTAAGCCTAGATATTCAATATCTAATTAACATATGTGTACCTTTGCTATGTGTAAATATTCAAGAAATATAGTTGTGGTCTTAGTAAAAGGAAAAGTGTATTCTCTGTATACATTTACTGTTCAATAGTGTTTCCCCAGAATTATGTCTTCGATAATAATATGCTACGTTATTGTTGGGGATATCTGACAGAATGCCTGAACAAAAAACATTGAAACGCACAAACATTGAGTCAAAAATATTGATTACAAAAATATGGTCTAAATATTTTAACATATAACATTATTATGATGAAAAATAAAAAAACATATTTAAAAGTATGTATAAATAAATACTCATTTAAAAAAACACACATTATACACACACACATATATATGTGTGTGTGTGTGTGGGTGTGCGTGTGTATCTCTGTATAATGCAACACTATTACTAAAAATTATATATTTTAATTTATGTTACATTTTTTAAATTGTTATGGTTTAATTACAACGTTTTACTGCTATAAAAAGCATACATATAAGTACACATATATATGTATTTAAATGAAATCATAAAAAACAAGTACAAAACATTAAACTAAATTACCAATTTGATTATATATAAAAAAGCTATAAAATTAAAATAAATATAATAAATAAAAATATTACAAAAATATCAATGTATCTATCTATCCATATATATATATATATATATATATATATATATATATATATATACATATATATATATATCAAACTCCAACAGATCCTAGGGAGAGGCGCGCTCTGCATCGGTGCCGGCATCGGGGAAGGACCTAATTCCCATTAATCTTGATACGAATTTAACATTGAAGTTAAAGATGCCGCACTCACAGGATTCCAATAATCTTCTTTTATTTAGTACACAAAAACTCCACCATCTGACACCAACGCGTTTCGACCTTCCCGGTCTTGATCTCGGTAAACCATTAATCCATTACATGCACTACTTATACCCTTCCTCTAAGCCATGCCTTTATGTGGCATTCTGGGATGTGTAGTGTTTCACAAATTATATAAAACTGTGCACCACACCATAACTTAAATACTACCCATAAGTGTTACTACTATAGCAAAAGGTTCTCAAAATACATATGCATCAATATACAACATCAGTGCAATCAAACAGAAAAAAGAAAAACAAATCATAACTCCTACAACAAATTCTCTACTCGTCATCATTGTAAAACATAATATCCAACTGTCTTTGCTGATATTCACTTACAATTCTAAGATCATACTTTTCATCTTTATCGGTATTCAAGCCTACACATCCTCCTTTTGCTATAGGGAGACGACTCCCAATTTTTACTGGATTGAAATTATTCAAGATTATTTTAATTGTTGATTTCCCAAAGACAGTGAAACCTATATTTTTACTTTGCATTTGAAATCAGAGATGGCAATATAACTCCTCGTCATAATTAATCCCGTATGGCATCTTCGTTTTTAATCTAATAATTTATCTAGATTCTAACCGTCTCAATCTTTGAATCCTATACATTCACAAAATAGTATAAAATTAGGCAAGCAAATAACAATAGTATATATATATATATATATATATATATATATATATATATATATATATATATATATATATATTTAAAGAATATTAAAAATAGCATAACTATTGCCACTCCAATCTGTGCAACCATTAGTAAAGCGTTGGAATTTAAAGGGGTTAAATTTAGTATTCCCACTCCAGTCTTTGCAATAGCAGGGAAAGCATTGGACTTCGGATGGGTTAAATTTACTATTCCCACTTCAGTCTATGCAACAGTAGGTAAAGCATTGGACTTCGGAGGGGTTACATTTACTATTCCAACTGCAGTCTAGGCAACAGCAGGGAAAGCGTTGGACTTTGGAGGGGTTAACTTTACCTATCAATTCAATAATTAAAAATGAATTACTCAATTCATATTTCACCTATACTCTACAAACATAAAAATCCTCACCTATTATATAACTTAAAAAATATATTTACACAAGTAACATCCTTAATAATCAATTAAATAATGAATAATTATCACTTAATTAACTTCTCATCATATACCCCTACACACCCAGCAAATCACAAAATAATATATAATGAAAAATGTGTTAGCTACACAATTTATATAACAAAGAAATCAATCAAACCTTTGATAATAAATTAATAATCAATTGTTATTTATTTATACTTAATTTACTTCCCACCTTCTACACCTACAAACCTCACCACCCACTATAACACAATCAATTACTATTAGTAATTAAATTAAAAATTGTAAATCACTTAAAATTACAAACTATATTTAAAAACATTGTCAACAATTATCCAAACAATATTTAGCATGTAAAATATGAACTAAAAAACATAAAGATAATTTAAAAACTAGGTTTTACAACAATATTATTAAAAATGATTTTTACAACACAGATATTCTTGAAACAATATTACTTACCTAAACAATCTATATTCTTGCCAACAAAATTTCTGCATCCAAATAGTTTTGTATCATGAACTTTCGTTTTCTTTATTTCTGTATCTCGATAATTAAAACTCAATATTTTGTCCATATACTGTTGCTGTTGTGGATGTTCAATTGTAAAATCCATTTGTATGGATCCACCCATACATATAGCCTGTTGACTTGTTGATTTGAAATGGGAAAAATAGGTTGCATGAACACCTTTGAAGTTCTCAACAGTGACAACATCAACCTGAGTGTTTAGAAATCCAAAGACAATAAAACATTGTTCCTATTGCAAAATGGCATGCTCACGATGCATGCTCTTCTCATGCAAAGTTGAGTATCCCATCTTGACAAAGGGCCTCATTACGAGTTTGGCGGAGGGGATTACTTCATCACAAACATGACAGATATCCCATCTGTTGTTTTACAAATTCCATTTATATCCTATGGAACTTGTAATACAGTGGATGGGATAATGGTCACTTTCGTGGTGTAGCAATCCCCTCCGCCAAACTTGTAATGAGGCCAAAAGTAGTTAGATTCCTTGTGAATTTTAAATACGCAATGATTAAGTTTGTTCAATTGGGAAATTCTTTGATCTTCTTCTGCAGGCAACCCATTGGTCAGTTGTCAATGCTCTGATAACTTCCAGCCTGGGTGATGTTAAAATCTTTTATCTAGGCATTCCAGACAGATGAATTAGAAAACTTCAGGGAGTACAGGTGCCTCATTCTTGACATTCCCAAGTGAGAAACTTTCTCCTATTATGTAAGCAACTTGCACTCGCTCCCTTTTAAGAAAAGGATTCTTTTCAAGGCTCTCATGCTGACTTACTGAGTCTTCTATAAGTGTCGGTTGAAGCACTTAGGCCCATATTTATACTTTTTTAGCGCCGCACTTGCGCCGCTTTTTGACACAAAAGTGGCACAAACTTACAAACAAAATTCAATTGTATTTTGTAAGTTTGCGCCACTTTTGCGTCAAAAAGCGGCGCAAATGCAGAACTAACAAAGTATAAATATGGCCTTTATCAATAGGATCTGCTCTACCATTCATCTTGAACTGTTCAATCTGCTTCTTTCCCGCTGCTCTGAATGTATCCAGCTGGTCCATCACAGTAAAACAATGTGGAGTAGCTGTGTGCTTTATACGCTTAATAAATTCCAACATTTGGTTACACATTCATTAAGTTCCAAGTAATCCCATTACACATTGTTTGTTCAAAGTCTGTTTGAACTTCTTGCTACCAAGAAGCATGGCAAAGAGCATATTAGACGGTTCAACAGTTTGGATCCAATTTCTTAACTCAAAGCCCTTGCTGGCACAATTAAATATTTTTATGGCAATGGCCCACAATTTCACTATCACTCACCCATCAACAGCTTGGGCCACCAGGGATTTCATTGCTGTAGTCATGACTGAAGATAATCATGCTATTTTAAATTTTCTTGCAAAGCTAAAATCAAAAACTTAGCAGAGCGAATCTCTCACATACCCAGTGCTTAATTTGAGCCAGTGGTTTCTGGTGGGGGCCACTGACAATTATTGTTTTAGGGACAGGTAATTATTTCCACAAGAGAGGGAAAAACAGAAAAATGAGGAAAGCGAAAGACGGAACAAAATGTCACAAAAGGAGAAAGCAGGAGCCTGGAAGAGTAAAAAAGGGGCAGAGAGTGTCTGGTAGGAGAATAAAGAGGCAAGAAGGAGCTTCAAAGACTTCCAGACTTGGTATTCTGAGCGCCTCCGTCACCAGCACTCTTTTGTTTCCAAACTAAGGGCCTCATTACAAGTTTGGCAGTCTGTCGACCACCATGGCAGTGGCGGCGGTCCGACCAGCATCGGATTGGCGGTCGGACCGCCAGATTAGAAGTCATGTGGGTCTATGGAGCAAAGACCACTGCGGTCCAGCCGGCACCGCCAGGTAGCACAGACCATTGCGGTCATAAGGCAGCACAAACAAGCTAGCAGAACCTGTGTTGCCAATCGACACATTATGAGGTTGCACACCGCTAATGTGACCATGGTGTTCCAACCACCATGCCCCAGTAGGTGGAAATGGGGAGTATAAAGGGAGACGCTCACCTGCAGGCAGCCTCACATGCCTGGTGCCACCATCGTGCCTATCACACACGTCCTGCCACTGCCGCTGCTCATCGAAGGTGCACAGAATCTATGCTGCCGTCGGCCCAACCGACCATAAGTATGCACACCTACCTGTATCATCAACTGTTACAACGGACCATTGCTCTGTCATCCACATGATATGTGACTCACGCTATGGGTACCAAGAACACATGTTATTGTGTACACAGTCGAAATCATACATAAAGATGGACATGTTCCCAGTCACTATATGCCCTCTTTGGGCAGGTCACTAACACCGCCCTGCAACACCGCCCTGCAACAATACACAAAACTCACAGAGATAGTGAAGGGTACACAACATTGTCGCACACAGCACCAACAACACATCAACAGCACGTATACAAATGCAACTCACCCACTCACATTCCTCACAGGCCATGTATGGATGTAGCATGGAACCCAAACAACACTCCCAGTAAACCGCCCTGCAATGGACACATACATCACACACATTACAGCACAATGAAAGGACACTGGTATTCACAATGGAGAGAGAGAGACAGATAGACAGACCTCACTATGCGATCAATACCTGTACAATTGGGATGTTGCCATCAGGAGCACTCAGGGAAGGATGCTGTACTGGGACACATATCACGTTGCACATGCTCCTTAAACAACATTTGCACAGGAAATGGCCTTAAATGTATCTCATGGACAAACAATACTAGACCCAAATTACATGTCTATCTGCACAATCTGGAAGTGCAAGTCAACAAAGCACATGCAATTCCAACTGTGTCGGACATACCTCTACAGAAACTAGCTGCAAGGTACAAACAGCTAAATGGACACATGCACAGTGAATTGCAAACAAAGGTAGCAAAACTGAACACATTCCATGTGTGCACAAACAAAACTGATGCACATCAGATGAATACATGATCCATATCAGGGGGACAAGTCTAACACCATACATGTTCACATTGTACAACACAGGATAAAATACCATAACAAACAATGTACAATGCCATGACAACACCATTGGCTTTACACCCACATATGCATAGTCAACATATACCCTTGTCTTGGGGGACACCGGCACTGCCGACAAAGCCAGATACTGCAAACAACAGCAAACGGAACAACAAGCAGGCTGAAACACACACAACTGTAGACAGACAAAACAATTTACTCAGGAAAAACATAATGGTTAAAAAGGAATTGCAGGACAAATGTGTACCCAAAGATGATAACTATGTTGGTTTATTCATCCAGATTTAAACAGTTCAAGGCCATTGGCCAGTCCATTTATTTGTTCATAATAGCACAGTATTGCGCCACTGGGTCCCTCTGTGTTGGTGGTGTCTTGACCAAGGGTCCTGTGACCAGATGTTTCCCCACTCAGCTGTGCCCCATCTCCTTCGTTTGCTGGTGCTGCTAATACAGAGAAATAGGGTCCTCACATGTCCAGGATCACACTTGAACAACAGTTGTGATTATCAAGAATTACAGGATATCAAGTAGGCTGCAGCAACAAACTTCACCTAAGTGACCCACACACGTACCATACCATATGCATGTATGCCATCAGAACTGTCAACAGTTGCCCGCAGGAAATTAATGCTCTCTGATAACTACAATTTCATGGCTGAAGTTGTGCAAGGGAGAGATGTCCCCAAAATCACCAACACAATGAATCAGCAAGCCTCAGAGTAATAATCACTAATGTCTGGCACCCCTTAGAATGGCATACTCTGAGTGTGTCAGATGATGCCATTAGTCCCTTGGATGTTGGAGAGGCTCACTCTGAGATTTGCAAGTACTTGTTGAAGGCCCGCAACATGTTGCCCAATTTGAAGCTATATCATTGTCTCCATTATGGTCATGCAGACCCAGATGACTGTCTGTGGATGAATGTTTTTACCCAAAGACATGTGTTCTCAACATAACTGCAAGTCACTCCATGATGCTGCACAAGAGTCAGTAAACAATCCTCACCTATTACATATGTGCAGTGGGCTTTTTCACATGATGCCACATCAAAGGCATAACTATTCTCATTGTGGCTCTAAACTCTAGGCTTATGTATCATGTTCCTCATTGCTACTGCTGTTGTACATGCCAAATTACATGCTATAATGGGTAAGGGTATGTGTCAACCCCTGTCTGTGGCAGAACATACAATGTACCCCCCATTGTAAATGTATTCCCCAAACAGTTTGCCATGCACATATGTGTAAGGGAATACAGATATCACCCCATCATCATAGGTAGACCATGCATGAAACAGCAGCTTACAAATGTTTTTCAAAAGAGAAAGGGGCACTTTCTGACATATAGGCACAAGGAATGTTGGCAACAGTGATGGCACATAAATCATTTAAATGGACATTTCCCACTTACCAATGGAAAGTATTAACCTATAGCTGCATCCAAAGAACAATATAAGCTCTGTCACATGTATGTTGAATATCTTCACATTACAGACTGCAGTGAGGCAGCAGCACCCATCATACCCTGAAGACAACTAGCCTCTGGGTGGCATATGCCTATATACACATTTACCCAGACACATGGCCGAGAACAGGGATCCATCACCTACTTACCTTTGGCCTGTAACATTTAAGTGTAGTGGTCTGTTGCATAGAAATTACACACACTCTACAACAGCAAACAGTAGTTGTTTGATCAATGTACCGAAACATATGTCATACCTGCAGAGAAAGTGGTTTGTAGATTCTATCCACTTGTGTCTTAGATCCCTCGGCCAATAGGCAAGGCACATCAGTATGCACCACATGACATGTCTGCACAAAAAAATCCTCATCTACTGTGTGACACATGGCTCATCCTTATTGGTCAAGGGGAGCATTCAGAACCTAACCCATTCACTTGGCAATGGGACAGACAGGAAAATGTCCTGTACTCACCCCCTTATGGCTGCTGTGCTGCCCTCAGACACCCATGAAGCTCCAGGTAGGCCACCACCAGAATGCAGGCCGTTAGGGGGGTCATGGTCCGATGGGCACCCCGCTCACGCTGGGAAGCTATCCCCAGCTGGACCTCAGTGATCTTCTGGGCCTGGGTCTCTGATCCTCCCACCTCTTCTGACAGTGGGCGCTCCGACAGCTGTGGACCCCAAGATTCTGCACCTTCTTGGCAATGACTCTTCATAATCCCTTCTTTTAATGGGCATTGACCTGCATGTGTGCAAAAGAGAAATCAAGAGATCATGATCACAAGTTTAATCACAAATGATTGAGTCACATACATGTCAGTAGCATTAAGCTAGGACTTTCCTATGTGTCAGTAGTCCCCAGGTGTGACACATACAAGCCAATGAGTACCGGGACATCACTACTGACATATATTTTTCTATCTGCAGTCTAACACACTGCCATGCTTAGGCCCTAAAATGACTAAGGGGGTCATTCTGACCCTGGCGGTCAGTGTTAAAGCGGCGGCCAACCCGCCAACAGGCTGGCGGCCCAAAAAATTGAATTCTGACCCTGGCGGGAACCGCCAACACAGGCCGCCGCTTTAACACTCCGACCGCCATGGCGCACAAACAAACAGCGCGGCGGTCACCGCCAACAGCCAGGTGGCAGACAATGTACCGCCCACCCTATCACGACTCACCAATCCGCCACCTTTTCCGGGGCGGGAGCCCCGCCGATAAAAACTCGGCGGAAACAGACATTTCCAATGGAAAACGCTCACCTCGACACACTCCACGCGGAATCGGGACAGCATGGAACCGGAACTCCACATCCTCCCAGCCATTGCCTTCCTGCTCTTCTTCCAGGATCACGAACGTCGCTGCAGACGACAACGGTGAGTACTGCACCTACGACACAGGGGAGGGGGGAGGAGGAAAGCTTACGGGCACACACACATACGCCACACACCCACCCCCGCCCTCACCCCCACCGAAATACCTACACACCAATGCAGATTAAAAAGTCAGAGTGACACTCCCAAACCCCCAAAACAAAAAAGCAAAGACAAAAGGCAATGATTGTAAAAATAGAACTGTATTATAGCAAGAATTGAGAATAGCAAATTTAGCAATATATAACAATTATTACACATCTAGAACTATATATATATACAAGTAGCAAGTCCGGCACAGTTTTGCAAAGTTCAAATGTCCGTGGGCCAATGTGCAGCAACACATGGGCAAAGCCCACACACGAGATCGAGTCCATTGGAGAGAACACTGCTGGGGCATCACAAAAATCAAATACTGGCACCTCAGGGGGAAGGGAAGGGGGGGCACCTCAGCCACATGAGTCCACGACGCCAGATCCACGAAGGGCCTCCATGCACACTGTGCCATCCTGGGGAGTGCAAAGCCACAGTCTCTCAAGTCTCTACAGTGGTGGGTTGCCCACTGTGCCATCCTGGGGAGTGCAAAGCCACAGTCTCTCAAGTCTCTACAGTGGGTGGATTGCCCACTGTGCCATCCTGGGGAGTGCAAAGCCACAGTCTCTCAAGTCTCTACAGTGGGTGGATTGCCCACTGTGCCATCCTGGGGGGTGCAAAGCCACAGTCCATCAGGTGGATTACAGAGTCCACTGGTCATGGAGGAGGCATGGTGGGCAGAGTGCCTTGTGAAGCCCTGCCCGACACAGAACCGGGCCTGCCAATGGGCCAGCGGTGCTTGACAGGAGGGCCCAGCGGAGCGGTGCTTGAGCTGAGGGCCCAGCGGAGCGGTGCTTGACAGGAGGGCCCAGCGGAGCGGTGCTTGACAGGAGGGCCCTGTTCAGCGGTGCTTGACAGGAGGGCCCAGCGGAGCGGTGCTTGACAGGAGGGCCCTGTTCAGCGGTGCTTGACAGGAGGGCCCAGCGGAGCGGTGCTTGACAGGAGGGCCCAGCGGAGCGGTGCTTGGCAGGAGGGCCCTGTTCAGCGGTGCTCCTCACGGCGGGGCCCTGTTCAGCGGTGCTTCTCACGGGGGGCCCTGTTCAGCGGCGGGGCCCTGTTCAGCGGTGCTCCTCACGACGGGGCCCTGTTCAGCGGTGCTCCTCACGGCGGGGCCCTGTTCAGCGGTGCTTCTCACGGCGGGGCCCTGTTCAGCGGTGCCTGTCTTGGCGGGGACCTGTTCAGCGGTGCTTCTCACGGCGGGGCCCTGTTCAGCGGTGCTTCTCACGGCGGGGCCCTGTTCAGCGGTGCTCCTCACGGCTGGGCCCTGTTCAGCGGTGCCTGTCTTGGCGGGGCCCTGTTCAGCGGTGCTTCTCACGGCGGGGCCCTGTTCAGCGGTGCTCCTCACGGCTGGGCCCTGTTCAGCGGTGCCTGTCTTGGCGGGGCCCTGTTCAGCGGTGCTCCTCACGGCGGGGCCCTGTTCAGCGGTGCTTCTCACGGCGGGGCCCTGTTCAGCGGTGCCTGTCTTGGCGGGGCCCTGTTCAGCGGTGCCTGTCTTGTGTTTCGAGTGAACCACACCTGGCCAATACTTCCTGCTCAGTCAGCATCGGACCTTTCCGTTGCGGGGCCCTCCTGTGATGGAGTCCTGGGGCCCTGGGTCTCCTCCGATACCCCCAGAATGGGGCTGGTGGGTCCCTCATGGCCAGGTCGGCTGCTCCCTGCCTTTTGCGCTTTGCTACCCTTGCCCTCCTTGGCAGACTCTCCGTGGCCCTTGGCTCCCTTACCCGATGTGGCAGGTGACGGTGCAAGGCTACCCTCCTTGGTGGCAGGTGTATCAGGCCTGTCGCGCCTGCCCTTCAGTTTTTTGCTCCTCTTCCCAGGGGGGGGCTGGCTGTGCCTTTGCTGCTGGCCGATGTCCCTGCACAAGGAAAGGGCGGACTCCAAAAACCAGCCACGACGTTCTTGGGAGTTGCTGGGCTGGTGGTGGCTGAGGTGTTTTTGGAACTCTTACGAGATGGAGGGGGTGGGTCAGGTGAGGAAAAGAGGTCCAGTTTATAGAGGATTCGTTTTTTAGGAGCCATGGGAAGGGTAGCTGGAGTGGGTATGGGAGTGGAGGAAGAGGATGTGGTTGTAGGAGAGTCAAGTCTGGTGTCTTTGGGTGCAGGTGCTTGGGCTGGAGGCTGACGTGAGGTGGATGGCTGTTGGTTGGGTGCCTGCCTGCGTTTGTGTGGTTTGGAAGCGGGGGTGACAGACACACTGGGAGAGGACACAGGGGACGTGTACATGGCAGTGGGGGTGGTGACTGCACGTGTGCGGACTGGTGTGGAGGGTGTGCTGGTGATGGGTGTACTGGCTGATGGTGGTGTGCATGCAGGTGTGAGTGTAGACGTCACAGGGAGGGAGGTGGGAGACGAGGAGGTGGGGGACACAGAGGAGGTAGTGGCTGTTGGCATGTCTGCATCTCTATGTTGCTTGTGTGAATGCTTGTGTGTTCTGTGGTGCTTATGTCTGGATGAGCTTCCCTTGGGTGTTGAGGTGTGTGCAGGCTGGTCTGTAGGTGTAGATGGGATAGGCAGAGGAACAGGGGAATGGGACTGGGTGGAGGGAGTTAGAAGAGGGAGGCTGTAGACAGGGACAATCGCTGCCGTCAGTGCTGAGGCCAGAGCGTTGAACGATCGCTGATGGGCAGCCTGACCCGAATGAAGGCCCTCCAGGTATGCATTGCTTTGATGCACCTCCCTCTCCACACCCTGGATGGCATTCAAAAGGGTAGACTGCCCAACAATGATGGTCCTCAGGAGGTCAATGACCTCCTCACTGAGGGCAGCAGGGGTGACTGGGGCAGGGCCTGAGGTGCCTGGGGCGAAGGAGATGGCCGCCTTCCTGGCCGTGCGGGCACGGGCCGAAGGCCTAGGGGCTGCTGGGAGGGCGGAGCTGGTGCGCTGGGTGGCGGCTGTACCTGTAGTATCGGTGGGCACGGATGTTGCCGCCACCGCAAAGGAGCTCCCATCCGAGGACGTGTCGGTGTCACTGACGTCTGCACAGGTCCCCGTGGTGGAGCCCCCCTCGCCCTCCATCTCACTGGTCATGTTGGAGTCCGTTGCATGGCCCTCCAGGGCCATGCGAGATGCAGCTCCCTCTTGCGCCGATGCCACTTCTCCTCCACCTGATGATGCTAATGCACACATTCACCGAAAAACAAAGAAAATGGGGGGGGGGGATGGAGAAATAAAGACAAGTTGAGTGCATGCATTGGGGACACCGTTGGCGGAGAGGACAGACACAGAAGCCCCCTGCACTACGCTGCGCACTTGGGGTACACTACTCATTCCCTGGGACATGCCCTACAAGCCTATGGGCGACAACTGCCCACACAGAATACACAGGTCCATGAATAGCATTACTAGGCACCCTGCAGAGGTGGGGGGCGGGGGCACAGGACCATACCTCACGGAGGGGCCTAGCCTACAGAAATCGCCCTGGCCTAGGGATACCCACAGCCCTCCTCCCCCACCCAGGCACCTCCACTGCGCGCAAATATAGCTGAATGTGCTGGTACTCACCCCCTTGTGTCTGCTATGATGTCCTCAAGCGCCCATCTAAATCGGGGTAGGCCACCGCCAGGATCCGGGACATCAGGGGGGTCAAGGTACGACTGGCACCCCTCCTAGGTTGGGAGGCCATCCCCAGCAGAGCCTCGGCGGTCTTCCTGCTCCCGCAGCGGATGTCCTCCCACCTCTTGCGGCAGTGGGTGCCCCGTCTGTTGTGGACCCCCAGGGCCCGGACGTCCTTGGCGATGGCACGCCAAATATCGATCTTCTGATGGGCGCTGACCTATGTGACATGTACAGGGTGGGAAAAGAAACATCATCACTTTTCTGCATGCTCGATGTGAGTGGCCCCCCCTCCCCAAACTTGCCAGGTGGCACATGCTCTCATCTGTCGTGCCATGCATTCGTAATTCGCTCCCCTCCCCTCCATCGTACATCCACCCCACTCATCACAGGCATTGCCCACTATGCATTGGCCCCCGTGTACTCACCTGTTGGTCTGGAGGACCGTAGAGTAGCGCATACTGGGGGAGGACCCCGTCCACGAGCTTCTCCAACTCTTCGGAACTGAAGGCGGGGCCCTTTCCCCAGTCGCAGCAGCCATTGTCACTTCCAGACTGAGGTCACAGCAGCACTTGCAGTATAGGTCCTCTCCTATGGATGCTCAGGTCTCGTGTGATTAAGCAGAGAGAAAATGGCGGTCACGCCCGCGGCGGTGCGTACCGCGGCGGTGCGTACCGCGACCACCGGCGCACATCATCATTGGCTCCTGAAACCCATAGGGTTCAATGTTAACCAATGCTGCTTTGCGCCGCGGTCTTCGACCGCCTACTGCCACGGCGTGCCACGCCAGCGCAATGACCTCACTTCACATTGTCACACTTCACAGGTCAGGCAGCCGCCATTTCAAGGGCCCACATGGCTTAATTCCTACTGCGTCACACATGGCTAGGCCTTGCATCGACACTCATACAAGCTATTCAATCCAGAGAGATTCGTGTACTGTGCAGGCTGTGGGAACTTACCTGTGGGTTGATTGACTCTGTGCTCCATGTTGTCCTTCCTAGGCACCGTCCGCTGGGACTTGCGAGGAGACGGAGGAATGTTCCTGTGTACAAACCGCTGGTGGACCTGTCGACAATGGAAGAACGACATGTCATACTCACCTACAGACTCAACAGTGCCACTATACAGGAACTGTGTGCCCAGCTGGAGCCAGACCTGATGTCACCTATCCGCCAACCCACAGGGATTCCGCCTCTAGTGCAGGTGCTGTCAGTACTCCATTTTTTGGCTAGTGGATCATTTCAAACTACAGTGGCCATTTCATCTGGGATGTCTCAGCCTATGTTTTCAAGGGTGTTGTCCAGAGTGTTGTCTGCCCTGATGAAATACATGCGGAGGTACATCATTTTCCCTGAGGTGGGTGACTTGCCTACAGTGAAGGGTGATTTCTATGCCCTTGAACACATTCCAAATATCATTGGTGCCATTGATGGTACCCATGTGGCTTTGGTCCCCCCAAAAGACAATGAACAGGTGTACAGGAACCGAAAAAGTTATCATTCCATGAATGTCCAGGTGGTCTGTTTGGCTGACCAGTACATCTCCCATGTAAATGCCAAGTTCCCAGGGTCAGTGCATGACGCGTACGTCATGCGAAATAGCAGCACCCCTTATGTGATGGAACAGGTACAGAGACAGCGTGTGTGGCTAATTGGTGACTCTGGTTACCCCAACCTGCCTTGGCTATTGACCCCAGTGAGGAATCCCAGGACAAGGGCAGAGGAACGGTACAATGAGGCCCATGGGCATACTAGGAGGGTGATCGAGCTGACCTTCGGCCTCCTGAAGGCCAGGTTTAGGTGCCTGCATATGACAGGTGGATCCCTAATGTACTCACCAAAGAAGGTGTGTCATATCATCGTGGCCTGCTGCATGCTTCACAACCTGGCTTTGCGATGCCAGGTGCCTTTCCTGCAGGAGGATGGTCCAGATGGTGGTGTTGTGGCCGCTGTGGAGCCTGCGGAGAGTGAAGAGGAGGAAGACGAAGAGGACGACACAGACAACAGGGACAGAGTGATACTGCAGTATTTCCAGTAACACACAGGTAAGAATCTACTCCTGCATTTAATTATATCTGTAACAGTACTGGCTCTCTGCTGTCTGACCTTTCACCCCAATGTATGGTAACTTAGTTGTGAATTTGCCTTCCTATTTCAGTGATGTGGTCCCCACGGAGTGCCCTCTGGTTTATTTCCCCATGGACTACCGCTGTGTGACACTGGTATGTTGTCATCACAATGTATTTGGACATTTTTGGTTGGTTATATCGAATACATTTGGTTTAAAAAAATAAATAGCAGACTCCAGATGGTTTTTGTGCAATAATTGTGTTTATTGAAGTGCAAAAATTGGTGCATAGTTCAAAAAGGGTGATGGGTGATGGTGGAGGCATGTCCATGGCAGAGTCCAGACTCACGTTCGCACAGGTGCATTGTCCATATGCCTGTGGAAGGTGGAGCAGGGGCAGTTCAAGGCTGGACAGGGTGAACAAGTGGGACAGTGGGATGACATCCGGGGGGATCCGTGCATGGCGGGGGTCTTGACATCCTACTCTGTCTTCTTCCTCGATCTCAGGCCTTTCTTGCGGGGTGGTTCATGTTCTGCAGGGGGTGGGGTCCGGGTGGGCCATTGCTGTTGTGTCGGGGCCTCCTGACCACTAGCGCCGGCGGAGGTGGTGGGCTGTTCTTCCTCCATGCTAGTGGCAGGGGCCCTTTGGGGGGCCACATGGTCCCGCAATGTGGTGACAATCTGGTTGAGTGCCACCACGATTGTACCCATTGCGGAACTGATGCTGCGCAGTTCTTCCCGGAACCCCATGTACTCGCCCTCCTGCATGGCCTGGATCTCCTGGAACCTGGCCAGGACCGTCGCCATTGTCTCTTGGGAGTGGTGGTACGCTCCCATGATGGTGGTGAGGGCCTCTTGGACAGTGGGTTCCCTAGGCCTGTCCTCCCTCTGTCGCACAGCAGCCCTCCCAGTTCCCCTTTGTTCCTGGGCCTCTGTCCCCTGGACGGTGTGCCCACTACCACTGCCCCCAGGTCCCTGTTGTTGTTGGGGTGGTGGGTTGCCCTGGGTGCCCTGTAGTGGTAGACACACTGCTGCTTGACCTGTCCTGGAGACAGAGGCATGGGCCCGCTGGGTGGGTGCTGTGCTGGGGTTTCCAGAGGGGGATAGGTCTGCTGGGGCCTGTGGCTGCCTGAGGGGAACCCACTGTCTAGAGGTCCCCGATGGTCCGGGCTGGTCATCAGGTTCTAGGTCGACAGAGCTGCTGTCATCACTGGGGGCCTGTTCTGGGGGTGGGATGGACATTTCTGGACCCTCCGGGCCGGTGTGTTGGCGTTCGGGCCCTGCAGGGGTAAAAGAGTATGGTTATTGCTTCTGTGTGTGCCATGGCGTGTGATTTGTGGGTGCCCTTGTCCCCCAGTGCTGGCATTCCCTTGTGGGAGGAGTTGTGAGGGTGGTTTGGGGGGGGGGATGGGTATGTGCAGTGGTCATGCTTAGGTGATGGGTGTCCATGGTTTGTGTTGGCATTCAGGGGTTGGTGTTGGTTTGGGTGGGTTGTGCTGGTGAGACATTAGCAGGGAGGATATGTGCTAGGGGGTTGGGGGTGAGGGTGGGGGTGGGGGTTGGCATGCTGGTGGTTGGGGGGGGAAGTAGTTGAGATTAGACTTACCAGAGTCCATTCCTCCGCCTACTCCAGCGAGGCCCTCAGGATGCAGGATGTTCAAGACCTCTTGCTCCCATGCTGTGAATTCAGGTGGAGTGGGTGGGGGTCCGCCGCCAGTCTTCTGCACAGCGATGTTGTGTCTTGACACCATCGTCCGCACCTTCCCCCGTAGGTCGTTCCAGCGCTTTCGGATGTCTTCCCGATTTCTGGGATGCTGTCCCACAGCATTGACCCTGTCGACGATCCTTTGCCATAGCTCCGCCTTCCTGGCTATTGTGGTGTGCTGCACCTGTGTGCCGAAGAGCTGGGGCTCTACCCTAATTATTTCCTCCACCATGACTCTGAGTTCTTGGTCCGAGAACCTGGGGTGTCTTTGGGGTGCCATGGGATGGTGTGGATGAGGTGTGGGGTGGTGTTTGTGGTGATGAGTGTAGTGGTGTGTGATGTTTTGTGCGTAGATGTAGTGTGGGGGATGATGTTGGGTTCCTGTGTGTGTTGTGGTTTGCGTTCCCTGTGCTCTCTCTCTGTGTATTGCGCCTTGTCTCTGAATTTCGATTTGTGGGTGATGTGGGTGTGTGTTTTATATCGTATTGATTGTGTGGGAGTGGTGTTTGTATGTGTATCAGGTGTGTGTATTTTGAATTATCCAATGTGGCTGTGTTTTTTAAAGGTGTGTGTATTTTGACCGCGGCGGTGTGTACCGCCAATGGGATACCGCGGTTGAAAGACCGCGCGTGGATTCGTGGGTCGTAATGGCATGGGTGTATTTCTGTTGGCGTGACAGTGGAGGTTTGGTCATCTCCAGTTTATCGCTGACCGCTGATGTGGCGGCCTTCAGTGGAGGTCGGGTTTTTGGCGGTTTGGCAGTTGTGGGTCAGAATGACCCTGGCGGGTTACCGCGGCCGCGGCGGTGTCATGGCGGTCTTCTGACCGGCGGTAACTGCCTTTTACCGCCAGGGTCAGAATGACCCCCTAAGTAAGATTACTGACATCATGGGTTCTGTGGTATGTACCTGTATCACAGAACACTCCCTTTGACACATGTGTCCATCCTACAGAATGGCATCCAACCAACAAAGGCATGTGTTGTACAGTTTCTGTTATTTGACCAAGCGACTGAATCACATATCATGGCCTCCCAGGAACCAACACACAGTTTGCACTGTGGGACTGTCAGTTATGCAATGAGCCTGCACAGGAAAATCTTACCAGTGTGAAGGCTATTGTAGTAAGGGACCTGTCATGAGTCAAAGACACACCATGGCAATGATGCTAAGTGCACATATGGCTTAGATTAAAAAATTACCTCTGTACCCATTCCTAACCTAATCAAAAGAATGAGATGTTCTGGGCAGGAATTGCCACCAGAGACTCATATTGGCCACATGACAGGATCTGCTGGGTTACAGAGAGTGGGCAGTGTGCCACAGTTGCTTAGTCACAGTGACTCTGCCCAGGCCAGAGACTAGGACCCATACTGGGAGAGTCATTTGACATACCCTGGTTTCCACAGGCTGAACTTAGAGAATCAACATGACACTCCATTCCCATCACTTCAATGCATGACAGTACATCATGTAGCCAAACAGTTTAGCAATGCCAGCTGTGTTAAGAAATCTCTGTGGCACCATACACATTGCTCACGTTACTCTCAAATGACTAATACAACATGCATACTCAGCTCATCCTGTCATGCATCTACATATTGTCTGCCATGTACAACAATCATGAGGAAAGAGATGTCAGTGGATGGCAGTAATGTCTCCTTACCTAGTTATGTGTATCCAACACAAGGAGGATCTATAAACTAAAAAAACACACACAACACAATCTGATGGAACTTTACATATCGCGCTGGCCACCAATACCTGCGCCTTATACATCCCATTGATGCTACACAGACTGCAACAAAAGGTATATGAGTAGTCAACCTGGAGCACATGGTTAAATTGTTGTCTGTGAGGAGGGAAAGGATGGTGAATTTCAGAGAAAACTGTGCACATGAGGTACTTACCTGCTGTTCTGGTGCACCATAGAGCTTTCTATACAAGGGTAGGACCTCATCCACCAGCCTCTCCAGCTCCTCTGGAGAAAAGGCAGGGGCCCTATCACCTGCTCGGCATGGCATGATTGCTCCCAGAGGCGGTACACAGCAGCTCACATAGTGGAGGTCTTGCAGGCAGCAGTGTCAGGAGTCAAATGAGTAAATCTTCAGAACATGGCAGTCACGTCCTTCACATACGCAGTCGCCATCACCAGCAGACGCAACCATACACCCGCGAATGCCACTGGCAACAATGTTAGCCTATGGCTATTTCTGCCATGGTTGCAATGACCTGCATCCATGATGACTTCCACCAGCAATCACAGGCGGTGCCTAATGTCCAGTGGAGTAGGTCAGGCATCTGCCACTTGGAAGGCCTGAAATGCTGTATTGAGCTTCACAAACTGTGTCACACCTCTGAAAATGTTGTTTTGAGCTCACAAACATGCTTATCCTGTCTTGTCATATAGGTCCTACTAATCAAACACCATTGTAGTATGTTGCAGGGTACAGATGGCATTTAACAGAGGGCAGGGCCTGCTCTAGTGCGGTGTGAATGCTGTTACTGCACCAGGTGCTGACTTTGGGTGGGAGCCCCGTGTTTGCAACTATATTATAGTTTTAAAAGCCCCTGCTGCAGCATACCTTGACTCCAGGAATTTCAGGTAACAATAAAAATGTGAAGGGTACTGGTCGTTGACCTTCTTCTTGGGGAGAGTTCAGAGAGGTTTCTCTAGTGAAAGTTTTAAGGAAGCACAGTGGGTTACTACGCCTCCTGCAAAGAAGATGTACCATGTGGATCACAAAGTGCATATGATGCAAATGGGTCAGTGGGTTACTGCTTTTGTCAGAGAGGTCCTTTTGTTACATATAGTTTATAAGTTAAAATTCCTGTATAGAACATTAGGTTATTAACAGTCGTCAAAAAACTGCATTCATTCCTCAAAGTATAGATTAGAGCATTATTATTTTTTCTCCAGTCTTTCATTATCCTAATGTTGCAAAAAGAGTTCATTTAGGTATAAATCAATTCTTATTATCAAAGAGAACACCCAACCTTGGGGTTATGTCTAAAATTCTGAGTTTGTGACTCTCCAGACTAAGCACTCCCAAACTATACAGTCTACCGGCATAGATGACATGGTACTCCTACATCTTTTAGTGCTCTGTCTTAAGAAAAATTTCTTGGACACTGATTTGCAAACTTAAGACTGATTGTTTCTTTGTAATGTGTGTGTGATGTAAAGTGCTCTGACACTCTACACTGATATGAGTGGCACTACCAAACTAATTAAATGCATCTGAGAGAGAGTAGTTATGGAGACTTGAGGGGCACTGTTAAAGGATGGCAATAGGGAAATCTGTGGCATAGGTGGTCATTGGGTGGTGCCAACAAACATTGTCGCACAGGGATCCGCAAGTGCTAAGGCCGACCCAGATAGTGGGGCACAGTCCTCCCCTGCCGACGGTCATTTTGGTGCTCAGGATAGCCAGTCACATTTTGAGGGGCAATTGTGTTAAACATCTTTGAAATGGGTCCAGATACATTTTGTGTACACATGTGGGGAAACCATGGGGGTGACATGTTATTCATGTGTTATTTGCTAAAATTCCTTGTCACATGATATCATTGACATGCATCATATATGTTGCTTTGGTTACAATAACTAATGTTAGAAATCATGTCTTGTCATACTTAGATATCCAGGGAGAGGGAGGATGCAGCAACCTCCTGTCTACTGTTCACTGCAAGACCTTCAGACCATGGAAGAAGGCCACATAATCCTTCATTACCATATGTATCGGCAATTAATATTGGATTCATGTTGAAGTCAGATCTGATGCCAGCTAGTAGTGAACCAACCAGCATACCACCCATTGTACAATTCATGTCAGTATTGCACTTGTTAGCCACAGAGTCCCTCCAACATGGGAAACGTCCTTACCAACACATTGTAAACAACAAGGACATTTCCCACACAAGCGTAACAACGCTTGCCAGAACAACGCATGGCTTTTTCCTTGCCTTAACCATGCAATTGCTAAACTACACATAAGACAGAGAAAAAGCTGTGCGTTGTTCGGGAGAGGATGCAGTGAGGTAAGTGGGGCTGGGGTGTGGATTAGGGATTAGGATTTGGAGTCGGGTGGGTGGTGGGTGAGCTATTGTTTTTTAAGGGGTGGGAGTGGTAGGTTTGAGTATTTTTTCAGGTCTTAGGATGGGGGATTGGGCTATTTTGTTTTTTTAGGGACAAACATGGGGGGTTGGGTATTTTTTTATTTATGGCGTAGGGTGGGGTCGGGGTAGTTTATTTTTAAAGGGGTAGGGTAAGGTATACTGAAGGACAGGAGGAGAGGAGGAAGGATCGGGAGAGGGCATGGTGAGATGAGTGGGGTTGGGGCAGGGTTGGTGGGTAGGTTTTAGCGACGGGGTGGATTTCTGGCTTAGGGTGGGTTGGGGTGTCGGAGTAGTTTAGTTTTATGGGGTGGGGTAAAGTATTTTTTTTAGGGTACAGAGTAGATGAGGTTCAGGATACTTTATTTTTTTAGTGCTCAAGTTGGGTTGGTGGGTTGGGGTAGTTTAGGTATTAAGGGTGGGGTAGTTTTGGGCCTCAGGGTGGTTGGGGGGTTGCATGAAAGACCACGCATGCCATTTCGCATGCCGTGAGCACACATGCCTTTATTAAGCATGCTTTTACAACTTAATTAATTGTGAAGGCATGCGTGAAAACAATGCTGTCAAGGTTCCAACCACGTTGTTAAGGCATGCGTTGTTCTGTCATGCGTGGTTCCATTATACAACCCTCCAACAAACAGTGGTCCTGTCAGCTGGCATATCTCAAACCATGTTCAGTCTGGTGTTGAAGGATGACCTGTCAGCAATGTTGAAACACTTGTACAGCTACATCCAGTTGAACCAACATCATGATTTAGCCCATGTGAAGGCTGAATTTTATGGTTTTGCAAGCCTCCCACATTTGGTGGGGACCATCGATGGCACACATGTTGGCATGGTCCCACCGCATGCCAATGAACAAGTATACCGCAACAGAAAGAACTTCCATTCCATCAATGTGCAAGTTGTTTGTTTGGCAGATCTATACATTTTATAGGTCTGTGCCCCTTATCCAGGAGCTGCCCATGATTTGTTCATAACACAGAATAGCACCAAACCCCAGCTGATGTCACAACTGTACCCATAGAGGGCCTGGCTGGTTGGTAAGTCACATGTGTCCTGTTTGTGTCTGTGCAATGTTAGGTACAACAATCATGAAGTGAGAGACACATTTTTTCACATGTCCTATTCCTTAACAGGAGACTCCGCATATCCAAACTGTCCTTGGTTGTTGAAGCCAATAAGGAATTCAACTACTCCAGGGAAGTCCCCTTCAATGAGGCCCATGGAAGAACAAGGCAGGTAGTGGATGGGGTTTTGGGCTCCTGAAGGCCAGATTTAGGTATCTGGACCAGACAGGTGGAGCCCTCCACTACTCACTAAGGAAAGTGAGTCAGATCACTGTGGCGTGCTGCATGCTCCACAATATCACCCTGCAGCAGAATATCTCATACATCCCAGAGGAAGGGGAACCTGCAGTGCCACTGGGTGAGACTCATGAAATGCCAAGTGAGGATGCCAATAGTGAAGAGGAAGGAGCTGACTTGCAGGAAGATCTCATCAATAGCTACTTTTCATGAGTGCAAGTATGTCATGTGATATATGATGCCTGTGACTGTACGAAGAACTGTAGTTGTGAGAATGTGTAGAGTTGAGTGTTTTGGAAACTACTAGGGAGCAGATACTCTGCAATAGTCAGCCAAAGTGTGCTTGAAGAGTTAGGGTCTGATTATGGGTCCATGGACCGCCATGGTAGCGGTGGTGGTCCTACCACTTCAACTTTGTCAGTCGGACCGCCGATTACGAGTTTGGCAGTTGGACCACCAGAAGACTGCCAGCAGACCACGGGCACAGCAGTAGTCAGTGCGGCGCGGACCGCGGCGGTCCTGACTGTGCCACCCAATGTTGGAGATCCTGGCATTGGGACCGCCATGGCCATTACGACCTGTAGGACCGCCAAGCTTTCAATGGCGATCCCACTGCCATGGAAAGCTTGGTGGTCAGATAGGTAAGTGGCCCAAAATAGGGGACCTCAGGGAGAACCTCTACATGAAGGGTGAGGCGGGGGCCAATGTGGCCCCTCAAAAAATTTGGGAATCAGGGGCACACTGTGTACCATGTACAATGTGGTGCATGGGCACAGTTCATCCATCATGCCAGCAGGTAGGGATGCATGGCTGTCAGTAGCTCAATTAAACTAACCCCTGTGTCCCCCCACTAGTCACGCCAGCCCCATGGGGAACTCATAATTCTAAGTCATGGGACCATCGGCCTTGTGCCTTTCGAAAGACCACCACCATGGCAGTCCAGTGGTCCATTCGCCAAACTCGTAATGAGGCCCTTAGCCTTTGACATACCCCCACCCTGATGTAGCTACTTTGTTTGTGTCAGTCTCATTGCAATGTAATTTCCTTTCCATATGCTTGCTATGTGATTTGTCTATTAGGTATGTTTTCAAGCCTATACTCCTTGTTGTCTTTGTACAGGTATCTTCACCATGACAGCCACATGTGGACATTCTCAGAGTTGCGACATGAGCAGATATCTGATGCAGCTCTGACATACGAAGTGACATGAATTGTTCTAGGTAATGAAGGTCATAGATTTGGGGTGTATGAGACCTGTGCCAAGGCAGCTTGAATAGCGTTTGGGTGTAAGGTCAGAAGTGCACATTGTACTTGTTTAATTTTAATATCCTGTGTTGGGCCGATTGCATTATGTGTGTGATCATGTGGGTATGAAATATGTTGTCATCAATTGCAAGCAAGCATTTCATGCTTCACATAGGCTAATCACTATTATTGTATGACCTGTGTGTAGTTGTGGATGTGTTTCATTATTGCAGGCCACAGTGCCTGTGCTACAACAATGACATATGTTTGTGTCATACCATCAGATGCATGCTCATTGGATTACGATGGACCTGTGATCAGGGGTTTTGTACTGCCTTCTGTCTGTACCTTGGTTTATGTTATGTTGGATTTCTTTTGTGTGGTATGTGATAAGGCTCGAGCTGGTGACACCATCTACTTTTCTGTGTGCCTATTCTACAGGGCAATGTCTGACAAGGCACACCCTTCCATGGTCAGGAGGACTACACCTTGGTATGTGCACCTTGACACAATTTGAGTTAGCTATTCTTGGCTATACCAGTCCGTACATTTCAACAGCCTATGTGCTGTACATTGGAATAAAATGTTTGGCAGGACCAGACACTTGTAGCAATGTGTTTATGTGGTTTGGTAGTAATCTTTAGCAGGAAACTGTACCTGTAGCATATCCCTCCTTGCATTAGTATTGTGTATCTTCCTCATTTGTTTCACATGATCTTTCATCATTACATAACAAAATGTGGAACAGACAATGACTTTCTGATAGGTGGATTTATTAAACATGTGTGCATAAAACAAAATTGGGGCATGATGGAAAAGAAAAGTGAAGGGTTCAGTCCTGGTGGATGAAATCATTGGAGTAGATTCCATACCATTGGAAGTCAACAGTCCAGTGTACTACTCCCATTGGAAATGGAAGGTGGTTGATGGACAGTCAACAAAGTGAATTTGTGGCACACAAAGGAGAACATCCCCACCTCCTGGAGTCCTTGCTGGATGTCCCCGATAGTGTGGTGTTGGGAGATCTACTGTTATAGATGCAGGGGTGTCTTAGGTGGGTTCTTCCCCTGACAGGGCCTCCCTTCCAGTGGCTGGCACCAAGGTCCTGGTGTAGATGTGCCAAAGGAGTTGGTAGTGTGTTCTTGTCAATCCCTGCTCAGGGTGGTGTTAATGTCCCTCAGCACCCCTGTTCGGGAGACCATGTTGCTATTGTGAGCCTCCCACTGTTCTCGTATTTACCGATGGAAGTTCTTACGCAGCTGCTTCATTTCCTGGAGTTCAGCAAATACCTAGCCCATCATGCCTTGGGACTCCAGATAGACACCCAAGATGTGGCTGATGGTGTCCTGGCCAGGAGCATCCCCAGTGGCCTCACCCCAGTGGCCCACAGCATTCCTCCCATGCATGCTACCCCAACGGCCCTTGCCACAGGGTGCCACCTCCCAATGGATCATTGTCAGAGGTGTTGTGCTGCGACTCAGAATCCTGGACTAGGGGGCACAAGATGGTTGTCACTCTCCTAGGGACACAGGTTGGGGGACAAAGTGCTGCCTGTGATGTGGAGGCAACTGGGCTGGGAGGTGATGTAATGACCACAGAGAGATTTACTGGTGGGGTCTGGCCAGGTTGTCCAGATGGACCAGAACCATCCTCCATGTCCAGATGTCCAGGAGTATCATTGTCACTGATTCTACACCCATGGGGCTAGTGCAATCTCTTCTGTGGGCTCTATGTCCCCAGTGGTAGCTCGACCTTTGATGTGAAACTTACAATGTTACTGGTTGTATTGTGACATCTACCACCAAAAGCTTACAGTGACATTTCACAAAGCCCTTGAACATAGTTCATTTGCAGACTATCTTATTGTGACAGGTACCCATGCTAATGGTTGTATTGACATGGCATTTGTGAAGCATGCCAATTCCATTCAAGTGAAGCAGATGCTGAAATGTGCAGATCATTGTCCCTTGGGAGTATGGCCTGAGAATGCCATCTTGATAACAGTGCAGGCCACACAGTACCTACGCAACATATGGATTTGGGCATTTTGAGGCCTAGTTGATTGTAATGCAGGCAGATCCAGGACTTTGTTGTATATGTGGTTGGAGTCATCATGTGGTCAGTACATTGTGAATGTGTCTGCTACCAATACCATTCTGGTTATGCACATTGAGGCCTTTGGGATCATTGTTTTGCACATTGGGTAAGGTGTCCTTCATGTCTCCCCCAGCTGAGTCCACTTCAATTGATTGTTCACTAACAGATGTATATGGGAAAGTGACCACTATGCTGGTGGTTGGAGTTAAAAAAGCAGGGGCTGCTGGGAGTTGCAATCATGTCACTCTCTCTAGTACACACACTATACAAATGTTATCCTCCCAGGTACGTACACTTCATGTGTGAGTTAACAAACAAGGCTATTTGGAAGAGAAAACACTGTTGGTTTGAATAACAGTGTCTCCTCAGTCATGTCACTCTCACTACTCCTCAACACTTGACAATTGGTATCCTCCCAGGTGAGTAGACTTCAATTGAGGGTTCACAAACAGGGGTATTTGGACAAGTGACCACTGGGCTAGTGCTTGGAGTTACTGAAAAAGGGCCTCCTGGGATTTGCAGCCAGATCACTCCCTCTATTGCACACATTATACAAAAGGTATCCTCCCAAGTGAGTACATTTCAATTGAGAGTTCACAAACAATGGTATTTGGACAAGAGAACACTGGGCTGATGGTTTGTTTAACAGACACAGGGCCATCCTGGCCTTACTCTTCATGTCACTCTCTCTACCTCCCACATTTGATAATTAGTATCCTCCCAGTTGAGTAAACTTAAATTGTGAGTTGGCAGACACTGATCTTTGGACAAGTGACCAATGTTCTGGTGTTTGGAGTTTCTGAAACAGTGCCTGCTGTGAGTTACTGTCATGTCACTCTCTGCAGTACACACACTTGACCAATGTTCTTCCCCCAGGTGAGTACACTTCAATTGAGTGTTCACTAACAGATGTATTTCGGCAAGTGACCATTGTGTTGGTGGTTGGAGTTACAGAAACAAGGCCTGCTGGGAGTTGCAGTCATGTCATTCTCTCTAGTAGACGCACTATAGAACATCTATCCTCTCAGGTGAGTACACTTCATGTGTGAGTTAACAAACAGGGGTATTTGGAGGAATAAACACTGTGCTAGTGGTTTGACTAACAGTATGCTGCCTCCTGGGAGTTGCAATCATGTCTTTCTCACTACCACCAATGTATGACAAATGTTATCTCCCCAGGTGAGTAAACTTAATTTTGGAATTGACAAACAGCGGTCTTTGGAGAGGAGAACACTGGACTGGTATGTGAAGTCAGTGAAACAGGTCCTCCTGGGAGTTGCAGTCAGGTAACTCCCTGTACTACACACACTTGACAAATTTGATCCTCCCAGATGAGTCCACTTCAACTGAGAGTTGACAAACAATTGTATCTGGACAAGAGAACACTGGGATGATGGTTTGGTTTTACAGACACAGGGCTTTCCTAGCCTTACTAGTCATGTCACTCTCTCTACTTCCCATGTTTGACAATTGGTATCCTCCCAGCTGAGTACACGTAAATTATGAGTTGGCAGACAGTGGTCTTTGGACAAGTGACCACTGTTCTGGTGTTTGGAGTTGCTGAGACAGTTACTCCTGGGAGTTGAAGTCATATCAGTCCGTGTACTACACACACTTGACAAATGTTATCCTCCCAGATGAGTACATTTCAACTGGGAGTTAACAAGCAAGGGTATTTGGTGAAGGAAGCACTGGGATGGTGGTTTGGGTAACAGTGACAATGCCTCCTGGGTGTTGTAGTTATGTAATTCCATGTACTACACACACTATTCAAATATTATCCCCCCAGGTGGGTATCCTTCAATTGAGAGTTGCCAAGCAGGGGTCTTTGGACAGGTGAGCACTGGGCTGGTGAGTAGAGTGATAGTGAGACTAATAAGTGGCAAAAGCTGAGCCATGGGCATGCATAACATTGCATTTAGGTGACATTTTTAGTGTTTTGACTTACTATACTCTACTCCCCCAGGTATTCTTGTCAAGCCCCCAGGATGTAGGATGGCCAAGACCGCTGCCCAGAGAAAGATATGTAGTGTGACACTGGGCGTCCCACCACCAGTCATCTTGGCCTGGAGACCAGGGAATGAAACTTGCCCCTGAGGTCGTTCCACCTCTTCCTAATGTCCTCCTTTGTGTGCAGGGTGGTGCCTACAGCATTGACTCTCTCCACTATTCTGTTCCACATTTCTATTTTCCTACTGAGAAGAGTGTGCTGGACTTGTGCTCCAAACACTTGTTGCTCTACTCTTATGATTCTGTCTACCATGACTCTCAACTCATTCTCAGAAAAACATGGAATTTTAGAACATGATGGTGGGATTTGGATAAAAAAACAAAAAGTGACAAAAGAGGGGAAGTGCAAAAGGGTGTGACTGGACAAAAATGTGTGCTGGGTGTGAAAAGAGACGGTGAGAATAAAGCGGCGCCTAGCATCTGTGCTGATGTGTTGAACTATTGGCTCTGGCTTTGTGGGTTGCAGTGTAAATGCAAAGGATTCTGGTGTGTGAAGGGTGTGTTTTTCAGTGTCCTCTGCAGGTGTGTCCAGTGTGGCAATGTGTGTCAGCTGTGTTGTTTTCCTATCCATCAAATGTGCTTTTGTGTATTACTTTGATGACTGAAAATCACTGTGGTTCGTACCACTATTGACTGACCCCCATTGGTGCCCACCACTTTGGCCTTGTAATACAGTCAGTAGTTGGTTGCTGTGCTGTGGGGCTAGGAGTTGGACTGCCTATTTCTTGGCCTCCACACTGCTGGTGGTCTGCCTTTTTTGGTTGGCGGTCAGCAGTCCTGCCTGCTTCACTCAATATACGGTGGTCTGAGAGACCGGCAACATGGCAGTCTTTTTAGGACCGCTAACATGGCGTTCTGGCGGTTCTACCAGCAAACTCGTAATGAGGCCCTAAGCACTACACATAACCCTGTCTAAAACAGGTATGGTAAGTTAGCCAGTCATGAACTGTGGCGGAGTCTGAAACTACACATACCACACAACACGTCTTGTGAATAGGACACACAACATACAGCTAAAGTTATCTTGCAATACCTAACATTAATATGTCGTTTAAACTTTTATTAAACCACTGCACATGTGGGGCGCTTATATACTTTTGCCTACTCTCCAATAATTTGCCACCAGATAGGAGCCCGTTCTGTACCAGTGCTAGAGGGTCTTATTGATTATACGGTACCGCCAAATGGAATTACATGTTTTAATTCTTTTTTACAAGGTTATATATACACGCGGCTTTGTAGAATTAACGAACTGCGCTCTTTAATGGCAAAGCATTCCTTGTTTACTGGAATTAGCCATCTCTTGGGTCATTCTGAGAATTAGCCCGAGGCGCCCTTCTCTAGAAGTCACTGAAAATAAAATGGATTTCTTTTTAGAAAGGCTGGTATCATGTTAATGGGGATGCCTCAAAGACATCTAGGAATTACATTTAATAATGTGCAAATTAAAGTCAATTAAATAACAACACATGGCCAGAGAAATGCTAATTTACATTCAACAGACAATTGTTACTTCATTAACTCACAGGACCCAAGCATTAAGTGGGAGTCTGAGAAGCCATCTATTATGGTTCATTAAATAATGATTGATTGTTGAATATGTTTACATCTACCCAGCATCTCATATTGTCACAGAAGCCTTATTACGTAGGGTAAATACATTACCAAATATGCTCTGTAAGCAGAAATGTCAGTGTAAAATATGTCTACTAATGTTGTTGTCTTTCATAAGACACATTTCAGAATGCCAACTCTCAAATAAATGAAATGTGACATACAACGTTCTGTGTCAGGGACAAAGGTTGCAGTCTGGTAAACATAGATATGCAATTGAAAAAGCTTTAACAAAGGCATTTTTTGTCTTTTACATGCTGTATTCGCACACATATTATGTCCATGCAGGTAGGTATTCAAATATCACACACCAATATGCAGAAAGATCCACACCACTTATAGGGGTCTCTAGGTTTTTTGCCAAAGCAGAATATTTGCAGTGCTCCAGTGTTTTTCAGCTGATCTCGAGCAAAGGAGAGTATCAATATGTTGTAAAAGGCTTTTGGCTTTGTATGAGTGCACTGTGGGACTTGTAGTTAGCGATCGGTATGAAATATACTGTATGTGAACTCTGGTAATGTACTACTGATTTGTGGGTCTTTAGTTGGTGCACTGTCGATGCAAGGAGCAGGTGGGGCATCTTTAACGGTCACTGCTGTAGCCCAAAGAGATGGTCATCGCTGAAGATTCCTGTTGGTGGTCAATGCAGGCTGTTGCTGTTGGCTTGAAGACAGGGTCTCGCTGGAGCATTGCATTGGCCGTCATTGCGGATAGTAATTTCTCAGCATGAGACAGTCACTTCATGATCCCAAGGAATCAAAACTTTTGTAATTTCTTTAAGGGGAAAATATGGATCATAGTTTTGGTGGCCATATTCCCTTAATAGTTCGAATTAATCTCCCATTGCTTATTATCAACTGTTTAAATTATATTATTGACAGTCTTAACCTGTACATAAAGGCCCAAGAGCAGCTTGAAATCTTCCTAATTCCAGACTCTTTCTTGAGGAATTAACCAGAAGTAATTGTGATTTATTTTTAACTTGTTTGACTGAAGCAGAGGATAAGTTAAATATTGCAACAGCTTTTTCCAGCCTTTAAAAGCCAACGAGTACATTTAAAGCTAGCCCACGTTGGTTTAATGCAGCGCCTTTTTACGCTAACAGGCAAATGCATTATTCTCTGGCATGTAGACTTAGGAATAATGTGAAGGTTGTTACATCTAGCTCCCTTGATAAGCAAGCAATAAAAAAGGAGGAAAATAGAGATTATGAACATTTGGGATCTTCTGATCCCAGTGGCAAACGCGAGAAATCAAAAGGCTTTTTGTTCCGTAGAGAATACAGTTAAGTCAAGTTCCAACCCAGACACTATGATGAGGTGGTACATGACTTGTGCCTTCCCTTTCAGGCTATTTATCGCACACTGACTGATTGTGGCTTGCCAACTGTGATTTAAAATGGCTTGGTCTTGAGGAAAAACTCAATTTTAAGCTTGCTAAAAATTCCAACACTGTGCGCCTGAGTCTTGCTGGCAAGGCCCCTGGAGTTGATGGGATGCCATAGACTTTTTAGAATGCAACTCTGGACACTTCTTGTGACTACTGTTTTCATAACCTTCGTTGTGATCAGTAATTGTTCTGAGTCAAAATCCTACTAACACATCTCGCTCATTGATTCATCAGTTAATATTGTTGATAGACTAACACAATATAAAGTGTGAGATTAAGATAGTAGCAATTTCAGTATTGGCTTTTGTCAAGAGAGAAGCTGGGTATATTGGAGGAATGCCTAAATATAAACCTTCTTATTGGGAAATACACAATAGCCAGGCACTGCCCTTTGTACCTCGTCTTTATGGATCTTGCTTCAGCCATTGATAATTTCATCTGCACAAAATTGTGTTTGTAGTTGTTAAAACTGGGTGTAGAACATGCTCCAGTTCATTTTGTATGTTTTCTCCACTTGAACCATCCAGCTAATGTCATATTTGGAGCCGGGGGGAATTATCACACTGTTTTCGTTTGTTAAGGGGGATATGGCAGATATGTGTTCTTGCCCCACTGTTGTTTGTATTGTATGTTAACAAACTGAATTCTGTCCTATCCAAAATATGTTCTTATGTTCCCAGGATACATTTTATAGCAATTCCCACTCTTTATATGCTGATGATGCTGTATTAATTGTCTGCACACCTAGGGTTTTGTATTGTCTTGTTAACACCTTTATACAGTTTACCGCCAACCTAGATCTGGTAACTAATTTTAATAAATCACACATAATGGCCTGTGGACCTAAACAAATGAATATGAGCATTCTAACAGCAGACACTAATAGATTGGATAGAGTAACTAGCTTTCCATAGTTAAGGGTTCACTTCAACTCCTCTGGTAGTTAGGTAACTAATGTTCAGAATCGTTACCGGAGGCTTAGTCAGTCTGTGGGCACTCTTTTCAATCTTGTACATCCAGCAGGGGCAAATCATTAAAACCAATGTTGGAAAACACAATGCCTCCCCACAGCTTTATATGGTTAAGGGTGAGCGGGTCATGCAAATCACTCTGCTTTACAGGTGGAGGAGAATAGTTTCTGCAAGCACATCTTTGCTGCTTCTACCTCCACTTCCCATTTAATTTGTCATGAGGAACTAGGGCTCCTTGAGTTAGAAGAGTTAGCAAAATGGAGACCAATTTCTCTGTAAATATCTATCTGGCTAAACCCAGAAGGGTGCCTAAATCAATATATTAAATAAAAGATTGTCTTTCCTATGAGAATGGGCACAAGATACCTTGGCTTCCTTCTGTACAGCACAACCTCACAGCACTAGGATAGGCTTCCCTTTTTGATTCTCCTGCTACTGTCGCTGCAGAAGATGAAATGCTTGTCAAACAATTATTTAAGGAAAGATGCTGCTTAAACGAAACAGATGAATTATCTAAAAATACCATTGCAACCTATGTTATCTTTATAATGTATTGGTTTGGAGCAATACTTGCCTCTTGTACCTAGCCAACGGGACAGGTCCTTATTCTTCCGTTTTAGGGTGGCTACTGTAATTCACCTGCTGTGTTTTCCCTTAGGGCATTTCAATGATAAATCTAGTTTGCATACTTGAGCATGTGATGATGTGTCTACACATCCTTTATTGCACTTAATTTTCGTCTGCAAATTTTTTAGATGAAGTAAAAAAGACTGAGGAATGCCATGCCAAAGATGGAAGGTTTAACATGTGTCCCTTCATCAGAAAGCAGGTAGAATTACCCACCCTCATGGGAATTCTCATCGCTAAGGTGGAAATAACTGGACAGACCTTAAGCATTTGCATGGTCAGTACCAGGCAGATGTTCCACCCGACACGTCCATTCCCCTCAGGGAAATGGACCGCCTCAACAATTTGAGATATTCACCCCTCATCTGCATTAGCCATATGAGGGGTCTGTGGCATGTCTGACTTGGAAGGGAGTTTTAAACAAGTACGTTCTCAACTTCTTCAAAGCCAAGACCTCTGCAAAGGCTCTCCTTTCTATTGCACTCCAATCTATGTACTCAGGGAAGTAGCTTTCTGTTGATGCAGGCTACAGGTTGGACCAAATCTCTTCATTCAGCAACAGACTCAAAGTCTTACTCTGATGCATCTGTCTGCACAATGAAGTCCTTGGAGACATCAGGTGCCCTGCACCCTCATGTTGTGCACATGGCTTCCCTAAAGGTATCAAATGCTTTCTGACATACCTCTGTCTAGATCACCTTTGTGGGTTGCTGAAACATATTCAAAGAGTACTTAGAAATCAGTAAGTGGAATTTGGATTTGGTCCTGGTTATCGGGGTAGTACAATTGCTAATGCAAACTCTAATATGCAGGGTATGAATGCGTAGGGAATAGTATTTAGACTGCACAAGTTCTTCCTCCATTTAGAGGTAGGGATTTTGCGAATTATTCAAATGAACAAATGCAAACATTAAATTGTTGAAGAATACTAGCTCATGTCATTACTACAGAAAAATAGGCCACAGGAAATGGGAATAGAGATCAAATCCAGATTAATTTCTAAATCATTTTGTTCTCCAAATGCAACAGAATCCAAATCATTAATCACAAAAAGGACTATAGCAGACAATTGCCGTAGCAAAACTAACAACTGTACAAAATATGCAGAATCAAGTGAAATTCAATATAAATGTGACTGTTGCTCCAGTTATGCAGCCAAATATGTGAACCATCCACTAAAGTCGTAAGATCAGTTGATAGCTTTTCACAATTTCCAACAAAAGTGAATCATTCACAATGATGGTACCTGAGGAGGGAGGAGTAGTGCATGTTTGGTGCAGTCTAACAGGTAGACCAGATTTGCCCATATGTTGATAGTGCAGTGACTGATCACCCAGTATTGTTTTTGATCGTTACAGGTACTATCCGCTCCATGAATTGTTCAGAAAAATTTCCAAATCTACCCAGCTCTGGAAAAGCAAACCTAAGGTGTGGGTATTCACAATAAACAGACAGCTAGTCAAGTTTTAGCAAATGTCCCTGTAAATATTTGACATTTAGAAAATTACCATGAATTCATAATTCAGAAGAGTCTAGAGTTTGTTAATTAATTTACTCCCAGTTTTCACAAAATATGTTTTACTCCCTGTTTTAAGATGTGCATTAAAAGTGGCAGTATGGGCTTTTATATTTAAAGAGATTAGGTTGAATAAAATTGAAGAGCCAGTGAAAATCACAGTAAAGCCAAATTCAGTATATCCGCAAACGCCTTAGTACAAGCTTACATGAGAAGCAGAAGAGGGTATACAACTCATAAATGAAAAAATGATAGAAGTTGGATTTCTAAATAAGGAAGAAATGCCAAGCAGCCCATTGCAACTGTCATGTGACATACATTACACAAAAAAACTAAAAGTGAAATGGAGGGTGGTCCAAGACCTGAGATAGGTAAATACAATTGTGGTTCCATGTTGTCCTATGCTGTGATTATGTTTCAGATTCCTTCAGAAGTAAAATGGTGCACAGCATTCTTCACCACTCCTCTTAGGAAGATAGCCATTACCTTTATACGTGCAGATTCCTCAATAAAGCCCTTTTTGTGTTGTATCCCAGAAGGGTATATAGAAAGCCCCTCAATCTTTACTCAGACACTAAAGAAATATTTGTAAAATCTGCAACCACCCTGTAATACACTGCTAGTGCAGTATACTGGTACCCAGATGGTAGGATCTAAAACAAAAGAAGATTGCAAGTTGGATATAATTTCACTCCCGAATCATCTTGTGGACAATGATTAGAAGGTGTCCTCAAAATAAATGCAGTACTGTATGAAGGAAGCCATGTGTCTTGGTCATCACATTGAGAACAGAGTAGGAAAAGTATAAAAAGAACATGTTTAAATGCCCTGAGAATGAATCCTTGAGTATCCAAAGGGAAGTAAGGATGTTCCTAGGAATAGCTGGCTACTGTAGATGGTGGATTCCAAACTTTTCCCTTATCGCAAAGCATTTAATGAGGCTCACTAACAGCAATGTTTCTGATCTGGCACCATTTGATGGCAAGTACCTTCTTCAAGCTGAGAGATAAACTCTGTAGTACATCTGCTCTAGGAATACTAAATTATGAAAATGATTTGTACCTATTCTGTGAGAAGAGAAAAAAGTTGTGTTCTGTCAGTATTAGTCTAGGAACATGGTGAACTCAAAAAGCCTGTCGCTTATTTTTCTGCCACACTCAATCCAATTGCCACCTCTCTTCCTGGATGTCGGAAGTCAGTTGAAGGCAGTTTGTCTTGAAATTCAGAAACATGAAGGGATTGTTTTGGACTGCACACTTAGGCCCATATTCATACTTTTTTTAGCACAGCATTTGTGTCATTTTTTGACGCAAAAGCAGCGCAAACTTACAAAATTTAATTGTATTTTGTACGTTTGCGCTGCTTTTGCATCAAAAAATTACACAAATGCAGCGCTAAAAAAGTATAAATATGGGCCTTATTGTGGTAGTCCCTTATTCACTTGAGGTCTAGCAGAACCGTACACAAGCAAAACATCTAGCAAACAGTTAGCTTAATAAATATGAGCAAATAATTTTATCAGCTGATCATATTTCAATAAGGCAATGCAGTACATTGAAACCTGCCAAACGATTTGCAATTGCAAACAGAAATGACGAAAATTGAAAGAGTAATGAGAATTGTGACCATGATTACCTTGCTGTAAAGGAATTGTATACCCATCCAAAAGCAGACATACATGAAGTTTCACTTGAACAGGTGACTGCCCAGGTCCTGTTTGTGGATGGTTCTTGTTTAAATTACCATTATGGTGCATTGAGAGCAGCATAAGCAGTTTATACTCTATCGAATGTCATGAAAGCATCATCCTTGTTTGAATTAAGTACAGCACAGGTAGGGGAATTGATTGCCCTCACAAAAGCTTGTTTTTTTTTATCTAATGGATTGAGTGTTACAATCTACACTGAAACCTAGCACAGTTTTGATGTGGTCTATGATTTTGGGAATTTGTGGTCACACAGGGGCTTTATGACATTCTTTGTCATTAGGAATTGAATGCATGTTCTGGAATTCATAAAAACATTGCAAGTTCCTAAAGTGATCTCAGTGGTAACATGTTTAGCTAATACATTAGTTTCTGATATCATGACACTTGGCATTAGGGCTGCAGAAGATCAACTAAAATGAATAAGAACAATGTAAAACTGAAAATTTAAAAATAAATTGTTTCCTATGGACATCACTTCAGACATTGACTTAACTAACAAAAGTTCAAAAAGAAGCATCTCAATAAGAAAAAGAAATAAGAAATGTCAGGATGTACAAAAACCAACGATGATATTTGTATGAAGGCTGACAAATAGTATATTCTTCCTGAGCAGATCCTGCATAGGAAGATCCGTGGTGCAACACTCTTGGGATGGGAAATTTGATTTGTTAATAAATACTGGCTTAACCCAAAGTTTAGATCAGTTGCTGAAGATTTGTGTACAAGGCCTACAAGGTAGCCAAAGCAAGAAAAAGGTACTGACTATGTGTCACATAGGCATATTTGAATGTCCTTTCACTAGAATTCTGCTTGGCTTCTTGAAGATGCTAGTACATAATGTTCTTAAAGACATCCTTGCAGGTGGGTGCTTATTTTCTAGGTCAGTGGATGCCTACCTTACAGGCCAGCTGACAGCATGATGGAGGACAAACTATTGTTTAGAGAATTGGTTACTAGATTTGGTTTACATTCTTCTTTAGATTCAGCTAAAGGTACCCACTTCAACAATAAAACCAAGATGTTGTTGTGCACAGCTTGACAAGCTGAACAACAGTTCAACTGTCATTACAGACCAGAAGCATCAGAAGTCATTGAGAATGTGAATGGCGCTATAAAATCCAAGTTTATGAAGATGTGTTTCTCAACTTCATTAAAATGGTCTCTCTTGTGCTCATTAGTATTAGAACCATCCCAGACAGAAGAACTGGCCTCTCTCCACATGAGATCTTGATGGGTAGGACCATGAGGATTCTAGATGTTCCAATAGCTATACCTGTGTCTAATAGCGATGACAATGTACTGGACTACTACAAAGGTCTGAATGATACTGTTAATTCAATCTCTCACCAAGTGAATTTAACTATACCTTCACCAAAGCAAGAATTGTGAGGTACTCTTCAGCATGGCGATTGGGTGATTGTGAAGAAGCATGTTCAGAAGTTTTGCCTGAAACCAGATGTAAGGGGCCATATAAAGTAATATGTGTGACTAAGGCTCACAGACTCAAGCTGGAGTTTGTTGTGTGGATCCAAAGAGGGGTGGTGAAGAGCCTGAGAATCAGACTCAAGATTTTAATCATGATCAAAACTGAAGATGAATAGCAAAAACAAAGAGAAAAAAAAAATCAAGCGACTTTGAATCAAATAGTGAAGTTGAATTTCAGTCACAAGATGAAGCAGAGAGTATGATGTTATGTGAAGAAGAAGTTAAAGTGGTTCTCAATAATGAACTTGTGTCTGATAATATTCATCAAGGAGACAAGTGGACCAAGCCTGTAAGAAGCAGTAAAAGAGCAAACAAGAAAGTAAAAAAGACCAAAGGTAATCAGAGAAGAGCCAGAGCAAGAACAGTAAGATTCTGATCACAATGAGAGTAAGCAACCAGTAATGAAAAGTTCAATAACAGAGAGAGTGCCTAGTAGGAAATGCACAAGCAGGATTGGACTTAAATCACAGGTGACAAAACAGAAGATGAAGCTAATGATGTGGAAGTCTACAACAGGCTGTTGTAAATTTATTTTTGACTAAAATCTACTGTGAATATTGATGATTGAAAGTAGGTGCATAAAAATGAATACTATTTTTTCTGACAGAACTTAGAACTTTTAGCACCACATGTTTCATAACTTGGTCTGTTTTCTTTTGTACTCTAGCTATACAGACAAAGATTTAAAGATCCCCTCAAAATATTGAGATATTTTCTTAGCTGGAACTGAATCTTAGAAAAACATTTAAGTCTTTGAGTATTTCTCCTGTTTGGGTCTATACAATTAGTGACTACATATTTCAGATTGTTGAACTTTTCCTTTTTGTCATAGTGCTTTATAGAAGAAGTATGGTAACAGAAAATAAGAAACGCCATGCAAATCATGTATAGTTTAATTTGTATTAATAACCATATGTTTAGTTAGCTGGTGTATTGATGTATCTAATCTAACCAGTTGGATATGTTTCTCCTATGTGTAAGAATGAAGAGTTAACCACTACACATAATACATTCCTAAACTCAAAGTTGACACATTAAAATAGGTTTTTAGGTAAATTTAAAGAGAACATGTATTTAAATGTATTGTCTGGACATGCTTAAATATTGAAGATCAGGGACCTGTTGCATTTTAAAATTCTTTCCAACTTCTGCAGCAGAGGGGGTCGCATATCTTCAATTCCTGTTAAGCTATTTATTGTCCTGTACTGTGTTTGTTAGTGCTTCTTAGATCAATAGTTTCTTACGCAATATCCTACTGACTACAATGTCTCCCTGGAAATTCTTCCTGAAGCTCAAGGTTTGAAGTCTATTTCTACCCACTTGCAGCTAATTATGCACTCTAACTTGAGTCCTAAAATTACTAGCAATAGGTTTGTGGAGGATGAGTATGAGTTTATACCAGTGAATGATGAGAGACAGGTTAGAATTCGTGAAAATTGGGAAGAAATTAGAAAAGCAGAGTTTGAAGAAGCCCCTGAAAAACAATTCAGTTGTTTGAAAAAGCATCTCAGAATGAGAAATGATCTTGAACAAAGAGGAGTAATATGAATGCTGTGTGGAAAACCTAAGGGTGCTGAAGCCTTTGAGTTTGTGTGTAAGAGTGAACTTAATATGAGTTATATATATGCTAACCAATTTTAGATTTAAACCTATAACAACTGCTAAGATCCCACCAAAAGGGAAATAGCCTTAATCCATCTACACATATAAACACTGATAAACACCTGCACAAGAACAAACTAAAATGCCATTAAAAGAAATTAAAGTGAGGAAGAATGAGTTATTTGTATTTCTCCAAGAAGGGCCGACACAATATAACTTTGTTACACATGGTAGCAACAAGAAAAATTATTCTACTTGAATTTTGTTGTTTAGGGATATAATTAAAGTATTGCTTCTTTTTCTGTTTCTTCTTCCTTTTCTTCCTCCAGTTTTGTGTGCTTGGATTAAAGTTGAAGGACTTAGAAGCATGATTTATGCCTGATCTAATTATTTAATATACCTTAGAGATCCTGGGAACATTTAAGGCATATTTGAGTTTTTGGTAGTGTTTTTAATTCTTTCACTGACTGGTTAACTGGCTAGCTCATAGTAATCTTGCCAATATGTACTGTCACAGCCACACAGTTGGTTAAACTTTTCGATACATCAATTCCCTTTTCTAACAAGTGAACATTGATCACAAGACAACTGCTAAATACCACAGGCTTTCAACATTCATTGTAACATGTAGTGGCTGGTAACTGTGGAAGGAAGCCTGTTGCAAATGGGATAGTAGTGAAATCGTGACACATACGTTTCCACATAGCACAAAGATTCTCAGCTGCAAGATGTCCGATTTGTTGTATCTGATACCTTCAGCTTATCCTGGCTTTTTGCCCAACTGCATTTTACTACTGGGGTACTTAAGCCAATGTTCACAACAAACTTTCAAGGACCAGAATACAATGAGATGTCTGTTAAAAGGTCAGGACTGAATTAAAGTGATACATTTGCCTTGGGAACTCTTGACAGCTAGGAATGCTTCCACAGCAGCAGCATCACCTCACTCTTACCAGTCATGAATGCCCACAAAGCAGCAGTACCACCTTAATATAGTCAGGCTTAGTGTACAGAAAAGCAGTAGCAATCATACCTAAAGCATGAAGAGTAAGGTGCCTTAGAATGCAGGGCCACATATTAATCTGGTGTAATTCAAAATATTAAAAGTTTGACAATATACTGTGCTGTAACAGGGTTGACCACTCCCACAATGCCATAATATTTGGCAAGGAGTATGTGAATGACCCCCAACTGTGATCAGGCATTTGTTTAGTTTTTTAAGCCATAATAGCCCTGTAAACCACACAGAGTCCCAGTACAGTGACAGTAAGGAGTAATTAGAGCTGAGAGAAAGTAATGACATTTGAATGTGAGAGAATGCAATACACAGACTTTCTATGCTAAACACAATTTAACATCTTTCCATTGTACTTGCTGCCAATTGGAAAACACTATTGGTCTGATTTAGATCTTGCTGATCTGGTGCCACCATCACTTTACCATTGGTTAATCCGTCCACCTACTGGCGGTCCACCCAATCAATATAGATTCCGGCGGGTCTACGAACAATAGTCCATTCTTGTCCCACTGTTTCTGCCAGAATTTTCCTCTTATGTCAACAGCGTTATAGGCAAAAGCAGCTATTGCAGGGAGTACAGCCTATATTTCCGCCGGGCCTATCATGATGTGCCTTCCTGTCAATATAACTGTGGTGGGTAAACCTCCACACTGATATGGCAGTTTCAAAGGGATATAAGGTAGAAACGTACCTTAAAAAAAAAATGTCCACTTCAGTTTCTGTCAAGAACCAACTGAGTCCTTCCTTTGCTGCTGCTACTTTACCACAAAGCAAATCAACTTGTTTTTTTGCCGGAATCATAGATGAGATGTTTTTCCACTTATTTTCATTTGAATTGTCTGTTTACATTTGCTCTGGACTTGTGCATCTTCAAAAATGTCTTACACGTAATTGTTTTCAAATGTGTAATGCCTATGTGTATAATGTTGTTGTTTAAGAAGTGATAGAAACAGACTTGCAATAAAGTTGTTGTTTTTCAAATTTGGTCCAAGTTTCCATCATGATAATGAACAGATACCCAAAATTCAACATAAATCAAAATACATATTTTGTTCGTACAGGTATGTTCATTTATTTATCATAAACGAACAAATTCTGAACATTTGCATTACACATTTTGTAATATTTTAAATTTAATATAATTCAGTAATAGCACTAGACAAGGTAAAATGTTTTAAAAAATAAATGTAAAATCAATGTTAGATCTAAACTTAAATCATAACTTTAATTTATTTATGTTACATATTCCCATGTCTCATGCGTTTACTGTAGTTTATTTGATCTAATTTCATTTTTTAAGGTGTAGGGCACATGTGTTTTTTCTCCTATTAAGTTAAAATAAACACACCTGTATCAACACTTAAAATACAAATATGAATTGCATTTTTTAGTGTAGTAGTGGTAATAATACATGTATTGTATAAATCAAGGATTACAATAGTAGCAAATTTAAAACACCAAGTCGGCTCACATGTCGTGTCAACAATAAGCTAATGGACCATAGCATAACTAAAATCAACACTACAAATTAATTATCTCAAATCTAAATAGAAATAAGTTAAATCAAAATGCAAGTAATAACATTGGTGCTTTATCAACCTAATTAAAAACTCCTTTAGCAGTGTTATTATAATAGTGTTCCAGACATCATCACAATATCAAACAACTATCCAATAGTTGATAATTGCACTAATGTCTCTAACACTATCCCATTTTTCAACTACTCCTTCAATATAGTCTTAGTTAACAATTTAAGAAACTATAGGAGCTCATTTTCATAGACACATGAAAAATTCAGTGAAAGATGCAAAACTCCTAATTTAAGATCAATTATGAAGGTGAAGTACTTCAATAAAGATGCAGGGAAAAATTGCAACCAAGTATCAAATCAGGTACCAAAATCAAGAGGATAATACGTTAAATGCCTGATCTAAAATGTTGTTAGCATCAATATTGCCTAAGACTAAACCAGTATCTAACAGTCTCCACAGTTGATCTAAGAATTGCCTTGTTGAACAAGGGTAGTAAGTACATATTTCTCAAATGTAAAAGTCTGGGTAAAATACATAAAACATGAAGGAGGGATTCAATTGTGTGTTCTCAGAGCTGACAAATGGCTTTATCTTTAAATACTGGATTCCATTTCCCTTCAAATTCATAAATCAGAATACAAAACAATCTGAACCTTACGAATTATGTGGCACCACATGAAATATATATGCCTGATCTAAAATTTTGTTAGCATTAATATTGCCTAAGACTAAACCAGTATCTAACAGTCTCCACAGTTGATCTAAGAATTGCCTTGTTGAACAAGGGCAGTAAGTACATCTTTCTCAAATGTAAAAGTCTGGGGCAAATACATAAAAGATGAAGGAGGGATTCAATTGTGTGTTCACAGAGCTGACAAATGGCTTTATCCTTAAATACTGGATTCCATTTCCCCTCAAGTTCATAAATCCGAATGCAAAACAATCTGAATTTTAGGAATTATGTGACACCACATGAAATATAGTCCCATTGAAAATGTCCTTTTCAACACAGGTTGGCATGCACATATATGTGAGGGAATACAGAAAGGTAGACCATGCATGAAACATCAGCTTACAAATGTTTTCCAAAAGACAAAGAGACAGATGCTGACATGTAGGCACAAGGAATGTTGACAACAGTATTGACACATAAATCATGTCAATGGACATTCCCCACTTACCAAGGGAAAGTTTTGATCTGCAGCTGACCTAAAGAACAATGTATGCTCTGCCACATGTATGATGGAAATCTAAACATAAAAAACAGTAGTGATGCACCAACACCCATAGCATGCTGAAGACAAGTAGCCTCTGGGTGGCCGATGCCAATATACTCATTTCACAAGACACAAGCCTGAGGAGAGTGACCCATTGCCAACTTACCTTTGGCCTGTAACACTGAAATATGGTGGTCTTTTGCATAGAATTTACACCCACTATAACAACAAACAGTACTTGATTGATCAATGTACACACCCATGTGTTGTTCCTGGAGAGCAGAATGTTTGTGGATTGTACCCAGTTGTGTCCCAGGTCCCTGGGCCAATAGATAAGGCACATATGTATGCACCACATTACGGCCCATATTTATACTCCCTTTGCGCCGGATTAGCGTCATTTTTTTAATGCTAATTTGGCACAAACTTAGCACCATATTTATACTTTGACTCTAGACCTGTCTAACATCAAAATATCCCAGTGTACGCCATTTTCTGGATGCGTGAAACTGTCTTGCGTCAATGAGATGCAAGGTAGGCGTCCCCGTCTGAAAAATGACCTAAACATCTGTGCGCCATATTTATCCAACCGTGCAAAAATGGCGCACATCTGGTGGGCGGAGCCGGAAAATGGCGCAAATCCCGATTTGCGCCAAAATGTAATGCCTGGGTCAGGCCAGGTGTTAAAATGGGGGAAACACACCACTACTTAAGAAAAACTCACAGAAGCAACATTATAGATCAAAAAGGAAGACATGGAAGTGATACTCATACAACATGCACAAAGACGCAGAGCAAAGGAGCAACAGCAGCAGCTACCACCACACCAACATGGAACCCAAAGGCAACGCAGAAGGCAGGAGAGGATATTCAAGACCAGGACAACCCTTCAGGGCCTCAGGGAACATGACATCATCCAGAGGTACAGACTAAACTGGCAAGCCATACAGCAACTGCTGTGGTACATTGAGCCACAGTTTGCAGCCAGCTTGCAGACACCCCACATCATTCCACTGGAGACCAAGCTGCTAGCTGTCCTGCACATATTGGCAAGTGTCTCATTTCAAACCACTGGTGCCCTGGTTGCCAGGATCTCACAGCCCTCATTCTCTGCCTTTCTTCCCAAGGTACTTGATGCCATCATCGCCCTCACACCCCGCCACATCAGCTTTCCCAACACACAGCAGAAGCAGCAGGAGACCAAACAGGGCTTCTATCAAATCAACGGCTTCCCACACGTGCTTGGTGCCATTGACTGCACTCATGTACGCCTTGAGCCACCTGCTGCAACCGAGCACCTATACAGCAACAAGAAGCACACACACTCCATCAATGTGCAGGCCATTGTGGAGCACCGTGGATTGTTCACCAACATCATGGCAAAGTATCCTGGGAGTGTACATGATTAATTCATCTTCCGCCAGAGCACCATCAATCGGCACTTCCAGGATGGACGATATGGCAATGGCCTACTTGTTGGTAAGTACAGAAACCTAGTTATTTACACACAGCACAGCAATCCTGTAGGACACCCAATACATACACCACTACATTGACACGTGGCCAGGAAGACACTGAGGTGTGACACTGGTAGTCATGTTTGATATCCTGACCAAATGGGATACACACCTATGGACAAATGACAGATGCAAATAACAAGAGATTCCACTCTAGAGCCACACGGTATCAATTTAAAATCACACAGTGACAATGACATGGCCTTAACTGGCAGTACAACTTGGAAGATGAACCTTTCAATATCACATCACTAACACTCAATCTCACACCCTTCCAAGCAATACATTCTGTGTAAGGGGTGTGTAATGTGTGTTGCTGCAGGTCAAACACCATGAGACACATAGCATGATGACTCTGACTCTAATGAAGGTGACATGGAATCATTGAGGCAGTACCAACATCTCACATCACTCCTGGGGTGACATTGCCAGCTAGCAATAAGGAAGTGGACTGTCCTATGAAAACATGTGGATGTGACACTAATGCAAAGTGCACACTACTACACATACGGATTGAGACAATTCCCCATATACATAACAGATGTAAAGGCAGATGGTAATAAACAGGAGGGACTGGGAGAGTTAAAGGTCCAGTATACGTGCTCCCTATATATACACCTATATAACAAAAAGTATACTGTTCCAAGAGTGTCTGCCTACGTTAATCATCACGGGCAATTAGTGTCATTAGGAGTACCCTCAAGCATCAATTGCGATGCTGAGCATCATCATCGGGTTGACTCCTCGCCGGACCGGCACTGCAATATCCGACGGGCCACCACTCAAAAGGTGGTAGGCTCTATGACCGAAAATGATGTAACTGATCAAGTAGAGTCAGTGAAATGTGATAATGTATGGTGGAAAGAAAGGAGAGTAAGCGGTGTATTAAAATTGGCTCTGAACACCAAATGTCTTTAATACTATATGTAGGAGTCAGGTCAAGATTAAAAAATGAATCAGGGAGTCTAAAGGGGAATAATGTACCCCACACTCCTTAACATAAAGTGAGGAAAGGAGGAGAAATACTCGATCCTAACACTAAGGGGTCGACATGTTTCACGACTAAATGGTCCGTAAAAGATCCAGCGGCGTTTCTTCAGGACCTTAGAAAAGATAACTTCTCCTTAAAAACAAATAACAATAAGTGCTGGAAGGTCACTTACAGTGTATGCATTAAATAGTCGCTGTCAGTCATCTATTAGGTCGCCCTGAAAGAAAGAGACACACAGACAGACGTAGAAAACAGCAAAATATGCATTGATATATGAAGGTGAGTCAAAAGCCCAGTGTCAACACAATAAAAATTCATCATTGTTCAAAAAACCGTGATCAAATTCATTCAGCATGGCATAAAAGGGCTTACCATCACATTTTGAGAAAAGGCCTCATGAGGACGCTAAAATCCCGACCAGAGACGGAACCACTCTATCAAAGGTAAGTGAAAAATAGTACAAAGTATAGTCAAGAGACCATTTTAGTCAAAGATATGGTAAAACAGATATAGTCATCCATTTAATCTTATCAAATAGTCAACAATCCCTTTATTAAAAATGTACTATGAAGGTGGAGCTCGGTGCATCACTCCAACCTCGAACTACAAGCGGACTCATACCCCACACTCGTCTACAGAAACAGTTAGTTGACATGCAAGCATAAATCCATAGACAGTAAATCCCGTCTATCTAAGATGTGCAATGTCCGGGGAGTGAGAAAACAGTGTCGATCTAATTCCGCCGCTATGCGAATCGTGGAATATACTGTATCGCGTGTTTCCGTTAGTTAAATGGAGTTAGCCATATACTGTTACCGCGCCCGCTTGTTCGCGAGTACGCGAATGAGTAGAAAAGGAAAAACGTAAAGAGGTAACCGCTACAGCTACCTCTTCGTCAATAACTTACTTGAGTATGGTCACTGGTCAGCACTGCACCTACCCTGGGGCGCGTCCCCGAAGACAGGAAAAACACAAAGCCGATGCGTTTTAAAGTTCCGTTAGTTCAATCGGAAGTGTTTCTCACGACTGACACTGAAGAGGGACTCAAAATAACATGAGAAGGTCTCATGAAAAAATGGCGGCCGCCATATTGGAGTCGTTTATAAACGTTCAAAGCTGACAACTCGATCCACGTACTAGTGAGGAGTCTATTTTACTCGACTTTAAAAACACAAACAAAATGGCTCAAACAATTGAATTGTTGTATTCAGTCTGAAGTTGACAACTAGTTCATATTGATAATTGTTCTGGAACCCATTTGTAAATAGTACCATGTTGTATGTCTCAGGATTACTGTAACAGTACTAAACAAGGCTCCAACAAAAAATGTTTTTTAAAAACAAAAATTCTGAACGTTCGTTCTAAAGTTGTCAAAGTGATTCGTACTTATAGTTATTCTGGTCCCCATTAAAAAGTGATACCATATTGTTTGGCTCAGGATTACTTAGACAATGGCAAACAGCTATGGACTGAAGAGACGGAAAGATCGTGAGATCAAAACTGTACGTCATACCAAATGGTAAAAGATCCCTCAAAAGGGTTTTATCTGTCCCACTAGCAGGACATCCCTAAGTTGTCTCTTAGATAACAAGTCAGTACAGAAAGATCATGTACAGAACTAAGTTTCTACACCGAACTTCAGTGTCAGTCATTAGGCAGTTACGATGAAAGGGTGCACCAGGGGATCTCATCATTGAGACCTATGTTAGCTGTTTTTAATTTGAAGATCCAGCGTTGTTCAGTCCTCAATAGGTATCTGGGATCACCATCGTTACGTCTGGGTACTTGTAGAACAACCCACCAAAGGTCATTAGGACCATGGTTCGCTTCTAAAAAATGTACGCTCAATTTTGTAGTGATTTTCAAGCATCTAATATTGCTACGGTGTTCGTTAATGCGTAGTTTGACTGGTCTGGTCGTCATACCCACGTACTGTAGATCACATGGACAGGTTATCAAGTAAATGCAATTACGGGTGTTGCAATTCGTATGTTGAGTCAATCGCCATGAGCCTACATGTTTCAGGTTTAAAATGTCTACCTTTTTGGTTAAGGGACAAACATTGCAGGAACCACACGGATAATGTCCGGAGACAGGAGGTAGATTCCATAAGGTGGACTGCTCATGTGGTTTGTCGTATACAAATGGTCGTGTATGGATCACCATGTCTCTGATATTTGGAGATCTTTTGAAAGAAAACAATGGTTTCTCCAAAGGGACCCCTCCACTCTGTAGAATGGTCCACCGTTTATTGATAAGTTTTTTAAGGGTGTTGGACAACGGGGTGTAAGTAGATACACAGGTCAACCGTGTTAGGTCATTCCGTGTAGTAGGTGCCAGTAAAGCTTCACGGTGATTTATTATACATAACAGATGTAAAGGCAGATGGACCTTCCAACACTAACGCCTTCACCCCCACAACCAAGTTAGCCAGCTTACCTGGAGCAAGTTCAATAGTGTAGGTACACATTTGCACATGAGCCAACTCGGTGAGAGCACAAAAATAGGTTTGCATAGAACTTGCCACACATGGGGTATTTGTGCATTGTCAATTGTGAACACTTCAGTGCTGCCAACTTATGGGGATGTGTTGTGCATTGTCACCTAACCAAATCAAAGGGCCTCTCTGTTGCATTTCACCTGCAATTATAGATGCCGAATTGGATGGGATGTTCAGACCATATGGTGCAACCATGTTACCACCACAGTGGAATTGATTGTGTGTGTGGATGTATCATGTCACCTCCAGTGAAGGCACACAGACCCTTTTTTCACATTACATAACGCATGGGAGATACACACTGAACTGTAATTTTCTAAATATACTACTGATATCATGTCAATCAGCCAAACACCAGTTTTGATAGTTAAACAAGCCAATGCAGGAATAACATCACAGAAGCCTAGGATACCATGCAATACCACAAACACAGATGAGTCACAGACGACACAAGATAACAACTGCATTGCAAAGTGACAATCACAGTGCAACCAACAACCAAATACTTACCCTCATTTTCTCTTTCAGCTGATCAGGGTTACGGGATCCAGCCATGGATCATGACCCCAATTACCCACCCAAGCACAGCAGCAGAGCGTGTCTATAATAAGGCACATCGTAGGACACGCACCATAGTTGAGAGGACTTTTGGCATCCTGAAGTACAGATTCAGGTGCCTGGACATCACCGGAGGCAGCCTCCTATATTCCCCTGAAATGGTCTGCAAGATCATTTTGACCTGTGCCATCCTGTACAACATTTGTGTGAGGAGGAACCTTCCCCTCTATGAACCGGATCAACAAATGCCTGAAGAAGAGGAAGAGGAGGATGCTGTCTGTGAAAATGAGGGGGAACATCCAAACACAGCTGCAGGATTGCGTCGGAAACAACACATCATACAAAACTTCTTCTTACTATAATCACCATCACCACTTTGTTATCATATGTAATTAAACACCTCACTTCGAGCCAGATGCAGGAAACTCCCAAATTGCGACTTGCAATTTGCGAGTCCCTGCGACTCGCAAATTGCAAGTCGCAATTTGGGATGCAAAAAGGTGTCTCAGTCACCTTCTGCTAGTCGCTATGGGGTCGCAAAGACCCACCTCATTAATATTAATGAGGTGGGTCGCAATTTGCGACCCCATAGCGACTCAGGGCACTCACGGGGATGGAGGCCTGCTGGGAACAGCAGACCTCCATGTCCGTGACTGCTTTTAAATAAAGGAAAACGAGCTGCACTTTGAAAAATAAACTGAAACCTTTTGTTTCGGTATTTTTCAGGGCAAGTAGTGGTCCATTGGACCACTGCCTGCTCTGAAAAAATCTTTTTGGGTCCAGTCACAAAGGGGAAGCGGTCCCATGGGGACCCCTTCCCGTTTGCGAGTGGGTTACCATCCACTTCAAGTGGATGGTAACTGCGAGTCCATTTGCGACCGTGGAATTGCATACCACTGCGACTCGCAAATAGGAAGGGAACACCCCTTCCTATTTGCGACTCTGAAATGCATTTTGCGAGTCGGTTCCGACTCGCAAAATGCATTTCTACATAGCAACGACGCATTTGCGACTCGCAAACAGCGATTTTCGCCGTTTGCGAGTCGCAAAGTCGTTGCTACATCTGGCCCTTCATCACTCAATCATGCTCTGGGTAATTATCTATGTATCACAATATCTCTAGGAATCAAAATCATAGTTTTGCCTCATGTAGCATTGCAGAAATACATATTTGCATACTGAAAAAGCCCCATCTCAATTGATGGGTATGAATGTACAGCAAACATCACACACAGTGTTAATGATATATATCCTGTCTATTTCACATTTGAAGGGCAATATCAGAGTACCACAGCTACGAGACACATCCATGTTGCCAACATGGTCCATTGCAGCATATGACACAACTAAGACACCATCAATCATAAGGTAAAAAAGTGCTTCATACATGAGGCAGTGGATGTTCTATTGCATTGGTAACAGGAATGTATGACCAGACCCTTGACAACAGTAAGTGTGACATCAGCTATCTCTGCAAGGAGCATGTGTGACAAGAAGTGCATCAAACCTGAAAATGGATAGCACGAGTGCCCCTGGTATGACAAGCATTGCTCACAAGACATGCCCTGCGCAGTCCATCCCAGGTAATAAGTCCTGCCACTGCCATGTTTTAAGTCTCTGCCCAACCTTCTCTAGGGGGCCCTGTAAATTGACTATCTGTACCCTGAGAATCTTTAACTACACACACCCAGAGTCCCATTCTGACTCCTGTGTGCTTTCCTCTTCAGTATGGCATGCCATAGTCATAGTTCATCAGTCTGCATAGATAATGCACTGCCTGGTAGTCGGTAGGACCTGTAATCAGCTGTCCATTGCTTCCCATGTGAAAGGTCCAGTTGGCCCTTTGAACTTGATTCTCAACTCTAGGACTTGTGAGAGACTGAAGGTGCACAAACCTGTGAGCACTTCCATGCAGACCAGCCATTTGAAACCTGCCCTGCCCTTGCCGCTGCCTGGAACTGCTTAAAAGCTGCCATTTTCTGAATGTCCTTACTGTGCATTGGCGTACAAATCACTTGTGTACCAGAGTCCTTGGGGTACTGTGTAACATTGCAGACCACAGCACAAACTGTTTTTAGTTCCCACAGTTTTGTTCCTGCTTGTCCCAGTCAGAGTCTGCTCACTGTGTATTTGCATTGTTCATGTTTGTTCCTGATAGAGCCTGCATCCTGTTAGCCAGACTGGTCACAATCTTTGCGTTAACCATAGAGGTTCCCTCTGGCTACATTTGTCTCATAGTTGCTTACCATGCCCTCTGTTCCCTCCTGGGGTATTGTGTCTGTTGGTCTACGATGAATCCTCAAATGTATAGCATAGTTTAATCAGCTTACTTATCGTATTCTGTTCTGGGACATGTATTTGAATGGCCTAATCCAGCCCCCATCCCTTGTCTAGTTTTACCTGTATTCATTAGTGCCAAACAGTGACAGTGTGCTATGGCTGTATGCATGGATTTGGTACGGTGCCTACAGCACAACAAACAAGGGTTGCTAATGTGTATGTAAGGACAAAACATGTTTGTGCCCTGACGGTCCACACACAGATTCACTTCTGCCGCCCCCTTTTGATGGGGCTTGCATGGTGACTAGCTGTGAGATTAATCAGCACAGAGGCACTGATGTTCCCTGTTGCAATGGGAATTTTAGAGCTCACCCTGTGTACAAATGTTGTGATGAAACCTGCCTGTTTCCTATTACTGGTCCATAACGTATTTGAGAACACCAAGGTTGCTCTGTCATCAGCCTTATAAAAGTTCTGCAGTGCCATAACTGGACTATCCCCATGTGTGTCGTTAGTTGATCTTTGGCTTTTAGTTGATTCTGCTCTGACGGATACTCTGTTAATTCAAGGATTGTCTCCACAGACTCATGACTAGACCTGCACGTAACTGTGACAACATGGAGGCCAATACTGACACAGGGTACACATGGCCACACACTTGAACTGACTGGACACCTTTGTGCAATGAACCACTGGAAATATGTGAACACATGCAGCATGGTCTGCTGGTCCTCCACAGCCACAGGAGATACATAGGTCATTTCCATGACTCAAACTGTGGTGTACATAACAATTTTAGGATTGGAGTTGAGACTCTGGGTCACAAACACTATACATAACTAGCATGTTCAAATGATGGACTCATGGTTAGTATACACAGAAGCGACGATGAAGTGGTATCCAACATTTCATTACATGTGATGGGTAACATATCTGACTTAGCCATTATCAAACATCCTCTATCTATCCGGTGTGTAGTTCGTCATGGGAAATGTTTTGTCCCCAAAGTCAATGAAGTACACACAGCATAAGATGCAACAGATATAACAAATACATATCATGACTGATGTACCTCAATGAATGGCATCTGGTGGTTATACCCAATTATAACACATTCATACATGCACATTATGCCAACATTTTCTCGTGACGTTCCCACAGAGGCACAACAACAATTTGAAGAGCCAATTCACAGACATAAACACACAGGCCATGAGTCAATTTGTTCAGTTGTGTAGCCTTGCTGTCCTCTATTGATGCAACACTTGCTCAAGCTAGGAAATACCAATTTGATTCAAAAATTTTGTGTTGCTGTTGCGTCAGTGAAGAGAGCTAATCCTGCACAACAATACGAGTATTATGGGCTGCAGTAGTATGGTCTGCCACATGTGCCCAAACACTAGAACACACACAGCAGGTCATACCATCCTATCTTTGAATAGTTATTGGCTGCATGCATGTAAAAAACGGAAAACTCACACAAACACAGTTTAAGACAGATTTTTTAGGCATAAACAAAGATGCATATGCGTCAAAATATAACGCATATGCATAAAAAAATGATGCTCACACACATAATACATTGATTGGTCCCTAGCGTTAATTCCAACACCACACCCCAGGAAACCGGTTATCCATTTAAAATGTATTGATCCTTCAATGCGGGGGAATTTTCATGCATATGCGTCAAAAACTATTGACGCAAACCCCATAAGCATTATAAAATTACACGCAATATCAAAAAAATGCCCCACAATTGAGACAGGAAGTGATGTAATAGGATATCCTGTGGTACAATGGGTGTACTTTCACTTTCACTTTGCAGTCTGTGATTATTCTAGACTGTGTGGCTGTGTCTTGAGTTGTCTCTGTGAATATTGGGCTTTTGTCTCCTGTGTGCTATTGCTATAGTATTCTGGTGTTTTGTAAGTATCTGTGGTAATCTGTGTAAGTGTCATTTATTGCGATTAGATTTGTCATTGTACTGTTGGCAGTGTATTTTGGGGTATTGTTAGTTGGGGTATTGTTGGGCTGTCCTTGGGTTAGTTAAGCTACCTTTTCATACCTCCTTTCCCTGTTTTTCCCTCTTTACCCTTTCCTATTCTATTTTGTTTGAAATGTTGGGAAGGCCACGTCTGGGGTGAATGGGTGAGGAGGAGCTATGGGCTTCTGTGTGGCTGGTGTGCCACTTCCTCCCCCTGATGTTGGAGACTGGGGGCCGGGTGATACACGGGTATCACACAGAGGCAAGGAGGCTCAGGTGGGCATAGGTGCTGTTCCACCTAAGAAGAATCTTCAACAGCCAGCGGAACGACCACCAGTTGAAGCATCGCTGGGCTGACCTGGTGGCCCAAGAGCAGGACCTGCTGGACCACCTGTATGTGGTGATTGGTGTCCCTGTTGGTGAGTACAAATTTGACTAATGTGTACAGTACATTGCTCTGGAGTGACAGTAGAAGATTTTGTGACATGCTGCATGCAATGTTTGTGGACATGTGGAATGCAAGTTGAACAAACTGTGGTCCTGATGTATTCAAATTTTGCAACGCATAACCGCCATTTGTTGACACAAAAAGCTGCACAAAAATACAAAAGACAACTTAATCTTGTAAATTAGTGCTGCTTTGGCGTCAATAGATGATGGTAATGCGGCACAAACAAAATTATGAATCAGGGCCTGTGAGTGTACCAGGAATGGGATGTATTTCATATGCTAATACCAGGAACCAATGTAGTCCCCAGTTTTTTAAAACCATGTCTGAACAGTATTCATGGCCATACGTACAAAGCTCTTCCTACCCTCTGCTAATATCTTAGGCTGATATTTCTACTTTGTTTGTGCAGCATTTTCATTATTACTGGATGCAAAAGTATAGCACACTTGCTACAATCAAATCTTTTGTGCCAATTTCCATAGCTGTAGCATAAACAAATGAAGCAAATCAACACAAAAAAAAGAAAAAACATCTGGCCCTAAGCTCATTGTTTCTGTGTGTTTACGTCTGGACAGATAATCTTTCACATGGCCAAACCCAATTGTGCCAGGATGCTACCAGATTGCAGTAGCACAAAACAGGTTCCTCTCATGGCTTTTCGGAGTAGATGCTGAAATTCTATAATTGAGTAGCATTGCCCAACAACATTTTTGCCTTGGGTGCAATTGCTGGTACAGAGCTAGTGCAGTTACCATCTGTGGCACTTTATAGCCAAACAATTTGGTAAAGTGAATGACTCATCATGGGATCCCTGCTCTTTGTGAATGCATGGTCACAAACTATTTATTAGCATGATGTTGTGCAAGGGACCGCTGACTGCTTCCATTAAACCATTTAAGTGATGAAATAGGTTGTTATTTTACTTTTGGTACACCCCTGCTGATATAGTGCAGCATACGTACAATTAATAACGTCTCAGTCTGAAGGCTCTCACAGACATGGTGGTATGCTAAGATCAGCAGGCCAGCATTCCTGTGAGTGCCACCATTCCCAAGGTGCTTTCAAATAGAGACCTACCTCATCAAGATTGCAGAAGTAGGACATGTCCTAACCCAAGTTTTAAATAGCGGACAGTGTCAGTTTGGTTGTATTACCACAGATCACCCAACTTGGCAATTCTAAGTTAATGAATGTGGCAAAGTGTGATTTACAATACCTGATATAGGTAAACAGGGCTCAGAGTAACACATTTTGGCCCATAATTATACTTTTTTAGCACAGCTTTTGCGTCGTTTTTTTACGCAAAATCGGCGCAAACTTACAAAATAGAATTGTAGTTTGTAAGTTTGCGCTGCTTTTACATTAAAAAAATGACGCAAATGCGGCACCAAAAGAGTATAAATATGGGCCTTCATGTGCAATGACTACACCTGTGCCCATGCATTTTGTCAGGGATGATCAAATTAGACACTGTCAGCATAATTTTTTGTTGTTGTTTTGAATCAGATAAATGGCCAACCCATGTTTAGCGTAACATTGTCATCAAGTAGCACACAGGATCCCTGCCATCATGTTGTCATAGGGGGCATATACAGCTCTGGGTACACTGCCAATGTGGCATATGTAACCTACATACAACACTGGCACACATATAATGGACCATTGAAAGCACAATAATTCCTGAATGCAAATCAACCCACATGAGCATCACACAGTAACTCATTGTCCCTTGATGCACAAGCCACAATGCCTGAGTCACTGGTATTACAGTGCACCAGGAACGTGGCATTGCATGTCTCTCATAATTACAAATGATGAAATGGAGTACCGTCTAGAATGAATTCAGCACAAAATTGAGTAATCATGTTTGGCACCACATTACATGTTTGCAGTAGTACATCTGTTGGTGTGTCTCCATGCCTGATGTGCATCTCTATCATATAAAATGTTACACACAGTAATTTGGTGTTCCAAGTTTTGTACAGTGAGCAGACATTGAGCACATATCACCCTTCCATGTTTTACAGGTGGACCAACCCCCTATACAATTGGTGAAGTGGCTCGATTTGCGGACCCAGATGTATCCAGTAAGTGTTAATATATTTGTCCTGTGTTGTGTCTGCAGCTGTTGTGTGATTGACTCCTGTGTGTTGGCCTCTTTGCAAGGGATGATGTGCTGGCACGTGATCTGAGATGTGACTTGACTGGAGGTTGACATTTTGTTCCATGTTAGATTTAGACATTCTGCGGCGGAGAGTCATATATTGGGTGTCGAGTGCTGCGCTATAGGTATGGGCAGGTAAACTAGGTGATTTGTTGCTACATGTATGTCAATAGTTAATTTGGAGGTGGCCAGTGTCATAATTTAGTCAGCAAGTCATACCCTGATTCACACAGACCAGTGATGCATAAGTTTTACACACATGATTGAGCATACCTTCTAAGTAATGAACATGTAGGACTGTATGGGTGACTTTCCGGCAGCATCTAGCTCCACATGTTGTACTCCATTTATGTGACACTTGAGTGAAATGTCATAGGCGTGCATGCATGCAGGTCAAGGCCAGATGGGTGCTTGCATCAATGTCTTTGATTTTGAAAATGCGTCAGTGAGATCTAATGATGTTGACAATTGTCCGCAATTAGAAAAATAAAATGTAGTTGTGATTGTCCAATGGTTGACTTAATCCTAGTTGGCAGCCCTCCTTACCTGTGGTGGACTGACTAAACCCATAGACAGCTGTCCAAAGCTTTGTGGTTGTCCTTGATGTTTGAAAGTATGTGTTGCATGTCCATTCCCCCCTGAGGCACAGGGTTAGGTTTAGAAAATATGTGTACCCAGGTGTGATGATCCCAGTGTAGATGACAGACATGTAATTCAAGCATTCATGTGTTCCATACTAAAATGCCCCCTCATGATTACCAACTGCATACCGTCCTGCCAGTTCCATATGCAATTCACAGGTCTTGTGTGCCTTGATTGTGATCCAGAAGATAGTTATTAGTCTGTCTGGCACATGTGGAGTACTTGCAGCATTTGTTATGTGATTAATAGCAGTACAAAGACGCACAGATCATTTAATTAAGTACACACCTTGTTGTGCATTGCTGTGCTGTTAGATAGTTGATGGGTAAGCTGCATTGGCATGTCATTCCTCAGAGACATTCTATCATCTGTACTGTGATTTGGACTGTATGTGCTATTTTTGATGAAGTGTTAGAATATAATCTGTAGATGTATTACACATGATGTCATTAATGTTTTCGTCAGCCCAGGGCCCACAAGCAGTACCTCCTGCACCTCCCCCTCCAACCATGGCACCGGCACCAGCACCAGCTTCTACAAGTGGTAACCAGACAACCCCAGCTGCTGTAGTGGACAATCAAGATTTACAGACACTAAAACGTGACATGCAATGTGTGTTGCGCAGGATGGACAGGCTGCAGCAGGAGGTGTCCCGCAATAGCAGGAGACTGCGGGGTATTAAGAAGATCCTGCGGAGGGCCAATTTGTGACTTTTGGATCCTCACCCATGATCCCCTCCCCTCCCTCCTCTTTCCTCGTTCTTTTCTTTAGTGGGTTTAGGGGCTTAGTGTTAGGTTAGAGTAGGCTGTTAGTTTAGTTAGTATAAGTGAGTTGGTTGTGGAGGGTGTTATATTATTACATGTTTTTCTGTGGGTGGGTGGGTGTGGGATGATGTTGGGGTTTATGTGTATTAAAAAAAAATACAATATATATATATATATTTTTGTTTTTGTTTAGGATAAGTTAGTAAGGCGGTCATTCTGACCTTGGCGGACGGCGGAGGCCGTCCGCCAAGGTACCGCCGTCAAAAGACCGCGGCGGTGATTCTGACATTTGCCCTGGGCTGGCGGGCGGCCGCCAAAAGGCCGCCCGCCAGCCCAGGGCAAATCAACCTTCCCACTAGGATGCCAGCTCAGAATTGAGCCGGCGGAGTGGGAAGGTGCGACGGGTGCAGTTGCACCCGTTGCGTATTTCAGTGTCTGCTGGGCAGACACTGAAATACTTTTTGGGGCCCTCTTATGACCCCCTAAGTGTTTAGGTTAGAATATGTTGTCCTACATGTGTCCCGTCATATAAAGGGGGTGGGGGTTGATGTTTAGAGTGTTTAGTTAAATGTGGTAAGTAAGTTTAGCTTAGAGTAGTTAGTGCCAGGTATGGGTAATGTATAGTTAGGATAGGTTAGGTTAGTTAAGGTGTTTCCCCTAGTTTAAGTTTCCTTTATTACTGTAAAATAAAGTTTTAGGTACTCCTTTACAGTATGTGTCTTATGCTTGGGGATCAGGGCGTTTGCATGGGTGTACAGTGTCAATTTAGTATTTGCATTTGTGTTCCATCCTGCATCAGAATCCCATTATTGACATGGTTATTCCCAATTACAGATGGGCTGTCACATTGGCAGCTACAACAAAGCTACTTGCTACTTGCATCTGCCATCCATTGCACCCACCACTCAAGGTAACTATGGTTTCGATTGTGTTGTAAAGTTTGTTGTGTTTTGAAATCTGTCATCGTTTGAGTCCTGTATTGGATTCTTGCCCACTGTGGGATGTCTGCCTGCAGCCTGATGTTCATGTGAAACCTGACGAGCTGAGTGATGTTATCATCTTATGAAGTTCTGTATACATAACTCACACCTATAATTTATTACATTGTACTCCCATGTTACATAAATGTCCATACACTCGTACACATCCATTCCTGCTGTATGGTGTGTGTGTGTCATTAAATTTAATTGTCAGATGTCACATACATAAAGATTGTCTTGAAGGGAATGTTGCCCACTTTGAGTTTCATCTTATACATACTTTGGAGCTGACTTTTTCAGTTCTACACAGCATTATACTGTTTGTGATCTTTTAACTTCAGAAATAAGCCTAAGGAAGCACAGATGATGATAAAATCCAGTCCCCAGTGCATATGTATCAGCCCACATTCTTTCTACACTGTTATATTGACATTCTATGGCCATTGACATGTTACATACATCACAAACTCCTACACAGTTGATGTGTCAACACAGAGACAAAGTGGTTGTGTAAGTGCTATTTATTTTAAAGTGCTGTAGAGCAATATTTACATAGTCCAGGATTGTAAGTCCATTAATGTGACGTCTTCTATTATGATGCCACACAAGTGCAATGGTGAGGGGCATGTCATTGGACATGCTGTGGTGAAGTGTCATTCAGTGCAGAGGGACATGAATTGCCAATGAGGTAGTGAGAGACAATTGGAGTGCATAGTGGTAAGGTAAACAGTGTGATGGAGAACAGTGCATGTTTCCAACTGTAGCAAGACTGGCATGTTAACAAGCACAGGACATAGGAAACCAGTGACCATGTGTCATGGACTTGTGCTACCGGGTACTCCTACTGGTGAAGGTGATCTGTTCCACGTCTTCATCTTCTGACATCTGTTTCGTCTCCTCTGCCCTTGGTGGTGGTAGATTTGAAGGGGAAACACACACTTCAGTGTTTAAAGACGTGGAGTCAGAATTCCCAGTAGCTGCCAACTGTGGGGTTATTAGGGCATTACTGCAGCAAGGAGAAGCTGCTGGATCTTGAGTATAGCAGCTACATCACTGTGCTAGGCAGCCAGGTCAGCCCTGAGAGGGTCATGATTGCATTCGTGCACGCAGTGAAAGGTTTGGGATGCCAGGTTCTGTGGCAACTCCCTAACTGCTGTGGCGAGATCCCTCACACATCGTTGTAGTCCTTGTAGGAGGGATTATAGCGCTTGCATGGCTGCTGACTGTTCTGCAGATGACATCATGCACATGCGCATCCCCTCAAGGCTGGCTGCCATATTATGCATACCCACCCACACCTCCTTGGCCATCTCCCACTGTACTCCCACTACTGTCCTCTCAAAGGTGGTACCAGTGTCCTCAGGGTCCTCAGCTGGGTTGGAGCTGACAGGTCGTACTATTGAGGTGGAGGGTGGGTCCTCTGTGATGGCTGCTGCATCTGTACTCCTCCTTGCGACTGATGGTGGGGTCTGGAGGGTTCCAAGGACATTTTGGAGAGTCTGCTTGCTAATGTTTGTCAGTTCGTGATCCTTATCATCAGGGAAGTCCATCATATCCACAGCAGAGCCATTGTCAATGAGATATTGTACAATTAGTGTGTCTGTGTCGTGGGAGTTGTAATGTGACGTCAATGACTTCCTATTAGTGAGACATTGTAATCTTGGTTCCTGTTCATTGTTCCTGTCATTAAGATTAGCATTCTCACAGGCCTATGCCCCACCTGCATGTCACATGTAGTGTGGGCTGTTTGCAGAATTGTCTGCATCACATTCTCTAGGTTTAGGTTCTGTCCAAATTGTATGTTGCCACCTTCTTGTCCTACTCAACCCTCCCTCTTCTTCCATTAGCTTGGTGAGGCCTTGCAATGGCTGTGGGTGTTCTGATGCCACTTGCACCACACTTAACAATATGGGACTGTCCCAGTCTCTGATATTTCACATACACCTTTACGTTGCTGAGACCAAGCACATACTACGTATATCATTGGCATGGCATGATACAGGTGTCAGCATTGGTAGTGTGTCATGTTGATGTGCCGTGCCCCTTTGCCCTTTCCACTGCCTGATTTACATGGCTGACATGCATTGTGTAGTAGGTATGTACCTCCCCCTGCTTGCAGCTAACATTTAGACATTTTTGTCCCCCATGCAACTTACCCTTCATCTGTGTTGTTTACTGGTAGTCTGCACTGTACTGTCCTTGAATTCCTGTGACAGTCTCCTCTGGCATGATGGCTGACACTATCTCCTTCATCTGGTCCAGGGCCTCCTGCTCTGCTGGACTCCCACCTCCAGTCTGCAGTGCTGCCTTCCTGTTCCTTGCCATTTTTTCCTTGGTCCTGCACTTGCAGTCATGCCAGCGTTTCTTGCACTCAGTGACTGTCCTCCGTACTTCTGCCACACTGTTTGTCTTGTCCACAATTTGTTGCCAAATTGCCTCTCTCCTCCCAATTGGCAATTTTGAGGAGACAAAAAGTTGATGCTGGTGTTCCGTCACCTCTTTCACCAGTATTTTCTGTTCCTCTGCACTGAAACAACCCTTACTTTTCTTCTTCTCCCTTTCCTGGGTCTTGTCTGGGTCCTCCTGGCTGGTTCCTGGTCGACTGGGGTCTCCCTGGGGTCTCTCCTTGCTTCTGGGATCCATTTTGGTGCTCCTTTGCACATTTTGCTGTCTTTGTGCTGCTTTTTGATGCTATTGCAGGGAAAAATGGCGCGTATCCGGTTTGCGACATCGTAAACCGGATTAAAGTCATTTTCCCCGCGTTGACGTCGTTTTGCTTTATGACGTGGCGCAATTGTTAGAGTAAAATAAAAATTACTCTAACCTGTGGTTTGTGCCACGGAGCGTAAAAGTATAAATTTTATGCCCGGGTGGGGCAAAGAAATGGCGTTAGCCGGCGTTAAACAATTTTGCGTCAAAAAATACAAATATTGCCCCTACATATTTACAAAGCCACTCATCTACTGTGCTATACATGGCTCATCCCTAATCGTTGGGGGAGCTGTCAGGACCTTACACATTCGCTTGACAGTGTGACCGGCAGGTATATGGCCTGTACTCACCCTCTTGTGGCTACTGTGCCGTCTTGAAACGCCCATCAAAGTCTGGATAGACCACTGCCAGAATGCAGGCCATTAGGGTGTCATAGTCCATTGTGCACCCTATCTACGTTTGGAGGACATCCCCATCTGGACCTTCGTGATCTTCCGGGCCCAGCATCTCAGGTTCTCCTACCTCTTCCGACAGTGGTCGCTCTGCCATCTGTGAACCCCCAGGGTCCTCACCTTCCGGGCGATGGTTCTCATTATCTTCTTCTTCTGATGGGCATTATCCTGCATGGATGCACAAGACAAATCAAGAGATTACAATCACAAGTTTTTACCCAAATGGTTGAGTCACACACATGTCAGAAACACCAAATTAGAAATTTTTAATTTGTTAAAACTTGAAAAGTATGAAACACACACGCCACTAAGTACAGGGACATGACTACAGACATATATATTTCCCTCTGCAGACTAATCAGCTACCCTGCTCATGGCCTACAATGAGTAAGCAAACTTACTGACTTGATTTTCATACAACAGTTTGCCAAGGCCAGATGTGAGTTGAAAGATCTGTTGTACTATAAGCTTTGCTTACAAGATCCTCAAATGACTAAAACAAGATGAATACACAGCTGATGCTGTCATGCACAAACATGCTATCCAACATTTTCAACAATCATGAAGAAGGAGCTGTCATTGAATGGCAGTAAAGTCTCCATACCTAGTTATGTGCATCTAAAACAAGGAGCATCTAGGACCCCAAAAAACTCACAGAACACAATGTGACTGAAATAAACATAGAGTAATGGCCACCAATAGCTGCACTTTACACATCCCATTGATGCCATACAGACTGCAACAACAGGCACACAAGAAGCCTAACCGGCACACAGGGACACATTGTAGCCTGAAGGGAGGGAAAGGATGGTGACGTGCGGAGAGAATTGTGCACATGAGGTACTTACCTGCTCCTCTGGTGAGCCTTAGAGCTGTCCCCACATGGGTGGGACCTCATTAACTAGCCTCTCCAGCTCCTCTGGAGAGAAGGCAGGGGCCCCTATCATCTGCTGGATGTGGCATGATTGTTCCCAGAGGCAGCGTACAGTAGCTCAGGTCATGAGGTATTGCTGGCAGCAGCGTCAGGAGTCAAGTGAGTGAATCTGCGCAACATTGTGGTCACATCCGCGGACTTCACTGCTGGTCGGACACAACCATTGGGCCATGACCGCCATTGGAAACAACGTTAACCTATAGCTGTGCCTGCCATTTTTGCAACTGCCTACCGCCACAACGATTTCATGGGCGGTCACAGGCAGTTCCTAATGTCCAGTGGAGTAGGTGAGGCATCTGCCAATTTGGCAGCCTGAAATGCTATATTGGGCATTCTAAACTGCATCACACCTACAATACCTGTTTTTGCATCACAAATATCCTTATCATGTCTTGTCATGTAGGCCCTTCTACTCCACCACCATTGTAGAATGTTGCAGAGCACAGATGGTATTTTACAGTGATGCATGCCCACCACCACCGACGGTCAACTTGGCCGTCACAATCTACAGTCCTATTTCTAGAGGCAAATGTGTTGCACATCCATGAGTTATGTTCAAATCCATGTTTTTTACACTTCTTGGACACCATGGGGGTCGCATCTGACCCTTGTGTAGTTTGCAGATGTGATGTGCACTGGGTGTCATTTCTATCCAATCAGAAATGATTTGTCACATTATATCATTGGCATGCATCATGTATGTTGCTGTGGACACACTGACTAATGTCACAACTCATGTCTTGTCACTCATAGATACCCTGGGAGAGGGAGGATACAACACCCTCCTGTCTAAGTCCTCTGTCAGACCTTCAGACCATGGAAGAATGTCACATTATCATGTACTACTGTCTGAATAGGGAAACAATAGTGGACTTATGCTGTCGGGTGGAGCCAGATCTGATGGCAGCTATTATTTATTCAACCAGCAAACCACTCATTGTACAAGTCATGTCAGTATTGCACTTTCTGGCTACAGGGACCTTTCAACATACAGTGGCCCTATTTTGTGGTATGTCCCAACCTATGTTCAGTCGGGTGTTGAAGGATTTTTTTCATTAATGTTGATAAACATTTACAGCTTTATCAGGTTGTGCCGGTGTGCAGATTTATCCAATGTGAAAGCTGACTTTTATGGCTTAGGCCACCTCCCACATATGGTGGTGGCCATTAATGGCACACATGTTGGATTGGTGACACCGAAGGTCACTGAACAAGTTTATCACAACAGAAAGAACTTTCATTTCATCAACATGCATGTTGTCTGTTTGGCAGGTCTCTACATCTCACATGTCTGTGCCCACTATCCGGGTTCAGCCCATGATTCCTTCATAATGCGGAACAGCACCATACCCCAGCTGATGTCACAACTGCACTCAGAGAAGGCCTGGCTGGTTGGTAAGTGTTGGAAATGGTCCTTTTTGCAGGGTCATCCCCAGTCTTTTTGCCTCCTGCGTCCTATTTTTTTCTGACCTGTTGCTGTTGGCTTTAGAACTCTGAGCACTTTACCACAGCTAACCAGTGCTAAAGTGCATATGCTCTCTGAGTAAAAGTGTATGTAATTGGTTTATCCACGATTGGCATATTTGATTTACTAGTAAGTCCCTATTAAAGTGCACAAGAGGTGCCAGGGCCTGTAAATCAAATGCCACTAGGGGGCCTGCAGCACTGGTTGTGCCACCCACATAAGTAGCTCTGTAATCATGTCTCAGACCTGCCACTGCAGTGTTTGTGGGTGCAGTTTTAACTGTAAATTTGACTTGGCAAGTGTACCCACTTGCCAGGCCCAAACCATCCCTTTTCTTACCTGTAAGGCACCCCTAAGGTAGGCCCTAGGTAGCCCCAAGGGCAGGGTGCAGTGTCTGGTTAAGGTAGGACATATAGTAATGTGTTTTATATTTCCTGACAGTGAAATATTGCTAAATTTGTTTTTCACTGTTGCAAGGCCTGTCCCTCTCGTAGGTTAACATGGGGGCTACCTTTAAATCTGATTAAAGTGTAGATTCCCTTTGGGAGCGGATGGACATGTGGAGTTTGGGGTCTCTGAGCTCACAATTTACAAATACATATTTTAGTAAAGTTAATTTTAGAATTGTGTGTTTGATAATGCCAATTTTAGAAAGTGAGCATTTTCTTGCTTATACCATTTCTGTGACTCTGCCTGTTTGTGGATTCCCTGTCTGGGTCAGTTTGACAGTTGGGCTGATTGCACCTCACACTAGACAGTGACACAAAAGGAGCTGGGGTGTAGTCTGCATTTCCTGATGAGCCATCTGTGCTAGGAGGGAGGGGAGGAGTGGTCACTTACACCTGAAAGGGCTGTGCCTGTCCTCACACAATGCAGTCTCCAACGCCCCGGTGAGTGTCTGGGGCCTGGCCTGGGCAAGGCAGGATTTCACATTCAAAAGAGACTTTACTTTGAAGTAGGCCTACTTCAAAGGAGAAATTGGGTATAAGAAGGGCACCCAAAACCACAGACTTTAGAACACTTCTGGAAACAAGAGGAACCTCTGCCCGGAGAAGAGCTGAATAGCTGAGGAAGAAGAGCTGCCCTGCCGGTGACTGTGCTTTGTGGAGATATCCTGCAGATGATGCTTCTGCCAGAGTAAGAGGGCAAAGACTGGACTTTGTGTCTTCCATCTTGTGAAGAAATCTCCAAGGGCTTGATTAAGAGCTTGCCTCTTGTTGTTTGAAGTCTCAGGGACAGCAAAGACTTCTCTCTGCAGCACCTGGAGTCTCTGGAGGGACTCCTGCTCTGACAAGTGGTGCCCTATCCAGTCCCTGGGCCCTTGAAAGGAAAGTTGGTGGAAATCTAAGGAAATCGACTTCGGACGACTTCGCACCGACGCCGCTGCTGAATCCGGTGACGCCGCCTGCACCCGACTCCGTGATCTTTGCTGGAATGCGACGACCTTCGCAGGCCCGACGCCGCGGCAGCCCCGCTGAAGTCCGCGACCCCGTGGAAGTTGCCGCACCATGTGGTGACCGACGCCGCTCGAAGTGCGCAGATTCAACGTTTCGCACAGATGCCGCGATCCCTGACTTCGCGCATCGACTTGTTTTCTCTCTTCACCAAAGGTACTGTACTTGGGGGTCTACGCGACTCCATGTCTGGCGCCGCTGGTGTCGGCTTGTTTAGAACGACTCCGCCACGACGCCGTGTTAACACATCATCGAAGCATTTTGTGTTTATAAGCGCTATTTTTTACTTTAATCTTTAAAAATCCATAACTTTACTTGTGTATGTCGGATTTTTATCGTTTTGGTCTTGTTTTGTTTAGATAAATATTTCCTATTATTCTAAACTGGTGTTTTGTCATTTTTTAGTGTTTTCATTAAGTTACTGTGTGTGTTGATACAAATACTTTATACCTAGCACTCTGAAGTTAAGACTACTGCTTTGCCAAGCTACCAAGGGGGTAAGCAGGGGTTAGCTGAGGGTGATTCTCTTTTACCCTGACTAGAGTGAGGGTCCTTGCTTGAACGGGGGTAACCTGACTGTCAACCAAAGACCCCATATCTAACATTGGTGATAAGCGGTTGGGATTTGGACTTGTATTAGTACTTGACATACAGGGATTAAGTGTACCCTACTGTTTTGATCTCAGACCACTACGTGACGACATACTACTTGTTTGGAGATATTTCATTTTTCTCCTAGGGACTCCTTTTTGTTTTACTTCCAGGATTTTGCTGATCCCTTGACTGATTCCTTTCACTTCATTGAGAACTTGTTTTCTGCCATTGGAACTTTGCACTTGTTGCCATCATGTCTCAATCTGGAGATGCAACAGCTGGAGCTGTGTTTGAATTAGAGAAACTGAAGAGGTACTCAGTTGCTCAATTGAAACAGTTCTGTGAAGATCTTGCCTGTCCTGTTAAGACCTCCGCCAGGAAGGGAGAGCTGCAAGAGGCATTGAGGGCCTGGGTGACAGTCAAGGAAGCTGGGGGGCACCCAGAAAATATGGATGGTGAAGTGCAGAGTCCACACAGTGGTGTAGTAGAGGTACCTGTTACATCTGGGGGGAGGGTCTCCAGGAGTGGTAGCAGTTGGTCCTCTAAGGGTCTGACTCCTAAAGATGTGCAGGACGGACAGGGAGAAAGGGCTCGCCGGTTGGAGTCAGAAAAGTTGAGGTTGCAAAGGGAGCTTGACGAGTGGAAAAGGGACTTAGGGATAAAAAAGATGATTTTGGCTTATGAGCTAAAACTGGAAGAGCTGGCAGTCAGGAGGGCTGAGTCCAGCTGGAATGGTGGCAGCAACAATTTCCTATCCAGTGCTGCTGAAGAAGTGCACATGCCCAGAGATGTGGTGCCCTACTTGAAGGAGGGAGTTAACACACGCCAGGAGGTTCAGGGGTATGAGGTAGCTCCAGTGATGCGCAGGGTCCCTGAGGTGGATTGGGGAACTGGCATGGGGAGTCATATTCCTACTGATGGGAGGGACACTCTACTGAATCTAAGTGAGAGTGACAAGGAGAGGGGTTCCCCCAGGTAGAAGTCCTGGTTATGGAGTGTGAAGACTTCCCAGAAGAGTGCGGGTTGAGTGTCAGAGACAGTCAGGTACTGTCTCACCAGTTTCAGGAGGGTGATGTGGGATGCTTTTTCAAAGCAGAGTCACTGGGTGGTTAGGTGAAGGGTACTTTGGTTAATTCATGTGAAGGGGTGAATGATGTAATTGCTTGAGAGCATATGTCTAGTCCTTATTTTCCAGAGCTACGCCAACACCCGTTGGAGTGTGAGCTCTATGACCCCAGGGAACTTACACTGAAGGCAGACCTTTGGGTGAGTACCAGAGAGTCTGAAGAGGCATTGGGGGGTGCTCCTAAGAGGAGTGGTCTAGGTAGTTCCCAACCAGGTGAGGTAGGGAAGGATTGTAGTGTCCCAGGGAGGTCCCAGTGTAGTGGGATGGGTGAGGGATCCCATGTCCAGTCTCAGAGGAGAGGGAATGGGTATGGGTTGAGGCCCAAGGTGCCCGAGATCCAGTCCCAGGTCCTGGAGTGTTCCATGTGTGAACACCAGTAGGGGAGGCTAGCCTGTGCCATAGGGCCATCTGTTGAGGGAGACCCCACAGTGTCAGGAGAACTTGGGGGGGGCGGAGCTGTAGCCAGCGTACCACCAGTTCTGGTGTCTGGCAGTACCACTCCTAGTGAGGGGGTGCAGAAGTCCAGACAGAGGGTTGAGAGGGGGTTGCGGACCCCAGTGGAAAACCTGGAGGGTCAGGGGTCAGCTCTGAGAGCAGAGCCCCCCAGGAATGACCTTGGTGAGACCATTTCTGGGTTGGGGGGGAATCCAGACTCTGTTGGATGGGAAGAGGTCAGGAGACATGCACCAGCCAGACTCTTGTGTGGCCCTTGGGGACGGTGTGTCCCTTGAGGGGGGTAAGTGTGCCCCCCTAGAAGTCCTGGTGTGCCAGGCAATGGTTCAACTGCAGGGTGGTGACTCTGGGTTGAATGATCAGTTTCAGGGGTAAACTCTGACCTGATGGGGGATAAGTGTGCTCCCAAGGAAGTGTCACGACTCACGTGCTGCTTGCGCCTGGAGTTTGCAGATCTTGAGGCGTGGATCTTGAGGGTTCGGCTTTGGCCCAAAAAGGGGCGACTCTTTCTGGTAGCCACGGTGCTGTAGGCAATGGAACGGCAAGAACAGACCGTGACCTAAAGAAAGTAGCGCCAGAGGGAAAAAACCCCTTCAGAAGAAGGGGAAAAAACCTCCAAGAGAAGATTCACAGAGGATTCCTGAAAACAAGAACAGAGGAACAGGAATCAAAAAGAACTGACGTAAATAACACAGAAATGGCGAATTCCAGAACCACAGGCTAGGAAATCAGGAGCGAGGACACCATCTGAACAGAGAGTGTTGCAGCGCAATGAAGAGAAGAAAAACCCACCCTTAAATACCATAAAACAGGAAGTGACCCACAGGAAGAAAAAGGACACCATCTTGGATAGGGAAAAGTAGATAGAATAGAATAGGATAGAAACCATAGAGAATAGGGAAGGAGGAATGCTGGGAAGACAAGGGTAACCTGGGAAGGGGAAAAGACATAAAGGAAAGTGCAAAAAACAGACCCAAAAAGAAAGAAAACAGAAGAAAGAAGAAAGAAGCCACAACAGGTAAGAGGGGTAGGAGATACTAACAGAAACGGAGGGAGAGAACAGAGCGAGGCCCCAAGTGAGCTCTGGGGCCTCGTAGGGTGCAGGAAAGGCTCGGGGCGCGCCGCGTCTTAAGGACGCGAAGCGTGGCCCGAGCTGGACGCGCAGCTTGTGCCGAACGCTCGGCTCGCGCCGGGCGGTGCGGCGCGACAGTAGGCCCCCCTCCCAAAGGCCCTGGTTTGAAAGGAAATAAACGGTGAAAGCGCTGAATCAGAAGAGGAGCATGAACAGAAGATGCATCTTCCCAAGAACATTCACTGAGAGGATAACCCTTCCAATGAATCAGATACTGCAGACGTTTGTGAAAAAGTCGGGAGTCACAAATTTCCTGAACCTCATATTCAGGAACATCATCCACTAAGACAGGAGGAGGACAGGAAAACTGACGGGAATAAGGATCAGGCACATAAGGTTTGAGTTGGGAGACATGGAAGACTGGATGAATCTTCCACGTGTGAGGCAAGTGAAGACGGACAGTGACAGGATTAAGCAACTGGAGAATACGGAAAGGGCCGTAGTAGCGAGGTGTGAACTTGTTCTGAGAGAGACGTGAGGGTAAGAATTTAGAAGAAAGCCAAACTTTATCTTGTGGATGGTAGTCCGGAGTGGTCCTACGTTTCTTGTCTGCTACTTTCTTCATATATCGTTTGGTGTGTAAAAGATTGGATCGAATCAGTCTATGGATTTGTAGAAGGCGGTTGGAAAAATAAGTAATAGCGGGCAAGGGAGTGGGAGACCGAGAAAAAGTAGGAAAAGAGGTAGGATGAAAACCATAAGAACAGAAAAAAGGAGTGGTCTTGGAGGCACTATGGACTGAATTATTGTAAGAGAATTCAGCAATAGGAAGATAAGTGTTCCAGTTGCTTTGAGTAGAGTTGCAAAAACAACGAAGGTATTGTTCAAGGCCTTGATTCAGACGCTCTGTCTGTCCATTGGTCTGAGGATGGAAGCCCGAAGACAGAGCTCTATTGATATTAAGTGTCTTGCAAAAATACCTCCAAAACCGGGAAATGTACTGAGGTCCTCTATCAGATATAATGGTATGAGGAAGTCCATGAAGACGGAAAATGTGGTCGATGAATATCTGGCTTAGTTCTTGGGATGTAGGAAGCTTTTTCAGAGCAGTGAAATGAGCCATCTTAGTAAAAGAGTCCACAGTGACCATGATTACCCGGTTTCCTGCTGAAGGTGGTAACGAACACATAAAATCAGTAGAGATGGTGTGCCATGGAGTTGGCGGAACCGGCAAGGGCTGGAGTAATCCTGCAGGTCTGGTTCGGGGAATCTTGACCTGAGCGCATGTGGGACACGCCTGAACGTATGTTTCAATATCCAGTTTCCAAGTAGGCCACCAGAAAAATCGTGATAGCAGTTCTTGTGTGGCCTTAATGCCTCTATGACCAGCAACCGGTGAATCATGACACATTTGTAATGCCTTTTCTCTAACTCTGTTAGTAGGGATGAATAACAGATCTTGATAATAATTGTATCCTTGTCTCTTGTGTAATAGAGGCCTTAAGTTCTCTACTTCGTCATCAGATAGATTGGAGTATTCTAGTTGAACCTCCTCCAGAAAAGACTGAGCTACCCCAATGATCTTATTAGGTTCCAGTAGATGTTGAGCTGGGGCAGGTGTACAATCTGGATAACGACGCGACAGAGCATCAGCCAGAATGTTTTGGGAGCCAGGAATATGTGTAATGTAAAAATCATACTGGCTGAAGAAGAAGGCCCAACGAGCTTGACGACTATTTTGGCATACGAAATTTCATAAGCATTGTAAGTTTCGATGGTCTGTTCTCACTTCAAAGGGCTCCTTGGAACCCATCAGGAATTGTCTCCAGGGCTCCTTGGAACCCATCAGGAATTGTCTCCATTCTATACAAGCTGTTTTCAGAGCCAACAATTCTCTTTCTAGTACTGAGTAATGTTGTTCTGCAATAGAGAGTATATGAGACAGATAGAAAACAGGATGTTCAAGACCATCATCCTCCTGTTGTTGGAGTAGGACGGCTCCAATGGCCTTTTCAGAAGCATCGGTGACGACAATAAATTGTTTGTTGGTATCTGGATGTCTTAAAATGGGAGCTTGCGTGAATGCTTTCTTTAAATCCTGAAAGGCTGTTTCGGCATCTTTAGTCCAGACAAACCCTTTAGTTAGACTTTCCTTCTTTAAAGTGTGAGTTATATGGCTAGTTTGTTTTGCAAAGTCTGCGATGAATTGCCGATAGAAATTCGCTAATCCTAGAAAACATTGTGTTTCTTTAATAGAAGATGGAGAAGGCCAATCTAGAATAGCTTGTACTTTTTCTGGATCCATAGCTACGCCTGTGGGACTTAAATGATAACCCAGATATTTGACTTCCGTCTTGTCAAACTCACACTTCTCGGGTTTGCAAAATAGTTGATGTGCCCGGAGTCGTTGAAGGACTTGTTTCACATGGAAAGAATGGAGTTCGGGATTTCTAGAATAAATAAGAATATCATCTAGGTAGATGACAACTGTCTAATTCAGGAGATCAGAAAACACTGAGTCCATAAATCTCTGAAAGATTGCGGGGGCATTAGTAAGACCAAAGGGCATTACTCTGTATTCAAAGTGACCAAATGGAGTCCTAAAGGCCGTTTTCCACTCATCTCCTTCTTTAATGCGTAAAAGGTGGTAGGCTCCCCGTAGATCTAGTTTGGTAAACCGTTGGGCCCCTCTGACTGCCTCTAAAATGTCCCTAATGAGAGGCAAAGGATATCGATCCTTAATAGTTATCTTATTCAGGCCTCTAAAATCCAGGCAAGGGCGAAGACCCTCTGTCTTCTTGGGCACGAAAAAGAGAGGAGCCCCGGCCGGAGAAGACGATGGAACAATAAGACCACTTTGAATATGTTCTTCCAAGTACTCCTTTAGTACTTCCTTTTCAGTTTCCGTGAGGGAATACATCCTTCCAAAAGGAACGATAGTGCCAGGTTCCAAGGGAATAGCACAATCATAATCTCGATGTGGAGGTAACACTAGTCTGGAGGGTTTTTGGAATACGTCTTGAAACTCCAAATAGTGTTCAGGAACTCCTTGGACTGTATTAATGGTCGAACCGGTAGTACCTTCCGTGAATATTGATCTCTTGGGTGACCAATACTTGTCAGAAGCAAAACAGTGTTCGTGACAGAACTGTGAGGACAAGGAAACCGTCCGGGTAGCCCAGTTCACATATGGGTTATGTCTGATGAACCACGGGATTCCAAGAATGATGGTATGATTGGGGGAAGTTATAAGGTCAAAGGAGATGTGTTCCTGATGGTTACCGATCTGTAAACTCAGCATCAGGGTAGTAGTATCAACTGGACCCGATGATATCAAGGATCCGTCCACCGTGTGTACTTGTTCGGGAATCTCCTTAGGTTGTATAGGAATTTGTTGAGTAGTGGCCCACTTCTTATCCATATAAATTCCACTAGCTCCACAATCTAGTAGTGCCATAGTTTTCTCTTGACGGCCATCAGGTAATTGTAACATGACTGGTACAATGAACAAGGATGTAGTATTGTCATTAAAGGAACTGATGGAAGGTATAGCTGCTAATCCCGTCCCCTCCCTTCTTACAGAGGACGGGAAGTGGCGTTTCCCGATGGCCTTGAAGGACGTACTGGACAGGTACGAAGCATGTGGCCGGCAGAACCGCAGTACAAACACAACCCCTTCTTTCGTCTATCTTCTCGTTCGCTAGCGGAGAGAGGGCCTCGAGTTGTATCCACCTGCATGGGTTCTCCTTCGATGTCTCTGACAGGAGGGCGAGGTTCCTCAGAACGATGCGGAAAAACTCGTGAAGTGCTTGGTTGGAAAGACCCTCTACTCTTTCTCTTCTCTGCTCTCCGTTCCTGAAGGCAATACTCGATGGAAAGGGCTTGATCCATCAGGCCACGAAGATCTTCCACTCTGGTGGAATGTACTAGTTCATCCTTTATTTCCTCTTTGAGTCCTCTACGAAACAAAGTCACCAAAGTACGTTCCACCCAGGTGGTCTCTGCCGCTAGCTGACGAAAGCGTGTTATGTATTGAAGGACATCTTGTGAGCCTTGATGAATATCGCATAAGGCTTCTTCCGCTGAAGCCTCCAATCCTGGACGACTAAACATCTGCTTGAAGCGATTCACGAAGGCCGAATAGTCCGACAATACCAGATCGTTAGATGATACCATCGGGGTTGCCCAGGCCAAGGCAGGACCGGATAAGGCACTGATGAGATAACCCACTTTTGTTCTGTCTTGGGAGAACTGGGTGGGTCGGAAGGCGAAGTAAACTGTTAAGGAATCAAGGAACTCACGCAGTTGGGTTGGCTCCCCAGAAAAACGATGGGTAGAGGCGGAGAGCGTCGGAACGTCACCACTACGGAAAGCCAAAGCCTGTCGCAATGCAGCATTCTCACTACGTAGTTGTTGTATTTCTTGAGCTTGTTGTTGAATTGTCGTCAGGAGAGATTGATCCGGATCTGCAGCTGCTACCACAGTGTCTTCCATGGTGTTAGAAGACGTCGGAATGGTTTGGCGCTGCAATCTGTCACGACTCACGTGCTGCTTGCGCCTGGAGTTTGCAGATCTTGAGGCGTGGATCTTGAGGGTTCGGCTTTGGCCCAAAAAGGGGCGACTCTTTCTGGTAGCCACGGTGCTGTAGGCAATGGAACGCCAAGAACAGACCGTGACCTAAAGAAAGTAGCGCCAGAGGGAAAAAACCCCTTCAGAAGAAGGGGAAAAAACCTTCAAGAGAAGATTCACAGAGGATTCCTGAAAACAAGAACAGAGGAACAGGAATCAAAAAGAACTGACGTATATAACACAGAAATGGCGAATTCCAGAACCAAAGGCTAGGAAATCAGGAGCGAGGACACCATCTGAACAGAGAGTGTTGCAGCGCAATGAAGAGAAGAAAAACCCACCCTTAAATACCATAAAACAGGAAGTGACCCACAGGAAGAAAAAGGACACCATCTTGGATAGGGAAAAGTAGATAGAATAGAATAGGATAGAAACCATAGAGAATAGGGAAGGAGGAATACTGGGAAGACAAGGGTAACCTGGGAAGGGGAAAAGACATAAAGGAAAGTGCAAAAAACAGACCCAAAAAGAAAGAAAACAGAAGAAAGAAGAAAGAAGCCACAACAGGTAAGAGGGGTAGGAGATACTAACAGAAACGGAGGGAGAGAACAGAGCGAGGCCCCAAGTAAGCTCTGGGGCCTCGTAGGGTGCAGGAAAGGCTCGGGGCGCGCCGCGTCTTAAGGACGCGAAGCGCGGCCCGAGCTGGACCCGCGGCTTGTGCCGAACGCTCGGCTCGCGCCGCGCGGTGCGGCGCGACAGGAAGTCCTGGTGTGCCAGGCAGTGGTTCAACCACAGGGTGGTGACTCTGGGTTGGATGACCAGGTTCAGAGGGTGACCTGGCGGGGGGTAGGTATGCCCCCCAGGAAATCCTGGGTTGCCAGGCGGTGGTCCAGTCTGTGGGTCCAGACCCTGGACTGGAGGATCAGGTGCAGGGGGTAAACCCTGACCTGAAGGGGTGGGCGGTTTGCCCAATTACCCCCCCTGGTGTGATTTCAAGGGGTACTCTCCCTGAGTGGGGGGTGCAGAACCCTGAGAGTAGGGGCAGGGTAGACAGAACCTCACCCCTGGCCCCAGTGCAATCTAAGGGTACAGACCCTGGATTGGAAGGCCAGGTTCAGGGGGTCCCCCCTGACCTGGAGGAAGGGGCTTCTGCTAACAGTGCCCATACCATGTTGTCTTCTGGGGGGGGCACTCCTTGTTGGGGACCCCAGAAGGGAGGGCAGGGGAAGGGAAGCCTCACCCCTGGCCCTGGTCCAACCAGAAGGTACAGACCCCAGGTTGGAGGCCCAGTTGCAGGTTTACATCCCTGTCCTGGTGGGATAATTGTGCAGGACTGCTTCTACAAGCACCCTGACAATTTTAGACTCTGGGGGTGCCGCTCCTGCAGGGAGGGTACAGAGCCCCAGAGGGGAGGACCATGGTCGGGTTGTCATCCTTGACCTGGTGGAAGGGGGACTGGTCAAAGGGTGTCAGGCACCTGGGGCTATCGCCCCCACTCTCCACAGTCACAGTGGTTGGAGAAGCCTGAGGTCAGGCTCTCATCCCTGACAGTTGTCAGGGGTCACTGTGGCTTGCTGTCCTGGTGGACAGAGTTTCCCCTGGGGGGGGAACGAGAGTCACACCCCAGGGGTGGAGTGGGCAACACCACTGTGTTGGCCCTTGTGGTACTATCTGCCCATTGGGATACATCTGTGAGCAAAGTAAAATTAGGTGCTGCATAGATGGTATCTGGAGATGTGGAGAAGGGTTCCCCATGGGTTAGCTTAGTGGGCCCTGAGAGTATGGACAGAGGGATACAACTGGAGTCAGGAAGGCGTAGAACTGGAACATGCCCCTGCTGTTGTGGGCCTGGCTCCTTGTTCTATCACCCCAATCAGGGAAGTACAGCAAGGTATTGATGGCTTTAGGCTGGCGGGGGGTTGTGTTGGAAATGGCCCTTTTTGCACGGTCATCCCCATTCTTTTTGCACCCTGCCTCCTATTTTTTTCTGACCTGTTGCTGTTGACTTTTGAACTCTGAGCACGTTACCACTGCTAACCAGTGCTAAAATGCATATGCTCTCTGTGTAAAATTGTATGTAATTGGTTTATCCATAATTGGCATATTTGATTTACTAGTACATCCCTGATAAAGTGCACTAGAGGTGCCAGGGCCTGTACATCAAATGCTACTATTAGGCCTGCAGCACTGGTTGTGCCACCCGCATAAGTAGCTCTGTAATCATGTCTCTGACCTGCCACTGCAGTGTCTGTGTGTGCAGTTTTAACTGTAAATTCGACTTGGCAAGTGTACCCACTTGCCAGGCCCAAACCTTCCCTTTTCTTACATGTAAGGCACCCATAAGGTAGGCCCTAGGTAGCCCCAAGGGCAGGGTGTAGTGTCTGGATAAGGTAGGACATTTAGTAATATGTTTTATATGTCCTGGCAGTGAAATATTGTTAAATTTGTTTTTCACTGTTGCAAGGCCTGTCCCTCTCATAGGTTAACATGGGGGCTACCTTTAAATCTGATTAAAGTGTAGATTCCCTTTTGGAGCGGATGGACATGTGGAGTTTGGGATCTCTGAGCTCACAATTTAAAAATGCATCGTTTAGTAAAGTTGATTTTAGAATTGTGTGTTTGAAAATGCCACTTTTAGAAAGTGAGCATTTTCTTGCTTATGCCATTTCTGTGACTCTGCCTGTTTGTGGATTCCCTGTCTGGGGCAGTTTGACAGTTGGGCTGATTGCACCTCACACTAGACAGTGACACAAAAGAAGCTGGGGTGTAGTTTACATTTCCTGATGAGCCATCTGTGCTAGGAGGGAGGAGAGGAGTGGTCACTTACACTTGAAAGGGCTGTGCCTGTCCTCACACAATGCAGTCTCCGACCCCCTGGTGAGTGTCAGGGGCCTGGCCTGGGCAAGGCAAGATTTCACATTCAAAAGAGACTTTACTTTGAAGTAGGCCTACTTCAAAGGATTAATTGGGTATAAGAAGGGCACCCAAAACCACAGACTTTAGAACACCTCTGAAAATAAGAGGAACCTCTGCCTGGAGGAGAGCTGAATAGCTGAGGAAGAAGAGCTGCCCTGCCGGTGACTGTGCTTTGTGGAGCTATCCTGCAGTTGCTGCATCTGCCAGAGTAAGAGGGCAAAGACTGGACTTTGTGTGCCTTCCATCTTGTGAAAAAATCTCCAAGGGCTTGATTTAGAGCTTGCCTCCTGTTGTTTGAAGTCTCAGGGACAGCAAAGACTTCTCTCTATCCAGTCCCTGGGCCCTTGAAAGGAAAGCTGGTGGAAATCCAAGGAATTCGACTTCGGACGACTTTGGACCGACGCTGCTGCTGAATACTGTGACGCCGCCTGCACCTGACTCTGTGATCTTCGCTGGAACGCGACGACCTTCGCAGGCCCGATGCCGCTGCAGCCCCGCTGAAGTCCGCGACCCTGTGGAAGTCGCTGCAC